>NC_065516.1:18090851-18126069 GCF_006386435.1 Epinephelus moara
TGAAACATGGAGTAGCTACATGCCCATTAGCCACTTAGCACAATCATTACTGCTTTGCCGACAGCGTCATTAACAGGCGGCTCGCTCAGTGTGTGACGTGCACTTGTAGATAAAATATAGGCCTATATTAATGAAGGTTCATTAGTATGTTTTTTTATTTCTCTGTAATGTAGCACAGTGTTAACAATGTTACTGATACTATTCTTTCTCAGAACTTTCTCAGAACTTTCTCAGAACGCAAGGTTCGTTAACGTGAGCTAGCTGGAGGTTGCATGTTGATTTAACATTGTCCAGCCATTTTAGCCATAATTTTTATTTATTTTTATTTTTTTTCCCAAAGAATTGAAAGCAGAGCTGAAACAATTAATCAGTCCGTGGCAACTGTTTTTGATAATCAATCAATGGTCTAAGTAAAAAAAATGTAGCAAATTGCCAAACAGTTTTTAGCTTCTCGGTTATGAGAATAAAACATCACCCTGGGCTGTGGGAAACTGCAATGTTTGTCCTTTTTATCCACTTTTTAATGAGAAATAACAGGAAGATTAATCAATCAAAACAAATCATTAGTGGCAGCCCTGCATTTTAGAGTGTATGTGATTTGTTTGTGTTGAATATGCCCTTTAATTTCTCTCAATTTTGACAGTTGTTTAAGTTTTTGTAGCCACTTATTAATAATTACTTTCAGGATCGGAATCCAAGTAGGATTATTGCCAAGTATGTTTTCACACAAAAGGAATTTGCTTTCTGTGTATGGTGCAGCATAAACATAGTAGAGAAAATGTAATTAGAAAATAAAAAACAAGTATTAAAGCAGCTCAAAACAGTTACTTTTAATGTTCTTAACAGATATCACTCATTTCTTGTGTCTACCACTTCTCTCTGCATTTTCCCCAGAAGTGCAAAATGATGGTAGCCCACTGGTTTTTATACAACCCATGTAAGTTATTATACGTCTGGCTAAGGTAAAATATTGTTGACCAGTGACTGTTGATTTGTTAGATTGAAAGATCCTTGTAGTGCCTGATAGTTGTTTGTATCAGACGTGTCAGTAGTTGTATTGTATATAGTTATAGGAGTTTAGTGCTTGTGCTGGGTTGTCTGGGTTCAGCAAAAGGCTGATTGGAAGGCATGTGTAGTTCACCCCGTGTAGCTCTAAATATGGAGTTCAGACGCAGGCAGAGGATGGATTTGAACGTCTACATCACTCAACTGGAATGCTTTCAAAAATAGCTTCCGTATTAAAACAAAAGCAGATGTAATAACGCCAAGTGTGTGCGCACTGTGTGTCTCCATGTGTCAGAGTACATGGAAAATGTGGTACGATGTGAACCCTCTGGTGTGAGTTTACAACAAAAACTCCTGAAATCTCATATGTGAGAAATGGTGCTCAAAGGGGGGAGGGGCGTACTAATTCAGAGCTTTAAGGGAAAGTCATCTTTTCTATCAGATTGTTTTTATAAACTGACATGTATTAATGTCAAAACTTGTTAACATCGATAATATAAAGTGGTGGAGCACAGCTGTTGCTGTTTATTCTCCCTAGTAAACAAGGACCGTTTAAAAAAAGCCAAACCATGGTGCTATCTCCACTGAGGGTAAAGTTCAAGTTCTATTTTGACCAGGGACAATTTTTATTATGCTTAATTGACATGCAACAGGATATGTCCAAACATCCATCTTGTCAAGTTTATTTCAACTCTATATTTAATGTTTTCCCTCAGATGGAGTGATATGAATAACCATTTTGGTTTGACTTTTCCTTAAGATGGCAGCCACAAAAAAGAGGGTGCAGTTATGTTTTTAAAATACCATCCATCCTCCAGTCCAGCTGGTGCTGTGGATCTGTCACTCACCCACCTCAGAGTGGCCAGCAAACTGAGGGGTGTGTGTGCGTGTGCGTGTGCTGCAGAGACAAATAGAGATTCACACGATGACAAGGGCTTAGTTGTCTGCCAAGAACAGCACACACTCATTCTCAAATGAACATGTGAAGGAAGTAGACAAGAAGGAGATATCAAAAACTTTTCACACAATTTCTGTTGAACATACAGCACAAATATAAAAACAATATCACCACATTATCTCCTTGGATAGCTCCTGTAATTGGACTCTGTGCATTATGGTGTTCATGCACATTTAAAAAAAAAACCAAAAAAACATAGACACTGTCACTTTAATAAATTCTCTGCCATATATCCTGTTCCATGTTATTCAGGTGTGGTAGCCTGGGGACCAGATGAATATGCAAGTTTTAATTGCTTTGGCAGATGTGACTGGTCTTTCTGCCGTTCAGACACATTTTTAGATGATCTGGCCCGGGCCAATCACAACCATTTATCATTAATCAACCGTATTAATAGGGCATGTTTCAGAACTCGGCTGTCGCGTCACTTTTGGATAAGCTAGCAAAACTGTAGCCCAAAAAGTTGTTTATTATCCTAATCTTTTTCACAACCCCAAGATTAAACCTACAGGACACCTCACTAGTCACTGTAACTTCAAACATAGATGATTTTCATTTATTTATTTTTTAATGATCATTGATTTTTGAAGATACCCTTAGATTTTTGCTCCTTGTACTGCTGGCACAGCTGCAACTATGACTAATGTTGGACTTCCCTGCAGGTTTTCATATGACTTTTTGCCTGACTGCTAATAAATTCTCAAATAGACCATCAGAACATTGCACTGGAAAATATGTGCAGCTAATAGTCCTTAAATATATTTATTTTAGATAGACTAAATTATGTCCAACAGCTAAAAGCTACTCCATTGGGGCGTCTGTATTCTGATATCAATGTACAGTAGTATCTTGCATCAGTAGATGGCCAAACGGGCTTACAAGGTGGACTATAATTTTCCATGTACATAGGTGTCAGACTAAATATACAAGGAAAACATGAATAGTACATTATGTACGCCTTAATACCTGTTATTATTCAGTGTAGTTTGCCTGATTTTCCAAGCTGTAGAGATAAAACTAGCCCATACTTTGACACTCAGTCCAACTTATTGTATAAAGTATGAATGTGTACTCAGAGCACGGGCTTAGACGGTCACGGCACTCGCTGAAGCGTGCACTTCTACATACTACTAAACCATGCCAATCTGTGCAAAATACTAAGTTTTTTTCGGATTCTCATTTTTGAAAACAACCAAGATGGCTGCAGCTAACGTGGAACTCTTTGTTGAAGTACTATTTTTAAATTCTCTTGGCAAAAACTGCAGCTCTCGTTCACAAACATATTAATGCTACACCGTCACAGCTCATCTCTGCAAGCGCTACGTCACTTGTGTCTTTGCTCTGACTGGTTGTAGGTCTAGCCAAAAGACTGTTGAGAACGCCCCCAGGAAATCGAAAATAAACTGAGAGGTTCCAGACTAACTTGCATTGTAATTTGGTCTGCTAATGTCAGGCTTTAGGTGTGGCACATTCTTCACTGATTTAATCTCAGTCTTTATGCCCGACAGGTCTTTTGAAGTTCTATGGGAGCACATAAGAGTGCGAGCGAGAACGCCTTAACTTTTCTCCCAGCCATCTCTTTGTGTACACTGATCATGTACACAAGCATTGAACCAGAATTCCAGTGTTTAAGCAGCATTTCTCAGCTTTTACATTCCTCTCTGTGTCTTCCACTGATGTCTGCTGTCTTACTGACAGCTTTGTAAGAGCTGAGCTGTCTCCTCTAATGTCTTCTTCTGGGTAAACAGACAGTAATGCAGTTACAACAGCGGTCAGGGGATACTTTTATTCTAAGAGTTCTTTTAGAGGAAACAAGTGAAGCGTTCGTACTGCTCTCTTGGTACATTCAAGGTTGAAGGAGGAGTCTTCTTTCAGCAAATGGTGCCAGTGATCCAGCCTTATCCTGCTGGGGTGACCCAGATTGGCAGCATGCAATTAGTAGCGTGTCCACAGGGCTTTAGGATGAGAATTAGTGGTGGGCATTTTGACAGTTTAGGGTTAAGATTGTTCCAGAAATTACAAACTCATGCTCTTACATCAACACAGCCTTTTTATTATATGGTACTTAAATCTTTTGAAATCTAGATTCCCTACCATGATACCATGAAACCTACAATGATTTTGCAATACAGTATGACCTGAAAGTCTTAAATGTCTCCTCATTTTCTCATTCACAAATCTCTAATTTGTACCATGTTTCCCTCCACAGCTGATGATCCATTTGATGATTTTTTCGGGGGTAGTCGCAGTCGCCAGAGGGGCGCAAGCCGAAGCAGAATGGGGGGATCGCTCTTTGGGTTTGGGAGCTTCCCAGCGTTTGGGCACAGCCTCTCAGGGTTCGATTCAGGTGCGTACATCCCAATAAACAGCTCTACTTGTAGTAGACACTGCTGGATTCATCAGGAGTTCATGATGTGTTTCCATTTTGACTGAGGTTTTTTTTGAATGTGTGCTCTTTCACAGGTTTTAGCTCATTTGGAGACGTGGGCGGAGGCTTCACTTCCTTCTCTTCTTCATCCTTTGGCGGCGGCGGTGGTGGGGGAGGGGGAGGAGGAATGGGTAACTTCAGATCTGTGTCGACCTCCACCAAGTTCATCAACGGCAGAAAAATTACCACAAAACGGTACTGCAATGGTGAACTCACCAGCATCTTAAAAAATTAGTTTGAAATTTTGGGAAATGTGCTGATTTGGCTGGATGTAGCTACATGAGAGTGGTATCAGTCTTCTCCTGGGGTAAACTTGATTGTAGTTCTTGCCGGCACTGCTACACCAGCCCTCATCACTCCATATTGTTCTCCAGCTTCATGCATCCCTGAACACACACATTCAATTTTTTACACCTGTGCAATGTGGAAAGAAATTGGAAACACTTGACATCATGTCCAGAAAATTATTTAGTTAAAGTACCACAAAATAATTTATGAATGTTGACAAATCTTTCAAAATCCGAACAATTTGTTTTAAACATGTAGAAAAATACACCGAAATTCATCGACAACAGTTGAACAGTTTACACGTCGCCGTCTTTGAATTTTCAGAACATAGCGCACGTAAAAAAAAAAAAAAAGGTTTTCTAAGAGTGAAGTTACTGAATATTTAGGACACTTCAAGAGGGAATTTATTACATTTATTTTCAATGAAAATTCCCCCAAATTTTGGAAAAGCACATTTTTTTCAAACTGTTAGCATAAATAACAGAAGACCATATTATTGAATACCATACCAGTTATTGAATATTTAAGGACAGGACACTGTATTAGAGTGAACTTTGCCCAATAAAAATTTACCAAAATTAAACAAAAGCTTTTTTTTTTTTTTTGTATTGTAGTATTACCAGCAGGAGACCATTGGTATGTGAAGTGATTAAACTTTGTAAGAGTGAAGTTATAGTCTATTTTTTTTTAGTATTTCTTTGTTGCACTGTGTAGACAGTCCCTGTGCGCTTGTTGAATAGCTGGCTGCACGTAGAGAGCAGAGTTACTGTCCAGTTCAGAGGACGGCTCATTTTGATGAAAATTAGTTTGTAGCTCATTGTCTACCTTACTGCATTTTTGAAAGAGGTGTTTGTGTGTCACAACATTTTGCTTTTAAGTTATTGATCTGTAAATTCCATCAATATCAACTTTCCAACGTCTTCCCGGTACTTCGTACAGGCACTGAGTCATTTGTGGTACAGAGTACTGAAAGGTACTGGCCCAGTTTCACCCCTGATCTTGTCATGTAAAGCCTGATTTATGGTCCTGCGGCGTACCTACGACGTACCTACGTCGTTGCAGTGACGCCGTCGTGAACCCTTCAAACTTCTCCGTCACTCCATTTCGTCGTGGTGCAATTCACCGCCAGAGCGGTAGGGGGCTGCGTTCCTTTCCTGAATGGTTATCGTCGTCTCTAGTTGATTCTTTGTTTAGCTTCCGGCTTTTCCGGTCACAGTGAACAATGGCGACCGAGAGAGAGAGAATCTTGCTGGAGTTGGAGTTGTTGGATGTCGAAGAAAGTATGTTAATACTGCAACATCTACATCGCAACAGAAGATGTTTAAAGATGGCGGGGATGGCGCAATCTGGAAATACGGAACCGGAAATGCGTTGCTACCAAGCAAACCAATCACAGCCCTCTCGGTCTGTGCTGGGTCTGCGTTGCCTCGACGTGTAGTTACATTTTTTGGGAGGTGCACGTCAGGCTACGGCGAGCCTCCTACGTACCCACGTACCCTACGACGTAGGTACGTCCTTGATTTAACGCAGGACCATAAATCAGGCTTAACTTTTGGCATAAAAGTGGAAAGGTGTATTTCCCATAATGTCAAACTATTTCCCAACGGTTCCTTTACCAGCCTGACTTCCTGATCTCTGACACCTGCGTTTTGTGTTTGTTCCAGGATTGTGGAGAACGGCCAGGAGCGGGTGGAAGTGGAGGAGGACGGTCAGTTAAAATCCCTAACAGTTAATGGTAAGGAGCAGCTCCTAAGACTGGATAACAAGTAATTATCTCGCCACAACTATTTGACCAACATAACAGTTTTCACACCTGGAAAAAAAAAACCTCGCCCAGTGACTATGTTTGGTACCGGCGGTTGGTCTCTCCTCTCTCTGTCCTCCTGCATCTCATTCCCGAAGAACAGTTTTTCTCATTTTAGCTTAGCTGCAATGGGAGGTGAGAGAGACGTCACAGTATTTGTATATTTGTATTTATTCCATTATTTCCGGGGGGGACCATCTTGTCGGGATTTGTGTTATTGTTTACTACAATAATTGAATTGTACTTTTAATTTTTGCCATAAGCACAAAGCTGGGTATGTGCTATATATATATATATATTATTTTTCCTTTGGGGTGGATATTGTCTTTCTTATTGTCGCTGGAAAACAAGATGCTGTACATTTAGACTTCCGCATGTCATGTTTGCTCTTTTCATTTGACCAATTTAACAAGTGAATGGTAAAGCTTAACCACTTCACCCTTATGTCTTTAACTTGAACTTCACCTTGCTAACCTGTTAGCCGTTACCATGTTCACGCGTGTGTAAAATGAATGACATAGATTATTAATAAATTAATTATAACAATGTGCATTTTTCTTTTATGTTTGTTTGTGTATTTGAGATTACCACAGTCTGTTTGGTTTGTTTTTTCTGCATGATTGCTGATTCCAGGAGGCTGCTTTGTAGTTTCACTATAACTGTGTCAGCAACTCAAACCGTGAACCTAGACCCACACACAACACCTTACACTGTTACCGGACAGACAGGGGAATTTTCATTCTTTGTAAAAAGACAAAACAAAATAAAGAGTTCAGAATAAAGTTCAGTTTGTGGAACATTGTGGAAAGTCTGCTGCAGTCACCTGGTGTCTTTGTGGTGTTTCTTTTGGCTTGAGTGGCTTTTCATTGTCTCACTCTTCCTGGATATACGAGGTGTGTGTGTGTGTGTGTGTGTGTGTGCCTGATCACATTTTAAACCTGCTTCACATAACCGCAATAAAGGAAACCACAGCGGCTGCTTCTTTTGTACACTCACCCATCATACAGCTCACAGTGTGCATTATTTTAACCTACTAATGCCTGGTGACTCACATTAGGGCTTCGTCACTGATTCTACAGTACACTGGTAATGTGCTGTGTGTGTGCTTTGACTAAAATCATTTATCTAAGAAATCATGGGAAATAATCACCTTGTTTCCAGCAAAGACACGCCTGTATCCTCAAACCCTGGGGTGTATTTTTTTTCTGTGTGGGTAGGTATGCTTTAGCTTTACGGGCCAGGTGAGAAGGAAACAACACCCAACTTCCTGGATTCATATGCTCTTCCTCGTGTTTCTTCATTTCTCTCTTTGCACCTCCCATCAGGACATTTTTTATGAGCTTTTAAAAGTGCTGATGGTGCAGCTCTTTGAATACGCCCTCAAACACAACCTGAGCTCCTCACAGACATTGAGGCAAAACTAATGACTCAGAAATTAAATTGTCAAGCCTGTCTGCTAAACAAGAACATTCATCCTCATCTTAAATACTTATGTCACTTGCAGACATTTTAAACTTAGGTCTGCTTGCATGAACTGTCTCTGTGTCGCATAAAACATCAGACATGATAGGCTTAGATCCAAAGTTAAATCGAGTAGTGATTGCAGCTGGCTCATAGGTCACTGTACAGACGTGAGAGAGAGACTGTGTGTGTGTGTGTGTGTGTGTGTGTGTGTGTGTGTGTGTGTGTGTTTCTCTTGAGGAATGTGCTCAGGGCTAGTTTATTTACACAAGCCTCACTGCATATTTTTGCGAGAGACACGTCAGGAGAGGGAAACTGAGGAGAAAGAAAAGAGCAGGGTGAGGTCTTAAAGTTGAGTCAGGCTGATGTGGCTAACAGTTATGATATTTAACATTTATGGATGTACAGTTTGTCGTGTGTGTGTTGGGGAGATACAGAGACAGAGTGTGTTTTACTGTGAAGGCCATGTCTTCCACTATTTTGACTTGTTTTGTTCAATTTCCTTTTCTCCTTACTGATTGAAGTGGCGTGTGCGCCTGCGCAGTCTTGTTGCTAGGTGACACTGCAGCCCTGCGCCAATCCATTGCTTCATACCGGTAGCCTGTTCGCCCTCTACCTCTCCCCTCTCTGTGAGTGTGTGAGTAAATTAGAGCTATAAATTATGTTATAGATAGAGATTACTTAACGAACTAGCAATAAGATACAATATCTCATAAGAAAAATATGATAATTTCAGTTTCTACACAAACATGTCGACGTCAGATTTTCATGTTTTAGTGGGAATTAACAATTGAATCGGTGTTGCAGCAGAGGGAATTATATTTATGGTGCTATAGCTCCCTCTCCTGGATTAACGTTAACAGGGTTTATAATGTGTTAAAACCATAAATTATAGAGAATTTGATCACTCGTTGTCTTCCTTGTGTTTATTTTTGGAGCAACAGTTCACATAACTTGGGAATCAGTTGTTTCCATGTAGCCTGTAAGCTAGCTTTGGGCTACAACTTTAGCCCCGTTTTTGCTTTTTTTGGCCTATATTTGTTAAAATTTTGGCAAGTTAGCTCCATTAAAAGTATGCCGAATTAGCTATTAGAAGTTTATGTCACCGATAAAATTCTTTTTATTTTCTTACTTGTCACTGAAATTAATTTGACAGGGAAGAAAACCTTAAAATGGGATAATTCTTAGGCAGGTTTTGCTGTTATGTTTTTGTCTGTGATTTCTAAGCGGATTTATGGACGCTCATGGCCAGTGTTGGGAAGGTTTTTGAAATATAATAGGTTACAGATCATAGGTCATAGATAATTTGTTTAAGTGACATAATTACTTTAATTACTCCATCAAAGTAACGTAACTTTTCAGCCTATGTGTGCTTCTTCAATACTGTGACAAATTCCGTTATTTAGAGGTCAGGAAGTAGTTTTGATCACCATTAATCATTCATTGTATAGTAACAGGTGAAAATAAGACCAAAAACTGAATAAGAACAGTTGGAGTCATGATGTGTAATAGCCAGCTCCTTAATGGTGCAAACTATAACACACAAATTATACAATAATACAAAAATAATACAAAAAACACCCCAACTATAATACACTAATATTAATAATAATAATGACTGATAATAATGATGATTATAATGATAACTATAACACACACATAATAATAATCATAATAAAAATAATAATACATCTTATTATAAAGGCATCTTTCAAAACACCCAAGGTCACCAAGGTCACATGACAGTAACTAGCATAAATCACCATTTTCTCACTCTATAAATCACACTATAGACAGTGACAAAAAAGTGACATAGCTACAATACTTTTCTAACAAATGTTTTAAACTGGACGATAAAGCCGAAATATGTCCAGAAATAGGCTGTATGACAGAAGAAGGCAAAAAGATGCAGAGCAACAGAATGAATGTTTTACTCTATATGTAAATGTTTTACCAAAAATAATATATTCAGATGTAATCCTTTTGTAATCACCAACATTTTGATTAGTAGGGACCAGGGATAGTTGTAACAGCACCACTCTCACCAAAAAGGGATGACCTATGAATCATAATACATTTTTATTGGATGACCACTTCCTTCCTGACCGTGCATGTGACATGTCATAGTTGTGTATAGAGGTGTGCAGATTTTACAGCCAAAACACTGATTTTCAGATATGAAAGTATATTTTTTTGATTAGTACTGATGCTGTTAAAGTCAGAATTATGTAACTTGTATTATATTAGAGAGTAGTATCTTAGGTAAAATGTGAGGCATTACATCTTTGCTTATTTTAAACCACCATGTTACTACAGCTCACCAAACACTGGATGACAGGGTTGAAGATGGTTGTAACACCTTTTATAAAAGTGTTAAAACTAACCCCAGTGACAACTTAACACATTTTATCTACTTATATTACTCATTTTTTTTAGCAGGCCAAGAGAGTTTGAGGGAAAAACTGCTAGGGGTGAGCTTGCTCACGTACTCAAATCAGCATCGCATGAGGTGAGGCAGGGAGAGACAGTGAGGTCTGTCCCCAAATAACACTCTGTCTGCCATGTGACACTGAGCAGACACTGCATGAAATTTCAAAACCTCAGAGAAAGAGGATCAACACAGCTGCGCTGTGTGGGGGGTCACAGCAGTCAAAAGTCCTCAATAGACAGCAAAAGGATGTCTCAACTGAGGCAGGGGACTTGTGTTTTGGACTTAATCCATGTGAGGTTCTAATCATCTGACAGGTACAGGTTAGTGAGTAGGACCTTAGTAGGAATTGGTATGTACCAGTTTTTTTTCCATGTAATTTTTGTGATTGTGTTATTTTTAATTTTTTATTCTTATTGTTACAACTTACCCCGGTGGTGTTGCAGCTTGTAGCAGCACTCATTTAATGAGTTCTGTGATATAGGCGGAGAAGCTGGAGGAATTTTTTATTGTAGTGGACAAATAACGATGCTTTGTGTCAAAATTCAAGACCTATAAAACAAAAATTCAACAAGTTCTAGGTGCTGAGACAGAAAGTGTTAAAACCTTCCCCAGTCTCCCCTAACTGTACTTTAATTACATTTATTTTCTCAGTAAATATAAATGATTACAAACACATTTATTTTGTAATGTAATTACATGTAAATAGTTACTCCCCAACCAGTTGCATAAGGTAGTTGCAATGGGCCCCAGTGCACGCTATTACGCACATATTGTCAACACTGGACAACATCAACACATACACACACACACACACATTGCATCTGTATATGACAGAAAATACCAATGAAAATAACACATTACTCATTAAATGTAATCCTTTTAGAGTTTATTTATAGTTTATGTAGAATAGGGGTATAATTTTGTTATAGAAGATACTGACTATTTTACAAAAATAAAAATGATACAGATGGGTTTGCCTTTTTTCACCTTTTTTTTTAAGTTAATGAGAGTTCTTTGAACATAGGCATATTTCTAAGGTAGAAATCACATTGTTGGAGGGCCTGCTCTCTCTTGCTCTCACAACTGCACTGCCTGCACTATCTATATTTACACCCGTGTAAGCAGACAATGAATCACTCTGAATCTGAAAATATGTGTAGTGTGCCTGTATGTTCAAAATTAATTAGGTTTTGATTCCGAGAAAGAGCATGATGTTTGTCGCAAGTTGCAGCAATCAGGCATTTATTTCCTCCCAGGACCCTCTATATTTATTTCACCTTGTTTAGGGGGCCCTGCCCCTTTCTTAGGGACCACTGCTTTAGAAAAAAAAACCAATAACATATTAATAATATTTATTTGTATAGGGCTTATCTAAACAAGGTTACAAAGTGCTTCACAAAGTGCATAAAATTAATACAATACAATACAATATTTAAAATAAATGTTAAGAGCTAAGGAAAATAGTGTGTACAGAGGCAAAAATAGAACAAAAGGAAATAAAACACAAACATTACAAACCACAAAAGTACAAATCAGGCATTAAAAGGGAAAACTAGCCAGCCTAATCCCCTCAGCCAGGGAATTCCAGCCCTTTGGGGCCTTGTAAGTGTAAAGTTATACAAGAAAAATTACAAAATAGTAAGCAGAATAAATTTAACATCATAAGACCTTAGTTGTCCCTGAAAAAAATGAAGGATTGCCATTTATCAGGTATTTGAATCTGAAGGTGGACCCTTCCTCGTGTGGCCACTAGGTGACACTGTTTGTATACAAAAGACAGCATGACATCATCTGGCTGAAGGATAATTTCCTCAACAGGAATCACAAACACTGAAGAAACCAGGCTGCGATGAGTATAATAACTGGAGCAACACATGACTTATGTAAACATGATTTTTTAAAAATTGATTTTTAATCAGAAAATTTTAAATTCATCAATTCAATCCTCATTATTCATATTTGTCAGTATTGGTTTTATAAGTTATGATTTTAAAAAAACTGTCTGTGTATTTTCTTGTTAGAAATAAAGTCTTGTATCCCCTTCTCCTGCATCCATCCATTCCAATATGACACACAATACCGTGATTTCCTGTCCCTGAGTTCCCCCGTGTTATGAAAGATGGCTTCCTGTCGGCAGAAAGCAGCATCCGGTGTTAACCCCCCTCCACCTCGTCTGCTTGACAGCTAAGCGTGAAGCATCGAATCGGCCCGGAGCTGCTGGCCACTTTATGAACGATGGCAAAGATAAGCTGCCAGTTTCTCTTTGGCCGTGTCTGAACAAGGACACAGACTGTATCTCTCTGCGCTCAGCAGTAGAGTCACATCAGCACGGCACCAGATGTCTTGAACCAGGGGAAGGTGGAGAGTTGAAAATAATCTGGTCCACAGTTGTAGTTGTCATGTAGGGTTAGCCTCCTCCTGAACAGTGATTTATTTTAGGCTTTAGGCTCCAGCCGGCTGCAAGTAAGGCAGCTTTTGTCCGTCACACAAAGATTTTGTGTCTGTGTGTGTTTAGGTGTTAACCCGGGTGCCTGTGCCTGTGTGCACGCTTCTGTGTTGCAGTCTAGACGGTGTGTATCAAACAGCTTTTTACAGATTCACGCAGCATTGTTTGGCCCGGAGACAAATGACAGGCACTCTCAAGACAATAGCTGCAAATGAAAGCATCCAGAACAGTGTTCACTCTGCTTTTCAAATTAAGTCCTTGATCCAGAAAATAAAAGGCTGCCTTTATGAGCATTAAAAGATCTCATTATCATCACTGCACTTTGATATTGTCTTTGTTGAAATTAATTAACTGATGATGGATTACGCGACTTGATAGCGGAAGGAATCTTATCACCCAGGTAACCCGGCCCATAATAGCCCCAAATATTGATCCTGTGGAACAAAGCACACAAGCTTGGAGTCACATACATATTGGCTTAATCCCGCTGTCTAACTGCACCTGATTGGATCACCAGATGAATGCAGGATGGGATTAGTTGTTTTTTTCCAGAGCTGTTTGGAGAACAAGTAGCTTTGAGAGCCTTGAGAGTAAATTGTCCTGTTTCTGTTGGGCCCGCTGGGTGCTGGTCTCTCCTCGCAGGGGTCAACTCTGTGTTTTTAAAAGCGTGTTCAATTTAAAAAGCTGATTTGCAAACTCTAAAATAAAGAAGTCTGGGACCAAAGCCACATAAATCACCTGTTTTCAGCGAGAAAATAAACCACGTATGGCAAGTTTACTCAGCCAATTTCGACCTTAACACACCTGAAAAGCTTTTGTGACAAAGAAATCGACTCGGGTCAAAATGGAGGTCCTGCGGTAATAAGATGCCTGTTCTAAGAGAATTGAAATCCAGTGATGTCTTCGTATCTGTTGAGACCTGAGCACATGCAGCCGTCCTTGATTGCCTAAAAACCCTTGAGCTCCTCCTGACATCATCCAAACAGAGCCATCTCCCTCTGAAATATCACATAAAGCAAAGAAGAAACATCAAGGATAGTGTTGCAATGTAGCCACAATCTCTCATGTCGTTTTACATTCTGCATTAATGATTAAAATGACTATATGTTTACGTCGAGGGGCTCCCACAGGTGTACAGCAATATGTCAAACAAAGCTGTCATGTGTCTAATGACTTCTGATGTGTTTAAGGCCAGGCTGTTATACACCGTGCAGGGGATTTTTGAAAATGCTGGTGCAGATCCTCTTCTAAATGGGACCAGGTTCAGCACGGCGAGCATCTGGCCTCCTTTCTTCTCCTCTTCACTGCCTTAATTACACAACACAATGGCGATGAGATCTGCCTGTAATCTCGCAGCATAATAAGTCTTCCCCCCCTCTATACCCTGCCTGCCACTAATTCAATATAAATGTAAATTACCTAGAGAAAAGAATAACCAAATCTCATTTTATTTACATGACTAATCACAATAAAGTCAGGCAGATGAAATATGAATGAAATATATGGTTGGCGTTTGAAAGGAGGGAGGGGTCTGTATCGCCTTAGGGACTCTTTCAACTTCTTGTTTTATATCATCTTTGTTGTTTCATGTTGGTTACATCAATATGCTTTTTGCACTTGTGCTCAACTTGCTGTAATAGATGTATGTTTCTTCCTGTCTGATTGTATTCACACTGCCAAGGGCATCACAAGGTAATATGTTTTCCTTTCAGCTGAGTTTTTTTTTTTTGCACCACACATCTCGTGTCAGAAGGCTGAAATTCAAAGACGCTTTAGAAAAAAAAATAATGTTGAACACCCCAGGCCATCCATCCAGACAGCGAGAAGAGAGGGTTTAGGTGTGATTCATTCCTGCTCTCCTCTGCTCTGCCCACACCCACAGACGTTGCAGCTGAAGACCCCTTGGAGGATGAGTTTCGCCGCCGCAGACAGAACACACTTCCTGGCCTCAGTCTGCATCAGCGCTACCTGAGGAACTCCGCCCAGAACCCCTCAGAGGAAGAGGAGGAGCACGGCCTACAGAGCCACGGACTAACGAGAGGTCCGCCCACCCGCCATTGCAGGGCTGATTAATTACCAGCACACAGGGCTCTACTTTAAAGAGTAGAGTCTTAATAAGCGCAGCTAATCGTCTGCTTTTGTGTCTGATGGCCGCACAAAGGACGGTGACGAAGAGTGGCGTGTTTGATTGGCACATGTAAACACCGAGGACAGAGGTGTTCATTAGGCGGCTCTGTTCCATGCCACAGTAACGACCAGAGGTCAGAGGTCTCCCTCTGTTTTCCCCACGGGGTCAGAAAGTCACACACAAAAGCTGAGCAATTATCTGCGACACACAGTCGCCGAATGTTTTATAAAAGCTGCTTCGTTAGTTAAGGAGGGAACCTTTAATTTAACTGTGCATACGTCTTCCTGCTGGGATGCAAACAAAGGCCTTAATTCTCTGTCTGAGATAATGACACAAACTACTCAAATATGGGTCCTCAGAGAGAGGGTGTTTTTAGCTACTGCTGCCGGCTGAAAGTTTTTAAATGTGAGAAGAAATCTGTTCCACTTTCTAATAATCCACTCTTACAAGCCGTGACTAATGGCTGTATTAATAGATAATTAATTATTTACTAATGCTTTATAGATAAGTTACAAATCATTTATAAGAATAACACTTTGGCTGCTGGTGTTCATCCTGTTTATCCTCTCACCTCACACTTGTCTTTTTAGTTTTCAAATTCACAATGACAGCCATTTGACATTTTGGACTGCATGACATCTGAACACTGTTGGAAGAAGTTTACCAAGAGGGCTTTCTGCCAGAAAGGGATTTCTTGGTTAAGGTTAGGGAGAAAAAACAATCTTGGTTTGGGTTAAAATTCACACAGCTTTCTGTCAGAAAGGCCTCTATGCAAAGTTCTCCCATTGCCATCTGCACCACAATTTATTAGCTTCAAATATATATTTATTGCACATTTTCCCTCTCAGAATAATCAAAGCTATTAAAATGAAAAAATATAATGTGTTAGATTTTGGTTGTTGTGTGAATTAAACAAATAAGGTATAACATATTTATTCGTGAGCTTTAGTGCAAGTAGGCAACTTTTATTTCCTAGACACAGCCAGGCTAGCTGTTTCACGCTCTCTGTCCAGTCTGAAAGCTTGGATAGGCAGAAATCTGGAAAAGGCAAACAAAACAAAACCAAAACGGCAGAATTTGAAAACACACTGTCCTCCTGCAGCCCTATATATTGATTTATTAATCTTATTTTATTGTACAGTTGACATAGCGCATTCACTCGGCCCCTCCTTGCTTCCCCTGCTTCTTTTTGTTTATGGGACCACAAATGAGACAAGAATGAACTAGATCGCTACCCGATGGTTTCGCCTTGTTCCACACCACTGTGAACTACCTCCCCTGGGTGAAAACCATGCAGCAGCTTTGGAGACGGAGATTTGGTTGGCAGCTGTAGTGGTCAGCGCAAACCCCCCAGCGTCGGGTGTCATAGCAGGCTGGGGACCAGCAGCAGTGCCAGGTCTAACCTGTGTAACAGCAGCAACAGAATGTTTGCTGAACCAGCAGGGAGTGGGGGCTTTGCGGTCCCCATGAGCTGGGGTTTGAGCTGGCTGGATTCAGGTTGGTGCCGCCACTGACTGGAGGTCTGCCTCTGGAGGTGCTGCTTGCTCTCCTCCCAGCAAGTTGGTCAGTAGTGGCGAGGAGTCAGGCACACGTTAGTTTTAGGCTTTAACATTAGCTACATACGCGTGAACTTGAAGTCAAAGCTAGCAGAAGGCTAAATTATTAATAGCATTTTCTGTCCATCTCTTAAAAGCTTCACTGATACTGACACTTGTTGTGTTTCTTAAATTGTGAGTCTTTCTTTTAGATAAGCCCCTCTTTCTTCCTTGGGTTGCTTTGCGGTGTTGATAGTTTTTGCCAAAACTGGAATAGCAACTTTTGCCCCCGCCATCAAATAAGGCTTTCACCAAAGGAATGTCCATGTGCATCTGCATTTGTAGAACAGCAAATAGCAACACCCTCTCTCTGACATGACCTGTGATTAGTCAAAGTCTCCTGTCCTGGACTAGATTTTCTAAAGCATGAAACAGAGCCAAGAGGAGAGTCAGAAGTCTAGCTTTATCTCAGTCCACCTGAATTACAATATGCTCACACTTCATTGTGGGATTTCTGCTGAATGAAGCAAAAATAAATCTGCTGGGGCGTCGGTAGGGTAGTGGATAGTGCTGGTGCCCCATGTACAGAGGCATTGCCTCACTGCAGCAGCCACGGGTTCGAATACGGCTCGCGGCCCTTTGCTGCATGTCAGTCCCCACTCTCTCTCTGTCTCCCCATTTCACTCTCTGTCCTGTCATTAAAGGCAAAAAGCCCACAAAAATAATCTTTAAAAAAAAAAAATCTGCCTACCCTTGCTTTAAAGCTAAGCTAAGCGAATCAGCTGCTGGTGCTAGCATCATATTTAACTGACAGATGTGAGAGTGGTATAAATCTTCTCAGGTACCTTTCAATAGAGATTTTTTGCAACCTGGCAACCCCATAATTTGATCTTATTGATGTCTTGTTACTCTAAATATTAAAGAATATGTTCTTTTATTTTGTAGGACACATGGACACAAAGAGGAAGAAAGTGTGGCTAAAGGATGCAGAGTCCAAAAAGAAAAGGCCTTCACGACACTTCCCTCGGTTTGGTGGACTTGGTGCCTTTTTTTAAGCACACACACTCACACACATATAAATATATATACACTTGTTGGCAGAAGTGCCATCAATCATATATGGCATTAGTTCATCGTTGCTATGTATCAGAGGCCCGACATCCCCACTGCTGCGCTGTATCTCACCTTGTCTATCAGCAGCAGTGCAGAGCTTAACTCCTGCCTACATTGCGTCAGCCAGACGGTAGCCTGCAGAGACTTCACTTCAATGTTTTGTTTTGTCGAAGATACATTTTTATTATTAGTTAAGCTTTTGCTATTGCTGTATTTATTGTGGGTGGGCCCTGTGGATGTACAGAGAGCATTCTGAGCTTTAATTAATCTCCTATGATTGGACTTCTTCACTTTTTACAACACACGTTTTCAGAAAGTGTGTTAAAAGAGTTTAAGAGCAAGGAGAATTACAGTAGCAGCCTTGTTTGTGATAAGCGTGAAAATTACTGCAGTAATACTGTTTTGCATGTGAGAATAAGTGAAGGTCAAGCTATTCAGTGGATCCTTTTTTCAACAGAGACAAGGAGGGAGAGGGACATCTGGGGAATGTGAGAGTAAAGCCGACTGAAAGCACTGAAGAGAGAGTTTTATTACAGAAAGAAATGAACATGTTCTGTTCACTCCTCATTCAGACATGAAAACTGACAATCAACACTCTGGCAGCAACATTATCCACTCTTAACCTCTTCTAGCCACTGTGCATAATAAATACTAAACCCTCTTGAAGTTGTTATATTGTTTTTTGATAGGATTCTTTGTACTGAGTGGATTCAGCAATATCTTAACCTTCTATGGGTGTTTTTGTAAAAGGTTTCTAAAGCAAAATATGGTTTTTGTCATCTGATTTGTCCCTGACAGGTTTTTAAGTGAGCGGAAATGTGGAAATGTCTGAGAAATGTTCATTTTTTATGGACTCTTACAAATAAATGCTTAAAGATAAACATGTCCTCTTGGCCTAGTCATTTTTTTATTGTGTTGTATCATATTGTATCTACAAGTCAACATATCCTCATACCACGGTTCATATGATATCTCATGAATTAGCACCCCTACTGGTTAGTTCTGGGAAAAGAATCATGGTTAGGTGCTGTCACGTTATGCACTTCATGTAAAGCTACTTACTTAATGTAAAGTTATGCAGGACAAGTTTGGGAAAGTTAAGTAATGTAGGTTAGGTTTAGGAAAAGACAGATGGTTGGGCATCATCACGTTATGTAATTAATGTTAAGTTATGTAGGTTAGGGTTAGGAAAGTAAAGTTACGACTGCTAGGGTGGGGAAAGTAATGGTGTTTAGATTTAGGAAAGTAACATTATGTAGGTTAGATTAAGGAAAGTTAAGTTACGTTGGCTAGGTTTAGAAAATTAACGTTACCTAGGTTAGGTTTAGGAAAGCAATGTTACATTGGCTAGGTTTAGAAACTTAATGTTATGTAGGTTAGGTTTAGGAAAGTAAAGTTACATCATCAAGGTTTAGGAAAGTAACGTTATGTAGGTTAGATTAAGAAAAGTTAAGTTACGTTGGCTAGGTTTTGGAAAGTAATGCCATGTTGGTTAGGTTTAGGAAAGTAAAATTATGTTGACTAGGTTTAGGAAAGTAATGTTACGTACCTTAGGTTTAGGAAAGTAAAATTATGTACATAGGGTCAGGAAAGTAATGTAATGTAGGTTTAGGAAAGTAATGTGATGTAGGTTAGGTTTATGAAAGTAACATTACCTAGGTTAGGTTTATGAAAGTAACATTACCTAGCTTAGGTTCAGGAAAATAACGTAACGTAGGTTTAGGAAAATAATTAGACAGAAGTTAGGTTTAGGAAAGTAACGTTATGTAGGTTAGGTTTTTAAAAAAGTAAAATTACACAGGTTTCAGAAAAGACACAAAGTTGGCTGTTGTAACATTACATATTTAATGTTATATTATACATAATGCACATGATGACATGACCACGTACCTTAAAATAACTAAAAATTGTTTCACATGGGACATGAACACCGGGCTCATGAGGGAAAGTCGTACATTTGTTTGACCATCCACCACCCCAACCTACCTTGGTACATGGACTTTGCTCTTTATATTATTTCCATTTTTACTCCCGTCAGCACATTCGTCACATTATTTCAGCTTTCACGATTACATGGGATACAGATTATTGGCTCATGATTACATGTGGTATACATCATGGTATATACGAACAGACACAGATGAGAGCAGTGAGAGTGAACTAAAACAATGAAGTTGCTGACCATAAAACCAAAACAATGACCTAAAGACACTAAAATGCTCAGAAGAATGTGTATCTCTTCATAATTCAGTGTGGATTCTTCACTATGAGCGACCCTTTTACTATTTCATAGATTGGTAATAGAAACATATTTATTGGAGTAGCTCAAACCAAATTGCTCCCTAGCTGCAGTGTAATTTATACACAATAACACAATGTCTTCATAATAATCAAACCATGCCAAATCTTAATCATCTTTTATTTCCTTCATGTCTTTGTTGCCAAGTCACCTGAGCTGCAGTGTCTCTCTCCTGCTGCATATGTTCTTTACCGACCGCTCTCCTGAGCACAGTAATTGAATAGAAGCAGGGACAAAACTCCCTGGATTTTCCTGTCACATGGGCAGAGCCCTGGAAGGAGCAGTATTCTCAGATTATTTTGAATGAGCCTGCAGTGTTTTGTATTATTCATGTGGCAGAACGAATGCACATGACCCAGCAACTCATTTGGCCCTTGTTCCCATGCAGCAAGTAGTCTCTAAGGGTTTAATTAAACAGTGTCGAGGCAGTGGCCCATCTCCCTCCATTGCCTTACTTTTTACAGCCCTCCTCCTATTCCCGAAGTCATTACACAACTGTTTCTGACTGGGTGAAAAAAACCAAAAAAAAAAAACCTGTGAAATCCTCCTATTGACTTCTACTCTGAGGACATCTACCTCCTGAGGAGTGAAGAGCAGAGCGACAGCTCACTGTCAAGCTCCCTGTCAGCCGCTGTCTGCTTCCTTTAAAAGGAAAAATCACCCACTTGCACCCCCAATGAAGCAGAGCACCCATCGACACCCATCACCACATGGAGAGAAATCATGTTAAACGCAAGTATTTACAGTTAGTGAAAGACAAAACCCTGTCTGTTAGATAGATAGATAGATAGATAGATAGATAGATAGATAGATAGATAGATAATGTTCAAAGTAATGTTCAAAAGAGGAGTGGAAAATAAGTATCAGGTAAATTAAAATACTACACAATGAGCAATGTCGAAAAGGCAGCAATAAACCAGTGCCCCAGAGCATGGCAAAAAAAAGAATAAGAATAAAAAATAGATAAATAAATAAAATAAAATAAAATTTGTGTTTTGTGTACAAAAACAAAAACCCCAACAACATAAAATGCAGCAAATAAATGCTGTTTTTGGGGCAGCTGTTTGATTGGTTTGATTATAGCACTGAGTTTGTCATCTGTGGTGTCACAAATTGCGTCATACATGTTTTATTCATATCATGCAAAAAAGCAGAGAGACTCGACCTATTGTCCAGCCAGATCAACGCGGACGGCCTCTTTGTTGTTATTGTAATCAAAAAGTGCTGCAGCCGTTCAAACAGGAGGTCATGACCGCAACAAATGTATACTGCTGTTGGAATTAATAAGTGTAACTGCATTTATAGCTGCCTGTGATTGGATTAAATCAAACCAGCTCTGAAACACGTCTTTTTTTTTTTAACCAGCAGGATTTCACTGGTTTGGCGCAGGAATTGCTCATGAATCCCTTGTATATTAAACAAGCTTTGAACAGTCGTCACTGTAGCGAGAATTTGTTACTCATCTGCTCATTAGAGAGGTTTTGTTTTACTCAAGGACTTAAGACTTTCAGTGAATCAAAAAAAAACAACCCAACCTTGGGTCAAAGAAGCTTGAATCAAGAATATCTTTAAAAGAATTTTACAGAATAATTTTGCAACCAAATGGCATTGGAGGGAGGTAGCTCGGAACAGGACATACAAAGTGAGACAAAAAGCCACCTGGGTGTGCTTTATTTTGAAACAGCTGCCAGACAGGGATCAAGGTGTAGCTAAATTGGACTGAGATTTTACCAACAGTGCACTCAGCAGATTAAAAAAGAAGAAACATCATAGCAAGTGTTCTTTTAGTAAGGTTAATAAAGTTGTTTGAAGGGAGCAGACAGATTTGCACCTCCACCTACAATAATGACTTTCCACACAGTAGTACAGCTTGAAGCATTTTCTTTAAATGTCAAATGCGTAACGGTGAAACATAATTTCACATAAATGTGTAGACATATTTTTCTTTAAGAGTTCATTTTCCTGAGTAGCTCATTCTTGACTGTTATCCAACTGAAACAATAAATATACCAGTTCTTTAGTAAATGATTGTTGATGCATTGTCTCTTTATTTGTATGTGTTGCTTACTAATGTACGGAAGACGCAAACAGCCATTTCCTCATTCAGGGAGAGAGAAGCTCACGAGCTGCTCTCTCCCTGAAGGCAGGGCTGTCCCTCCTTAAGGCAATGAATGAGGAAATAATCGCCCCGGCGTTTAATTGGACTGGCGTTTAATACGCAAAATAGGGTCAATTTGCGTCTATTTGCCACCGGGCGACTATTTGGAAATATACGGTATGTGACAATAATCATATGTGTATAATAACAGTAGAAGTGTGACTAATGATAACAGCAGCAGTAGGAGGCATCTAGCAGGACCACGGCAGCTCTTGTAGGCTGAAATCAAGACGATCACATTAACCAGTGCGCAATCATCAGACTTGACAATTATCACGAGAAAACAATTTTTGTTATATCAAGATAACGAGATAATTAATTAGTTATCACGAGAAAACAATCTTTGTTATATCGTGATAATGGTAATAATGACTTTTCTGTTATGCTATAGTATGACTATTTTTGGCATACTATAGTTCGGATTTTATGGCGGTTGGCATCCATCACTTTGGTGCATTACCGAACATACTATAGTTATAGTATGACTTTTTTGTTATGCTATAGTAGGACTATTTTGGCATACTATAGTATGACGTTTTTGGCATACTATAGTTATAGTATGACTTTTTTGTTATGCTATGGTATGACTATTTTTGGCATACTATAGTTATAGTATGACTTTTTTGTTATGCTATAGTAGGACTATTTTGGCATACTATAGTTATAGTATGACTTTTTTGTTATGCTATGGTATGACTATTTTTGGCATACTATAGTTATAGTATGACTTTTTTGTTATGCTATAGTATGACTATTTTTGGTATGCTATAGTATGACTTTTTTATGACATACTATATCATGCCTGTTTTATTACCTACTGTTTGATGCCTTTTTTTTGGCATACTACAGTATGACTTTTTTATGACAAATGAAAGAGTGATTTTTTGGCACACTATAGTATGACTTTTTATAACATGCTATATCATGACATTTGTGGCATACTATAGTATGACTATTTTTGGCATACTATAGTATGAGTTTTTCGGCATACTATAGCATGACTATTTTTGGCATGCTATAGTATGAGTTTTTCGGCATACTAAAGTATGACTTTTTCGACATACTATAGTATGACCATTTTTGGCATGCTAAAGCATGACTTTTTTGGCATACTATAGTATGACTATTTTTTGGCATACTATAGTATGACTTTTTTGGCATACTATAGTATGACTTTTTTGGCATACTAAAGTATGACTATTTTTGGAATACAATATTATGACTATTTTTGGCATGCTATAGCATGACCTTTTTGGCATACTATAGTTATAGTATGAATTTTTTGTTATGCTATAGTAGGACTATCTTTGGCATACTATAGTATCACTTTTTTATGACATACTATATCATGCCTGTTTTATTACCTACTGTTTGATGCCTTTTTTGGCATACTACAGAATGACTTTTTTATGACAAATGAAAGAGTGATTTTTTTTGGCACACTATAGTATGACATTTTATAACATAATATATCAAGACGTTTTTGGCATACTATAGTATGACTATTTTTGGCATACTATATTATTAATATTTTTGGCATACTATAGTATGACTATTTTTGGCATGCTATATTATTAATATTTTTGGCATGCTAAAGCATGACTATTTTTGGCATGCTAAAGCATGACTTCTTTGGAATACAATATTATGACCATTTTTGGCATGCTATAGCATGACCTTTTTGGCATACTATAGTATGACTATTTTTGGCATACTATAGTATGACTTTTTTGGCATACTAAAGTATGACTTTTTCGGCATACTATAGTATGACTATTTTTGGCATACTAAAGCATGACTTTTTTGGAATACAATATTATGACTATTTTCGGCATGCTATAGCATGACCTTTTTGGCATACTGTAGTTATAGTATGACTTTTTTGTTATGCTATAGTAGGACTATTTTGGGCATACTATATTATTAATATCTTTGGCATGCTATAGTATGACTATTTTTGGCATGCTATATTATTAATATTTTTGGCATGCTATAGTATGACTTTTTTTTGGCATACTACAGTATGACTTTTTTATGGTGAATGAAAGAGTGATTTTTTTTGGCACACTATAGTATGACTTTTTATAACATGCTATAGTATGACTTTTTTTTGGCATGCTATAGTATGGCTTTTTTGGCATGCTATAGTACGACTTTTTTGACATGCTATAGTATGACTTTTTTGACATGCTATAGTATGACTATTTTTGGCATGCTATATTATTAATATTTTTGGCATGCTATAGTATGACATTTTTTGGCATACTACAGTATGACTTTTTTATGGTGAATGAAAGAGTGATTTTTTTGGCACACTATAGTATGACTTTTTATAACATGCTATAGTATGACTTTTTTTGACATGCTATAGTATGGCTTTTTTGGCATGCTATGGTATGACTTTTTTGGCATGCTATAGTATGACTTTTTTGACATGCTATAGTATGACTTTTTTGACATGCTATAGTATGACTTTTTTTGGCATGCTATACTATGGCTTTTTTGGCATGCTATAGTATGACTTTTTTGGCATGCTATAATATGGACTTTTTTATGACAATCTGTATCATGACTTTTTTGTCATACAATAGCATGATTTTTTTGTCATACAATAGCATGACTTTTCTTTAGAATACAATATTATGACTTTTTGGCATACTATACTATGGCTTTTTTGACATGCTATAGTATGACTTTTTTGGCATGCTATACTATGGCTTTTTTGGCATGCTATAGTATGATTTTTTATGAAATACTATAGCATGACTTTTTTATGACAATCTGTATCATGACTTTTTTGTCATACAATAGCATGATTTTTTTGTCATACAATAGCATGACTTTTCTTTAGAATACAATATTATGACTTTTTGGCATACTATAGTATGGCTTGTTTGGCATGCTATAGTATGACTTTTATGACATACTACTGTATGACTTTTTTGGCATTTTATATAATGACTTTCTTTGGCATAGTTTATGACTTTTTTGAGATAATACAGCATGACGTTTTTGGCATGCTATAGAAAGACTTTTTTATGACAAACTTAAGAGTGACTTTTTATAACATACTATATCATGACTTTATTGGCATATCATATCATATCATGATTTTTTATGACAAACTATATCATGACTTTTTTGTCACACTATAGCATGACTTTTTTTGGCATATAATATTATGACTTTTTTTGGCATACTATAGTATGGTTGATTTTGGCATGCTATAGTATGACTTTTTGACGTACTATAGTATGACCATTTTGGCATGCTATAGTATAACTTTTTTGGCATGCTTTAGTATGACTATTTTTTGGCATGCTCTAGTATGACTATTTTTTGGCATACTATAGTATGACTTTTTTGGCATGTTATAGTATGACTTTTTTATGACAGATTATATCATGACTTTTTTTGTCATACTATAGCACAGTGGCGGCTCCTGCCAAATTTCTCAGGGGGGGCAATTGTTGTGATGATTGCTGAGGTGACCCGTTCAATGGGTAAATTTGAATTAATTTGGCTCTACAATGACTGAACAATCCACTGTGGTCATCAACAGTCTACTTTTCATCAGTTTGCCCACATAAATACCTTTGAATGTAAACAGAGACCTGTTTTACCATTAATCAAATAAAACTGAGTAAGGTATTCACTGAGTCACTGTCAGTCTTAATCAGAAAACATTTTATTATAGCTAAGTGGAAATTCATTTTGTGTTCTGATTAAATGCAGGCATACCCTACAACTTAATACAATGCACATCACATAGTATCACTGCTCTTTGACCTGACCTGAATGTTTTTTGTTGTTGTTTTTCAGTTTCAGTTATATATTGGGGGGCATTTTGGGCATTGGGGAACGTGTCCCCCTCAATGTATATGGTGACTACGGCCCTGTCAGCATGCATAATTAGGCTGCAGTTGTCTGCATGTTGCATGTTGTCTACGTGTTGCATGTAGCCATGTTGATCTTGGATGTGACCGCTGCGCAGTGGCGCTGCCTCATGTGATGTCGGAATAATCGGAATCGTTTCAGTGGAAACGGTTGACGACGTGTTTTTTAAACATTTTGAGTGATAGAATACAACACATATTCTTTGTAATGTCCATGTTGTCTCCATATTAGGACTTAAACGCTCATGAACACACAATGAAGTAAGAACGACTTCCCAACTTGGGAAATCGGACCATCTGAGGAGCACATGAATGATACTTGGTGGTTTACGTATGACGGAAACACGTTGGGGCAAGCCCTCCCGGAACCCATAGAGATTGCATTGGAGTGCCTGCATTTAGAAAAAAAAGCATTTTACATGGAGGTCTGTGAGAGTGAGTTGGGGCGATTTCCCGCCAGGCTGATATCGCCCCAAAGGGCCGGAACGTGACTTCACACTGCATCTGATTGGATATTCAGAGGCAGGACAAGCTGTTTCAAGTGAAAATGATCAGAATAATTAATATATTGTGTGTATATATGACAATAATGATGATGATAATCATACATTTATTATCAACATCTTTCTTTTCTTTTGTGGCTCAAGGAGGGGCGGCGCCCTATTGCCCTCTATTGGCCAGCCGCCCCTGCTATAGCATGACTATTTGGAATACAATATTCTGACTTTGTTGGCATACTATAGTATGGCTTTTTTGTTATGGTATAGTATGACTTTTTATGAAACACTATAATATCACTTTTGACGGCATACTATAGTATGACTTTTTGGAATGCTATAGTGTGACTTTTTTGGCATATTATCTCATGATCTTTTTTGCACACTATAGTATGACTTTTTATAACATACTGTATCATTAATTTTTTTAATCATACTATAGCATGACTTGTATTGTATGGCTTTTTTGGCATGCTATAGTATAGACTTTTTTATGACAAACTACTGAGTGACTTTTTTGTAATTTTATATCATGGCTTTTTTGGCATACTATAGTATGACTTTTTATAACATACTATATCATGACTTTTTATGACATACTATATCATGACTTTTTTGGCATATAATGATATGACTATTTTTGGCATACTATAGTATAACTTTGTTAACATGCGATAGTAGGGCTATTTTATGACAAAGAAAAGTGATTTTTTTTTACTTTTGTGGCATGCTACAGTATGACTTTTTTAGCATGCTATAGTATGACTTTTTATAACATACTATATCATGACATTTTTGGTATGCTTTAGTATGACTTTTTATGACAAACTGTATCATGACTTTTTTTTCATAAAAATACTACGATATAGTATGCCAAAAAGGTTATACTAAAGCATGCCAAAAATAGTCACGCTATAGTATGCAAAAAAGTCATACTATAGCATGCAAAAAAAAAAATCACTTTTAAGTTTGTCATTAAAAGTCATATAAAAAAGTCATACTTTAGCATGCCACAAAACAAAGTTATACGATAGTATGCCAAAAATAGTCATATCATTATATGCCAAAAAAGTCATGATATAGTATGTCATAAAAAGTCATGATATAGTATTTTATAAAAAGTCATACTATAGTATGCCAAAAATAGTCATAATATAGTATGACAAAAAAGTTATGATATAGTTTGTCATAAAAAAAATTATTATATGTTATGCCAGTAACGTCATGATATAGTATGTTATAAAAAGTCATACTATAGTGTGCCAAAATTAGCCATTCTATAGTATGTCAAAAAAGTCATACTATAGTATGAAAAAAAAGTTATGATATAGTTTGTCATAAAAAATCATGAAATGGGGGTGTCGGTGGCTGTTGCCCCAGCGGCCCATGCTCAACTCCAGCCTGTGGCCCTTTGCTGCATGTCTCTCCCTCTCTTTCTCCCCCTTCACACTTCACTATCCTATCAATTAAAGGCAAAAATGCCCCAAAATATATCTTTAAAAAAAACAAACAAACAATATGTTATGCCAATAAAGTCATG
Organism: Epinephelus moara; assembly: GCF_006386435.1. NCBI lineage: Eukaryota > Metazoa > Chordata > Actinopteri > Perciformes > Serranidae > Epinephelus > Epinephelus moara. The sequence goes on from NC_065516.1 coordinate 18,118,839, forward strand.
ATATAGTATGTTATAAAAAGTCACTCTATAGTATGCCAAAAAAATCATACTACAGTATGTCATAAAAAGTCATGCTATAGTATGACACAAAAGTCATGATATAGTTTGTCATAAAAAGTCATACTATAGCATGTCAAAAAATGTCATGAAACAGTATGTCATAAATAGTCATACTATAGTATGCCTAAACAAATCATTGTGTAGTATGTCATAAAAAAATTCATACTTTAGTACAATAAAGTCATACCATAGGTCATATACCAAAAGTCATACTATGGAATGCCAAAAAATATGTTTCATTTTGTCATAAAAATGTCGCAGTCTTCCACAGTTATCTTAAAAAAGTAATGATATAATGTCATAAAAAAGTCATACCATAGTATGACAAAAAAAAATCATTTTGTGGTATTAAAAAAAAGTCATGAGAAAGTCATTATAAAATGTCACAATGTCATACTACCAAAAATTACTTACTTTAGCATTCCATAAAAAGTCACAGTATAAAATTAAAAAATCTAAGTAATTTTAACTGTAAAACATGCCATTAAAAGTCATAAAAAGTCCTAAATTAAGTAGTATTATAGTATGGCCTTATATTCTATAATCAACCCCAACCAAAGCCAAGCCAAAATAAGTGATTTTGGATAACCCTTCAGTTTAATGTGGAAGTGAGATGTAAAAGATATTTAGTTTTATGTGTGCACTTTTCCTGTCTGGCCCTTAATCCCATGCTGTCTCGCTAAATTGGCAATCAGTCATCAAACTTTGAGAAGCCCTGCATTAGAGGTATTAATGTTGCTTTGCCTCGGGACTGGAGAAGGGATTTACGCGAGTCTGAGCAAAAGCCTCAAGTTTTGAGTTTGTGTACCAGTTGGATTGTAAGCACAATAACTACAGATCCAGAGTGATTAAGGCCGTTTTAGAACTGCAGTGCACCAAATGACAGCCTGTAGGTACTCTGACTCTGTGACAGGAGAGTAAGTAAAGTTCTCGTCTGACTCAGGTGGCTGTTCTCTGATTGGGATAGAAATCTGTCTGGACAGTCTGAGTGTCACTTAATCCCAGGATAGAGGGGCTCAGTGTGAGCAGGATGTACAGTTGGCAGGTCAAAGCTGCGAGGACACAGGGAAAATAAAGTTTAGATGCACTCATTCCCTCTGAAAGCAGGATTCAGAGCCACAATATCTGTGTTTAAACAAGAGTGTACAGCATGTTTGGCACAGTGGTGCTTTGAGCTAAATGATAACATGCTCACAATGACAGTGTTAAAATGCTCAATGGTGGAAAGTTACATTGACTCATAGGTACAATGAAGTACACTGACTCAAGTTCAGTTTCAAGGTACTTTACCTGAATTTCATTTTTTTGTTTTGTTTTTTTTGTGACAAGTCATTTTTATTGTTTATTTTTTTCAGACAAGGCAACAGCACATCAGATACATCCTATGGCAGTGTAAAAACTGAGAGACAGGACACATGGAAACAAGGTTACACAATTATATGGCTGATTAGCACACTAAGACTGAAACCAAAAACAAAAACAATTCATTCAAAGTCTTCTGTTATTCCAAAGCATTTCCAGGCCTGGAATTTTTTTTTTCTAATTTCATAACTTTTCTAGGAATTAAATGACCATGGGAGTCTTGGTCATAAAAATATCTATACATTTCATCAATGTCTGAGTCCCATTTTAACATCACATTTCACTGCGTCATTGCATCCCCATGTGCACCACAATACACAGAAAACTAGCATAGCATCAGCTAACTAAGCTAAATAACACAATGCTACAGTCAGAAACAAAAACATATGATTGGTTGCAGCGACAAGTGTCAGGCGTCAGTTTGTAGCTTCATGTCACCAGCTTCTGTTGAAAACGCCTTGTGTCGCTCGTTGTGTATCATGCAGAGGTCTCAGGGTCCTTTAATGAAGGAGAAGTAATTTGCCTCATTACCGTAGCATTTCTCCAGCTGGTTGGTGAGTCTGAAAGAGAGACCTTCATGGGCTGCCACAGTACCCAGCTGAGAGAACCACACCATGGCTGGTGGTTGGGTGATTGCGGTGGTGTAGTGGAAGGTATAAACAGGTAAATAAGGTATACTTAAATCTAATTTCTGGCCATTTGCAGAATACCCAACGAGGATATATAGGACAGTATACCCACTGTCTCCTTGGTAAACTACCCATCTACCAAGTGGCACACCCACCTCATCAACTACCACTACACTACTGGGTGATTGCCTTCCACTCTGTGACTTTCTCCTTAGCACAGTCCACCTGCACTGCAGAACAGGGCTTTTAGAGGGACATGGTCTACCAGAACATCAGGTGGACAGAATACGATGTCTAACTTAAGGATCAGCTTGATATTTTTATGTATGGCTGACCAGAGTGTTTGTACAACCAGGCAGGACCACAACATATGGAGAAGTGCATCCCCCACCACCACCATTCACTAGATAATTATTTTTCAGATAAAGATTTGGCATAAAAAAAACACACATGATGAGTTTATAAAACATTTTATATGCACAGATGTCGCTACCCAATGGCAGATAAAGTGTTTTGACCACCTACAGCAGTAAAAAAAACTCAATCAGGAGAGACTTATTTTTGGAGTTAACACTAATTTATTACATAGTGCACAATGAAGATGAATAGTGGAAAGTTCTTTGGTGATCAGCCCCATCGTGATATGTATATTTAGGGGGAAGAGATACATCTAGACACTGGTGGTGGAGGTGACGAAAGGTTTGGCTCAAGGTTGAAGATGACGTGATGAGGCGCAGGACTCGGCAGTGGATGAGCTGAAGGCTGAAGGTAAATGTGGTGGAGGAAGGTTTCATCTGTTTGTCCTGAAATGACAACTGTCAACAGCAGAGAGGAGAATGGTTTTAACTGTGACAGCAGTGATATGATTGGCTTAGGGAGATCGTGGCTAAAATCTGGTTGAATGAATTTAGAGTGATGCCCCCAGTCAGCTGATAGTGAAGAAGCCGGAGTGAGGCGGAGATATTTGAATGAAATGAGAGTGACTGAACTTCCACTGAGCTTCACCAAAGATACTCTGCAATAAAAGCTAATGCATTACAAGCTGGGCTAATGGTATGAAAGGGGTTACACTACCGCTCTCCTGGGAGGGCATTGTCTCCTTACTTATCCCCCACCTCGTTTGGAAGGGTTGTTAACTTAATGTGGATGTTTGAAATCAGATAAAAACAAAACACTATATACAGCACAAATTTATCTGCTAGCTTAAAGTCTGATATCAGCCCACAAGATCATATCAGTCCAATAATCTCTTTTCTCCCTCCAAAACAGTTAAATAATAATAATGTTGCTTGTTAGTAAGCAAAGAAACACACGCTTTGTCAGGGGCTCCGGTGGAGCTGGGTCAGGGGTGGGGCGGGTGGGGCCCACCAAGCAGGTCCGCCACAACAACAATCTAACCAGAAGAGAGGATGGTGGGGTTGCAAGGGGTGGGTCTCCTCGCTGGCATGCCCTGCCTGTCTCTCGCCGGGGCCCCCAGTCGTGCCGCTGGGGGCTGGGTGCAAGGACCTCACACCCGCCTCTCCGGTTCCCTAGTTTGGCTCCGGCCCTCATCACCACGGGTCATTACCATAGTGTTATGTTGTGCCATGCTATATTATAATATAATTTAATTATTGTGTGATATAGTATTATATTATATTATATTATATTAAAGTTAATTTTCTCCTGATTTGTCTGTTTGAAAAATGACGTTAGACTTAGACTTTATTCATCTGTTCGTTATGTTCTGGAGATATCTGGCTCAGGGGCGTAAATATACAGTGTACCTGCTGAGTTGTGGTGATATAATTCAAGGTTTGATGGAGCACTGGTAGAAGTTTGGGTGTTTTTCTATTGGATAACAGGGTTTATTTTGTGTGTGGTTTTGGTTATCCATGTATACTATACTTCCTGTGCACCGGCCTATAGGTTGGTGCGCCACACCCCCTGCAGCAAGACGCTTTAACTTTTAATTGCTTATATAATACTGCTGTTAGGGAGCCTGAGTTTAATAAAAGCCTGTTATGGCATTTTGACCCACACTGACTGTTGAAGTTTGCCTGTGGATATATAAGTTAAGTTGGGTGTTACATTTGGTAGCCCTAAAGACAAAGTACAGCTTAGGTTTGGGACTTCATTAGTCTTGATAAATGTCAACCTCTTGGTGGTGCTAGAGGAAAAAGTCAACGGATTATCAAAGTCAGAAGGATGCATCCTCTAGGGAGCGTGAATGTCTGCATTCAATTTGATGGCAATCCATCCAGTGGTTGTAAATTAAATTATTATTTACCTATACCTTTTATATTCCTTGTAGAGTGTCTCCTTCAGCTTTCAGTTGTTGTTTTTTTTGTTATTTTCTTTTTCTTCTCCAGCTTTTCTTGGATGTACCTACCTTTTTGTTTCCCCAGGGGCTTTGTGATAGAATCTGTTTGGTGATGACATTGTTCAGTCTCCTCCTTGTATGTGATCCCCCCAGCCATCTCTACCTCCTCTTCTTCGTCGGCTCCACGTCTATCAGCGCTTGTTTGATGGATTTCCACAAACGTTTCACTCAAGGCCATCACAAGACGAGGAGTGCAGCAGCTTAAAATGAAGCCTTATGGCTGAGGCTATGAGAAAAAAACACAGTCATAAGCTTCCCTGAAATGCAGCTTGTGTTGCTTTCATGCCAGCAAAGACAAAAAGTCACTTTTCTCAAATGTGAGGTGTTATTTTGGAAAGAAAGAATCAGGGATGTGTTTCTCAGAAGACAATCTGCACGTAAAACAACAGTCTGCTGATTGAGCCGAGCCCTCCGCCAAAAAAGTGTAGAATCAAACTGTGAGACAAAAATATAGAGGAATAATCTACAGGCCACTTTAATGACAAAAATGGCCGTCTCCTGCTGTGTGCAATCAGCACACTCTTGTAACAAAACATACATGCAGTGAGATGAAGAAATGAGAGGAAAACAATGTGTAAATCACTTTTAGTTGCCTCTGAAACAAACAGCACATTTACAAACAGTATGTGGAAAGTAGTGGGGTAAATATGTAGATTTTTGTTAAAGTATTTGGACGTCAAGAAGCCAAACCGGCTCTTTTAATAATAATAATAATAATCTAGTTTAAGTTAAGTTTTTACTCTCAAAGGGAACATCAGTACTTTGATTAGAGTACTTAGCAACATGACCACTCTTAGTGAGAATAGGTTTTATTCAAAGTTACTTTTTAACAAAGAATATGAAAATGCTGATTTTTGAAAAAATGTGATTTTATTATTGCTGTGAGCACCACAAACACTGATCCATACACTCCATACAGACTCATACAAAATAAAACCCCCTCAATCATCACTTATGACCCACTAGAAGTGTGTGTTGGTGTATTTTTCTGCAGAGTCCCTGCCCTCTTCTTGTATTTTCTTCTTTTCTTTTTATGTTGCTGTGTGCAGGACATACCTGGGCACAGCCTGCAGGTGAGGTCAGGACTTTATATAAAGGTAGTGACCAGGTGCCAGACCGTAAGCAGCAAGCACTCAAGAGGAAGCTATGAAGATCAAGGACACAGCCCAGGAAAACGTAAATATAGTGAGGCAAAACACCAAGCAGACAAAACTTATTCCACATCAAGAGTGAATCTAGTGCTGGGTGTACCTTTAAAGGATAAGGCTGGTGATATTTTGTGTTTTTGTTATTAAAGAATTAATTTCCTGAAACAGCTGGTCACTGTAGTTTTTAGCCAACATTAGTTAAATAGGAGGAAATAGTGTTTGTTGGGGCCTATTTTTAGCTGTGGATTAATACACATTTGGTCATCTAGTGCAGTGGTTCCAAACTGCTTCAGCAACAGCGCCAGATTTCTCCTTTGTCATTAGTTCAGGGTCCACACAGTTGAATGTATTCAGCATCATACTTGTGTTTGGTCATGTCGTCCAGCTAGTTTGCTGTCACTGTCAAGTAGCTGTCTGTCAGGTGCTCACTCTGCAGCAGGAAATTGTGTGTCAAACTGATGTGTTTTTTATAGTTTTTGGGCACACTGTGGGTCTAAGGTAGCCTGGAAATCCAGACTCAAACCTAGAAAGATTTTGAGTCTGGCCCTCACCAATACACCCTTCCTACCCAAAGGGCGGCACCAACTGAGGCATTTCAAATGCCACCGCAAGCAATTGGATAGCACGATGGCCAATCAGAGCAAAAACAAGGTGACATATTCATTGCAGTAAGCCCAATTTGTTTGCTGAACAGTGGGGCTAACTGATATATTATGCTTTTGCTGTATCCCATTGGCAAAACTGCAAAAACGAGAGAGAAACAGTTTTCTGTTCCTCTCTCAAGGAAAAAGATAAAGCTAAACTGAATGGACGCGGTACTTCGGCAGCTGCCATCTTGGCTCTTTACTTTTAGACTCCTATAGCGCTGTCGTCATCATGTTACGCCTGCCCAGAGCCCGCCTCTGTCAGAGAGACTGATCTGATTGGTCCGATTGGCGATTCAGCGGGCTCTGCTCGTCGGGGCCAGATTCCTATGCAGTGCAAGTACAAATTTGCTAGGGGCGGGGCATCTGGATTTCCAGGTTAGGTCTAAGGCGCAGAGGAAGAAGATTTATAAGGCTTTGAACAAACAGGCGTCAGTTCATTGTTGGTTCTGATCTTTACATGGGATTTGTTAACAAAAATAAAAAGAAAAAATAAATATCACCAGCCTCATCCTGTAGGTAAGTGAAGTAAAAGTATTTCTTGACTGTAACAAGTAATATTTGATAACCCTTTATAATCCTGGACATGATTTCAAAACAACTGCTAGCATTAAAAGTAAACACTTTGCTGCTACTTGCATAAAAATTAGTCATCTTTAACAGTTTTACTTCAATAATCCACAGAGTATATACTACACTGCAATATTACACTGATTTCATTTTTGGACAAATATCTGCATTCCTTCAAATGTTCACAGAAAGCTTCAAAAGTTTATAAAATCAGTCTTGGGTGTTTATAGATTAAATAGTTGATATCTGGATTTTAGGGCTGTGAAGACGAGATTTAGTCAATTTACTCTAGAGATGAATAAAAACTGTCCAAGTATATAAAAATTATTGTTCAGTGCCATTCATCATGAAGTTTGTGTAACTCTTTAGTCAGTCCTTTCAGGCCAGAACAACGTGTGCAGCTGTAAACTGTATTGACATTTTGAACATTTTGTGTAGTTTTCTTCATCCTTTGGT
>NC_065516.1:18426569-18716888 GCF_006386435.1 Epinephelus moara
CCTTTGTGAGGAGGCGTTGCTGAAGATTCGAGGGGTCATCAGCTTCACCTTCCAGATGGCTGTCAAGAGATGTGTTGTCAGGATCCGCTCTGACCTTAAAGCTGAGGTAAATGTCTGTCCTGATGCAGAAATTCATCCAGGAACTTAGAACCAGTTATTTATTTCATCAGCTTCCCAGTTTTAATTTAAAGAATAAACTGTGTTTTATCTGTACCTTTCCTGATTGATTACTAAAGACAACACTGTTTTGTCAAGTGTCCGTAGCCCCTTTTGAACTGCCTGTTCTTGGTTGAAATGTGGCGCCATTATTCCAGTGCACTGCTCTTTATAAAAGGTACAATCAGAGAATGGGGGGAAAGACTTTGTCACCTTTAAGCTGGCAGCTGTGATAATAGCAGTGCCGAATCGGTGTCTATAAAAGGGACAGCCAGCAGGAGCAGGACAGGTGTGACGTTTTGACGACATGTTATGTGTGCAACCCACCCCTGGGAGATTTAAAATGCAGCTAGCATCAGTTCGCAGCTAACTCGAAGAACAGCAGCCGAAAATGTCCACAAATTGGGAAAACAATGAGGTCCGGGAGATTCTAACCCTCCGAGCAGAAGTTGAGATCAACTGCCATATAACAGGGACGGTAAATGATTGTTGTTGCCATGTTATGCCACTGTTATTGTTCAGAAAGCACTGCTGACACGTATGTTATATGTCACACTATAGGCAAACGCTATTGGTTGTGTTAAATGTCTCGTTGTCATGTCTCTTTTGCTTCCACGATGCCGGCATACTTTCCAAAATCACACACTGGAGCGACATGATGCTGCTGTTATTTGACTCTGTGTAAAAATATAAATGCAACATACAAAAGGGACTTTCTTGCGGCCCTATAGCACAGTCTCTGTGAAACTTGTTACACTTAATGTATTTTAACTTGACGTAATAACATTTTAAAACACTTGGAAACATCTATAGCAAGACAAATGTCACTGTCATCTATTGGTTGCTGTGCTGTTGCCTGTTTTTGATATTAAAAGAGGAGGAATCTGCTCCCTTCAGTCACTGCAAAAGTAACAAATGCAACAAAAGTTAGATATGAACTTCATCACTGGTATGTACAACTTGCAAGTAGTCGTCAAGCTTAATCAGAAAAGCTCAGGTTTGCCTAAAACTGATAAAAATGTACTCTTAAATGTCCAGCGTGTAGAATTTAGGAGCGTCTATTGGCAGAACTTGTATATAATATTCATAACTATGTTTTCATTAGTTTATAATCACCTGAAAATAAGAATCATGTTTCCATTACCTTAGAAAGACACAGTTATATCTACAGACAGAGTGGGTCGTCTGCCACATAGTCCACCATGTTGTTTCTATAGTAGCCCAGAATGGACAAACCAGACACTGGCTCTAGATAGCGCCATTCGCGTTTTCACATCGGCCACTGTAGTTCTCCCACATGCTTGGCACGTGGAATAAGTTTCAGTTGTGCAACCTCACTGCTAGATGCCATTAAATCCTACACACTGGACCTTTAACACTCACACTTATATATACTGTATCCAACTGGTTGGATGTCTTGGGCATAACTTTGATATTGGTTTTGGTACCAAAAATACTGAAAGCAGCAGCAGTATTTAGCATTAACATTTGCTTTACCAAGAGTTCTGGTGATGTTTTGAGCTGACAGAAATAAAAAGCATCACAAATGATCACAAAAGTTGTTCTCCCCCCCCTCACAGGCGTTGGGCACAGCAATCAACTCCACCAAAGTAATGAAGGCGCAGCAGGTGGTGAAGACTGACGATGGAGGAGAGGTAAGGACAGCTGAGAGAGAGACTGATATGTGGGAAAGAAACAAACTGTAAGGTCTTGATTTACTTTAAATTGCTGTATGTAAGACTCATTTCCAGTTGATCAGCCTGCCCACTGTATGTTGTGTGTATCGCTGTACAGGCAGTGTAGCCGCCCTTGCCTGTGGCTGAGACTTATTCACACTGACATGATTAGCTAGTCACATCTCTGCCTCAGCCTGTAGGCTAGTTTCTTTTTGCCAAACACATGACCAGTCCCTCGTTGCACCTTTTTTTACAGCAGTGTTACCGATTTGCAGCACAAATGTAACAGAGCTGAATTTGAAGCTGCTAACAAAAATATGAGAGTCCAAAGTGTTTGTTCTACAATAAACTGTAAAGAATTGTTGCTCAAATAATGAGAAATAATTGGCACTGGGCACATTTATAGTCATACATTTTGCGGCCAGCAGGGGTCAGAGCTGGCTCAGTCATGTAATCTGTCTCCACGTGATGATTATTTGGCTCTGTGGTCAAACAACCGTGCTTTATGTTAGTCTTAGAATTCCATAAATCAGGTTTTTTGGACAAATTTTGATGATATTAACACAAATTATTGTTTCTTCTGGTAATTAAAACAAAAATATGATCTGTGTTTGCACAGCTGATTTTGCCATTCCAGGAGGGCTCCGTGGTGCCGGTAGAGGAGAACACCGACATCCCAGACTACCTGCCCGAGGAGGAGAGTCCGTCCCAGGAGCAGGACAAAGCCGTCACGCGCGTAGGCTCCATCACAGACGGCATGGGCTGGCTCAGCACGGCTGCCAACTTCCTGACACGCTCCTTTTACTGGTGACCACTTCCTGTGTTTCTCTCTCTCTCTCTCTCTGCTCCCTGTCTCCTCTAAAGTACCATCCAGCTGCAGCCTTAGCGTCTCTCAGCCTCGCCCCGGACTAAGCCCTGCCTCACGGCCCTACACTAGTCTAGACTCCCCCCTCTCTCTCCGCTAAGCACACAGAAGCCGGCCACATGTGTGCGACAAGTGCTGGACTGCCAAGTGGAACCTGCAATAACTTAAACTTGTGTATATACTGAGCTACAAATCCCACTACTGGCTATATGTGCACAACTATATACTAGCTGCATATGTATCTCACAAGACATAGCCAGAGGACTTCAAATCAGCCGAAACCAAATAGCATTCTGGAAATGTGTATGGCTGCGTTGACAGAGTTGAAATGTGGCAGGCGTATTTAATTATTCTGAGGCTGATTTTGATTACGTTGAAAGTTCCTTTTTTTGTGCATGATTTTTGGTTGCTTCCTCAAATTGTCCTCTTTACGATACATTATTTCCATCTTTAATTTTCTAATTAATTTTGTCTTCCCCCTTCAGTTTTATTAGCATGCTACGAGTCTTTTGTGCCAATCTTGCCTGATGCCTAGATCTGTGACTATTGTGTGTGCCTTTTTTGACATTTTACTTTAATATTTTTCCATCAGTCATTCAAATAATTTAAGAGCTCCGAGCATGTCAGATGTAACGCTCCCAGGTGGCCCTTAGCAGCAGCAGCCAGCCTCCCATAGCTTGTAGCTGACTGAGGTACGTCTCTATAGTAGAAATAGAAAACTAGACACCAGCAAGAGGCCGCAGCCCATTCAGCCACTGGCCCACATGCATTATACTGTTGCATCCTGAAAGAAGAACTCCTTAGCTGATCAATATAACACCCTTCCCTGCGTTTAGCTGGACTCATAGACATGTTTCTATGGCTGGACTCCTCTGATGATGCTATAATGCAGGAATAAAAACCCAATGTGAGCTTGCAGAAGCTGTGAGTTGACTGACAGCTCCTTGTGTTACTTGCACAGACTTTAGGCTACCTCTGCTTTCAGCCCTCTATCTCACATCAGCGTTACAGTCTTCTGTAGTTTTAGTAAAACTCTTACTCAGCATGTGGAAGACAAACCTGTTAGCCGCCTGCTTGTCAAACGTTTCCCCGTGTTACCCAGACTCCCACTGGACATCTTTTTTTTTTTTTTTTTAACAGTATTGTAGCCTCACCTGTTTAGTTCAGTTTTCAGTTTAGCCAGCAGTGTCCTTAAAGCAAAGATCATGTTGGTGCACGCTCACACACACAAACACACACACACACACACACACACACATATACAGTACAGAGGACTCACTAATGCTGTCACATGAGCAGTAGTGGGATACTGGAACAAGGGTGTGGTTATGTACATTTTGTATATGGTGCCTGATTCCCTAAAATCTCAGACCTTACATGTGAAGGAAAATTTTGTTTTTGTAATACTCATTTGCATTTTATGTCACAAAATAGGATAACAGCAGCTAATGCTAACGCTCTTAGCTCCTTTTCTTTAGTCTTTACAACCCGTGACTCACACCAGGTTTAATTATTATCTCCTCTGACTTGTGTGAGTGTCATTAATGATTATTATATACAGTGCTGACCGGGCGACTTTTATTGTTCTGATGGTGCAGAGATGTCACAGTTGGTTGAGGTCAAACGGATAGGGGAATGGCACAGAACGACCTGAGTAATCTGAATTGACGGTGGCTATTCTCTGGAAAAAGCAATAATAATGTTTTGCATTAAGTGTAGTCATCATAGATCAGCCTTTAAAATAATGTTTTTGAATAAAAGTTATTAGTTAAAAGTCAGGATTCTCGTCAGTATTAAAATTTCTTCTTTATTTGTCCGTTTTTGCACAGATTTAATCTCTAAATTGCATCTTGTAATTTCATTTTTAATATTTGGTGACAGCTCATACTGCAGAGAAATACTTGAACATTGTTTCTTAGAACTGTTCTTATGTGTTGATTCAATTGTAAATTACCCACCGCTGTTAGATTAACCACATCTGTAAGGACGACATACCACAAAGTAAGTCCTCAAAAATTTAACTTTATGTGTACAGACTTCATGTGTCTGTCATCAGATGTAATATAATGTAACGCAGATGTTAAAGCTGTAGATTCCCTTACACTGTTAATGCAAACGATGATAAACTTAAAATCAAAATGTGTCTGGTGCTTTTTATTTTTAGCAGAGTTTTTGCAGCTGGTTATGCTGAATATGATAACATAATCTTGACCTATCATTTCCCAGTGTTGCACTCTCATGGCATGTGCAGTGGTCACACCAGTGCTCCAGACCTCACTTTCTCAAATCAAATTGCTGAAGGCAGGGACCATTCTTAGCCAACAGAGAGTAGAAATTTGGTTTTCTTTACTGGTGCATGAGTGAGGTGCCCCAGGGCGATCCTGTGGCCTGCCCACCACCTCCCCCCAGCCTTGGTGCTGGTAGGCAGGCAGAGGCAGCAGCCAGCCCCAGCTGGAGGCCCTGGAGCCACTGATGCTGCTGCTGTTACTGCTGAGCCTCCGATGAAATGCAGTGCCAAGCAGGCCTTCACTGCCCTGCTGTATTATCTAAATGGAAGGTGACTAGAGAGACTGTTTAATGACAATATTGACTCTTTAATATGCTCAGGCCTTTTTAAATTAAACCTTAACTTACCTTTTACACCAAAACACAAAAGACAACTTCACATTTATCCTGGACACATCAGATATATTTTTAAAAAAGTTGCAGCACAGCCCAAACTGTAGTGTTTTAAAGAGGCAAGGATTCAGTGGCATTAAGTGGTGAGGATTGCAGATTCCAACCAGCCATAAGTTCTCTTATGTGCTAAGCGTGATCTCCTGGTTAGAATTCCTCAAGTGTTCATTGGTCAGGAGTTAAATTAACCACAGAGGTCTCTTCCTCTCCAAAACAATCGGACCAGAGGTCTCATTTCTAAAACAACGCGTAGGATCCATATTAGAAATGTACGTATGGACAAAAGACAAAAATGGCGTGCACCAAAAAATAATGAACCAATTTCTACAACAGGCCTCCACCTCACCGTCTGCATCGCCAATTTCCTGTATCTAAAATGTTCATAAGCACGGGTCAAAGTTTCTCCCATCAAGTTTTGGTGGATGACAACTTTTGTATGCTAAGTGGCGTACGCCTCTTTCAGGCCTCGTTTTGTGCGTATGCAGTGTTTATAAATGAGACCTCAGGTGATTAAAACCGATAGAGACAATGAATAAAGTAGTTTCATGTTACAAATCATTGTTTCTCCAACACTGTGTGGCTCATCACAGACAGGCCGCTAGCTCAGCGCCTGCTAATTGTGTGCTCACCTTTTTTCTCTGATAACTTCAGAGCCAGATGCTCAGGAGAGTTTTACAGGGAGCCAAGTCCTCACAGAGGTCTCTTCCTCTCCAAAACAAACAGACGAGATGATTTGAAGCAGTAAAATCACTGAATGAAGCATTTGGGCTGCTCACTAAGATGGCAGGTGCGAAAATGTGAATGGCCCTATGTATGGTGTCTGGTTTGTCTGTAGAAACATGGCGGACTCCGTGGACAAGTATTCACTTGCTATGTAGATATAAACGGTTAATGAAAACAAATGTATGTTCCATTTCTGCCAATATATCCTTCTAAATCCTACACACTGGACCTTTAATCAAGGTCTTTGTTCAAATGAATGAAGAAGTCCAGCATTAGCACGGCTTGTAAATCATTGAGTTACTTGAAAGCTGACTTTTGAAACGTTCAGTGAAGCAGACAGATAACTTATCCAGTTGAGCTGTATCAACTGATAGGCCTGTCATGATAATTACATTATTTATATATGGAGGTAAGAGAAGATGATCGAGGTCATGTCCATAAACTGTGTCATATTTCTGTTGTGTTTACATGCATGATTGTTTGCAGAAGAATATCACCAACACTTTAGTCAACATGATGCCAGAATAAACAGCAGGGTTCTCCTGACTATTATTAGACTTTGACACAGTGCCTAAGCCAAACAGAGAACTATGCTGAGACACGTTTTGCTGTCATTTCTGGTCGGACTGCTTTTGTCCTCTCATCTGCTGTCTGTGTCAGAGTTTCACATGCCAATTCCAACATCTGAATATTCTTAAGAATAGAAGTTTGATACTCTACAAAGGGTGTACATGTATGCTACCATATTATTATCATATCAGTAGCATAAAATGGTCTATTAAACTGGTGGGTCGTGGTCCAAAAGGGGTCTCAGGTCTATTCCGAATGGACCACAAGCCACTCATGAACAGGTCCACTTAAATTTGAAGTGCTGTTTCCTGCTGTAGAGTGACTGACATACAGACAGCTGCTTGACAGAGACAGCAAACTAGCTCGACAACGTGGCCAAACTCAAGTATGACACTAAATGTATTAAACTGTGTGGACCTTTAACTAATGGCTAAAGAGAAATCTGGACCCCATGGCTGGACCAGTTAAGAACCACTGCACTAGTGCAATCTTAAAATGGAAACATATATTTTTGGACAATATAATTTCCCCTCAAAGCTCATTTGGTTGCAGTTCACCCAGGTGTCAGGGAATGTTAGATGCTCAAATTTCCATTTTTCTTTTTAGCTTTATGTCCATGTTGCCCTAAAAGTTTCAAATCTCACGTTTTGCCTCATGTAGTTAAAGCTATAGCTATCATGTTTCACTGTCTTCTGTCTACATTTCAGAATTGCTCTCATGTGTCTCTTGCAGTGCCACAAACGGTGTTTACAAATACGAATCATTCACAGTGACCAAACTTGTATCTGGGTGTGTGTTTTGCAGTCGAAGAGGCCTGTAGGGCCTCCAAGCTCAGACTTCTCACTAACCACCACTAGAGAGAGACAGTAAGCCTGACAAGGAGAACAAATGATAAAGTGTGGGGTCCAGACTATAATCTGAAAACATCTGATGAAAGCACTTGTTTGTAATTAGATGCTAAGATTCCTAATGCTATCCAGAGCCGTACTGAAACTGCATTTCCATCAGGGCGGTTTGAGCAAGAATCATCATAACCATTAACACACCGCAACCATTAACATGCCTCGCTCACCTCAGACTGTAATATCTGTGGACTAATGCAGCCATAAGGTTGTTTTTAGTAGTTAATATAGTGTGCACCTCTCTGCACAATGCCTGGGCGCTGATGTAAGAAGCAATTTTCAGTTTTAAATGATTTCCCTCAAGGGTTCATATGCTGAGTTTTAATATGACTCTGCTCTGAAGTTTTTTGTGCACATAAGGGGATATCCTCCAGAGAACATAAAAGTGGCAGTCACCTCTCGTTTTCAAATTAAAGCCACACATAATTTCACTTTCAAACTGAGTTCTTTGGATAAACCACCATGCCATTTCCTCCCTGTTTGAGATAAAACACAATCAGCCTGCCTTGTGCGCCCTCCTCATCCCCCTCATGGCGATATCAGCATATATGTGCATAAATGTGTTGTCGGTATCACCCTCCCACCTGTGCGTATTTGCATGGTTAATCTACGCGCAGGGGGGAGAGGGCCTGATGGAGGGTAGATAGGTGCGTCTCACGGCCCCATGGGCTCTTGAGGAATTTTATTGGAGGTTCAGCTCCCAGTCAATGGGATCAGCCGTAAATCCCGCTCAGAGTGTGGCAGGAAATGATGTGACTCCGGCAATTTATGTCAAATAACTTTTGAGGATGTGTGAGTGTAGCGATCAGCGCTACCGGGGCAGCGATAACTCTTCGGCGGGGGGCCCCGGTGAAGATTTAATTGAGACATTTTTCTTTATCTGGAGCGAAGCGCCGGGGCCGTGTTGTTGTGTAACGAGATGTAATGTCTCTCTTTATACGGGGGTCAACATCCGGGATGAGGGAAGGTCACGGACTGACTGTTTGAGCATCCAATTTGCTCACGTAATACCCGCTCTACAGGGAGTAAAAACACAGAGTATTAAGTTACACAGTCCACATATCACACACAGACATGACGCGCTGTGCTGTGGAATATAATGCATCCTTATGATTTTAGATGGAGCCTGTGTGAGTCTGTGAGGAGACAAATATCAAGGAGCCTTATGTAGATGCTGAGTCTGACCTATAACATTTTTATTTCTCTCCATGGTGATAGAAGCATCAGTACCACTTTCTAATAAGGCATCTTTATAAAGGAGGTGTAACTAATGTCTGTGTCTGCCACTTTCTATAGATCAGTTATAATCCAGTAATAAATGCTCATTAGTTACTCTCTCTGACAGGCCAGTAAGTCTGCAGTTATAAATGTTAGGCCATTAGTAAGGCTTTTAATCATCAAGTCTGCACCTGTGAATAAGTTGATGTTAAATGTATTTTGCAGTCTTTTATAACCTCTTTTCTACATGATAAATGGTCCAAATGGCCTGGGAGGAATTTTTCACAACCTGGCAACTCAAACATTATTATAAATGATATATAAAGCATTACTATAATATCTATTGACTACTAATAAAGACATTAGTTACAAGCTCTTATTCTTGGGGCGTCGGTGACTTAGTGGTAGAGCAGGCGCCCCATGTACAAGGCTGTTGCCGCAGCGGCCCGTGTTTGAGTCCAGCCTGTGGCCCTTTGCTGCATGTCATCCCCTCTCTCTCTCCCCCCCTTTCACACTTAACTGTCCTGTCCATTAAAGGCAAAAAATGCCCCAAAAAAATCTTAAAAACAAACAAACAAGCTCTTATTCCTCTATGAATGGTGCCTAATGCATAATAGAGTATCGCAATGTAAATATTTTTGTAAGTAAAAGTGCAGCATTAAAAATGCACTTAAAATAAAAAGTACTCACATGTAGTAGTGCTCAAGATGCAAAATGGCTCCTGTCAGTATTATACTGTATATTATAATAGCCTATGGGATAATAATAGTCATATGGGATGATTATAGCAATGAGTTTTTACTAATGTTGGTTGTACAATCTAAAACAGTGGAGCACATTTTGTGAGATGTTCATGTGTCTTGTTTTATAAAATATCAATCTGCAGTGATGGGAGAAAAATACAGATTATTTGTAATGTGCAATGGACAATGTAAAAATAGTGTTTTACAAGTAAAGTCCTGCATTCAAAGTTTTTCTTGAATTCAGAAGTACCAGCAAAATGTGCTGTAAGTGACAGAAGTAAATTTGGAGCAGAAGGACACCTGTCAGTCTTAAAGTATTATCAATTATAACATTGAATTATTGTGAATAACGCCTTAACATGTACAATTTTAAGGCTGTAACTGCTCAACAGTAACATAATTTTAACAATTTCACACAGCCTACTGTAGGGTAATTCAATGTGACATATTAGAAAACATAATAGGATTTATGTAAAATCTTAAAGTAATGTAGAGTACATGATAAACTTTCAATCTTAAACATAGGCTGTTGTTGTAGGAGTGTAAAACAGCTTAACATACTTATAGAAATTGTGCAGATTGCAGCATTAAATGTATTTACCACTGCTATAAGTCTGTAAAGTTACTGCAGTAAATGTCAGATAAATTGTGCTGCAAAAAGTACAGTAGTTGCTTCTGAGTAAATGCAAGTACTTTAAACGGTAATTGAGTACTTCTCTCTCCACCAGTATAAAGTGATATCACCTGGCTGAAAGTTGATTTGCATTGTGAAATGACTCCATCTTATTTCTTTTAATATAAAGATTATACCGTTGATATTGTGTATCTGTGTGCGTGCTCCTCCTCCTGCAGCAGCAGCTTGCATGGGGGCCTTGATGAGATGCATGCACACACAGGCAGCTCATAATTGTGGCCATAGCTCATTATTGTCCCCTGGATGATTTGGATCCGCCGGGGGGAGTCTCGTCCTCTGACACCGCCACGTCCGACAACCACTCCAGGCACTGATTGGTGGGATGAAATATTGCCGGCGAAAATTAAAAGGTCCCAGTGTCAAAATAATTCATGATATGCATATCTTCCCGGCTTGATGAAATCGCTGATATCTGGATTAGGCGGATAATAAAAGCGATCAGGCTACAGTTAAACTGTTCCAGCAGCGGAGGGAGGGCGGGAGGGCGGGGGGAGGCGTCTTCTTTATGTGTCAGGAGAGTTGGGCTGCGGGGTCAAGAGACAACAAGTGTGTGCAGGCGTGCGTGCGCGCGTGCACGGCAGCCCTCCTGTCAGCCTGTGTGCGGTGCAGTCCACCACACACACCTAGACCTGTGATTTGAATATCCGCTGTAATTGTCCCAAAACGGCTCATCAGTGGATCTGCCTGCTGCCATTAGGGCCCAACAATATGGTGTGACATTCAAATTCCCCTCAATGACAGGTTATTAGGAGCCCCAAGCAGCCGGCACATAATTAAGCACCGTAACGTTGACCTGTAATATGAAGTGATGGCTCAGTCGTATAGTGGGGTGAGAATGAAATAGGTGCTTTGTTAAAACACAGGAGAACTGGGGGATTTTTCACACATGGAAAAGGAGTGATTATAAAAAGAAGACAGATGTCAATGTAAAATTCAACTATGGAGGCAAATAACACAGACTATGATTTTATAACTGGAAAAAAAACTGCATGCCAGCTGCCATGGCAACAGCTGACAGATTAGAGAGTGGGATAATGCTCATCAATACTGTTCAATATCAACAAAAGTGATGAATTTTAATGTTTCCGCCTCAGCTCTGCTCCTCTATAAGATCAAGTCGGTTTATGTTATACAATTTACATATACTCCATTTTTATCCGCTGCGATGTTGAGCTGTGTGAACAAATCTTTCAGGAAAAACAAACAACCTGAGAAAAAAAAATGAACGTGTGACTTTCATTTGTGACACTAAAAGCCTATTACACAACTTAAGACATGCTGTCTGAGGCCCCCGCTTTCCCCTTTAGAACAAGTGGACGTTGTGATGAGCAATGGACCCATCTGCTGTGCCCTCTCCTCCAACTGGTGTGTGAATATGATGGAGTCTGTAGGTGCCATTTCCAAGTCGGAATATAATACCAGTGGTACCTGGGAAATATTCTAATAGAAATGTGATTAAGTTTCATGTTATGGTACCTGAACGTGCCCCAGAGGTGAGCACATCTGTACATAGAGAATCAAAGCAGTCTTTTCTGTAGCTAAGATGATGTTTTAAAGGGCTTTTGACACATGTAAAACAATAAGTGCACAAGCTTTATGACCCACTTCTGCTTCTTTAACTGGACCCAAACCTCACCTTCACATACTGGGGCAAAGCAAGCCTTTATGTTAAACTGGAGGCCAGAGGCCTGTGTAATGGTGGGTTTGTGTGGCAGGGCTGCTGAACAGAAGGTCTGCACTTCCCTCCCTCCCTTCCTCCCTCCATCTCTCTCTCCCTTTCCCTCTCTATCTCTCTGCTAGGCCCCCTCACCCCCCCCCCCCTCCACCCCCCCCCTTTCATAACGGTGGCAGATGGCTGCAGATGAATCCCTCATAATCATGTCAGGACGGCTCCTCCGATCCCAATTCATCTCTTTAAACACATTTCATCAGACGGAGAATTACACAAAGATAAAGGCGGCCGGCAGACAACAAAAGCACACAAAGATTGTCCTTGCAAACAAGTGTTCTTAGTCCCTAACACCACTTAATCATTTGTGCTCCTGTTATTGCTCCTCACCCCCTGTGCAATCAACTCTACCCCATTTTCCTCCACTGTCTCTCACTCTTCCACTCTTTATTTATGTTTTTTTTCTCATACAGTTAATTGTCTCCATCCCCTGCTACTGTCTGTCCTTATTAAGCATAAATCTTTCTAACAAGCTCTCCTCTCATCCCTGTCGCTGTCTTTTTAAAAAGACAGGTGTGTAAAATCCTCTCCTCCCCTCATTGAGTCCTGGTTTCTGATGGCTGCCCTTTTTGGAGGGGTGATAATTTGCCACAAAGTGAATTGTGATTTTTTTTCCCCCCTCCCCCTTCGTACCCTCCCCTGCTGTGACCCCGTGTCACCCATCCGCATGATGCCGTTAATTGTGGATCAGGTGAAGTTTGTCTCACCTCATTTCAGGGCCATGCTCTGCTAGGGCCATTCTCCCCACTCAAAGGCCACATAATTTCACAGCCTCCTACTTCTCATTAATCCCTCCTGAGTGGCTGCTCTCCGAGTTCCAGATCACAGATTTGTTTTGCTCTTGTTTTCTGACTCGCTGCCCTTCCTGCCCCACCCACTCCTCTCCTCCGCCTTCACATTAACCCCTTTAGTGAGACCCTCCCAGCTCACCAGAGTGGTGCTGGGTCTTCACTGTATGCTCAGTAGCATAGCTCCTCTAAGTCAGTGCCGGACCTAGCACATGCAGCACCCGAGGCAAGCTGCCACAGCCCCCCCCCCCCCAAATTATTATTACTATTAGATAGATAGATAGATAGATAGATAGATAGATAGATAGATAGATAGATAGATAGATAGATAGATAGAAAGGATAAGACTGTGTTTATTATCATTATTATTTTTATTTTATTTTATTTTATTTTATTTTATTTTATTTTATTTTGTTTTATTTTATTTATTTATTCTGAACAAGAGATAATGAGAAATCAACTCAAATAAACAACTAAATAAGCAATAAAATAATAAAAAATATGGTATTTAATTTGCAGATTTCATTTTCTTCTTCTTCTTCTTCTTCTTTTTTGGACTGGGCCCCGCATTGCCTTTTCATTTTCTCCTGCTCTAATGCCCTCCTCATAAATTCCCTTATGTTTGATTTTTTTTATTGACAAAATAAATGAATAAATAGATAAATAAATAACCTCTAACCCCATGACTGACACCCTAGATGACCGCCCATGTCGCCTATAGGAACCGCCACTGCACCAGCTCCTCCGTCCTCCAATTTCACAACCCTTACATTTTTCTAACGTTTGCCCGCCCACAGTCCCCTCATGTTTCCCCACTCTCCTCACATTGTCTCCCTTTGCATGCTCTCTTTGTTCTGCACCTTTGGGACAGAAGCTACCATAGTCTGCTTTGTGAATAAAGTGGACAGGCGTTTGTGGTATCTGTTTGCGATGCCAGTATCACCTCTCCTTCCAAAACAACTCCACACCCGGCTGCATTGTACATTCATCTGATAAAAACCTGCCATCTCCAGCCTAATAAATATCAAGTGACAAATTGAACCAAACAATGGGGAAGCTGTGTGTTTGTGTGCCTCGGCACATGTGCACGTGTCTGATCAACACGACAGTCAGACTTCACTCATCCCTTCCCCGCTAAACTTTTTTGTTGATTCATAAATTATTCATGAGAGAAAGCTGAAGATTTCTCA
The DNA here is from genome assembly GCF_006386435.1 of Epinephelus moara. NCBI lineage: Eukaryota > Metazoa > Chordata > Actinopteri > Perciformes > Serranidae > Epinephelus > Epinephelus moara. The sequence continues at coordinate 18,440,500 of NC_065516.1, forward strand.
TTAACATAAAATAACAATTTGCTAATTTATGGAAACTCCTAATTACTTGCCTTATTTGCCATGACCATATTAAATATTCATAAACATGTGATTATTTCTTTGATTTGACTGTCGTTCAGTTTAATCTACTATTTTTGCTCAACAATAGCGGCGTGCCAGCTTGTGCTGTGTGTACCAACCAAAACAAAAACCCAGGAGGGAACAATGAACAATATGTGCATTCATAGTAGGTGCCTTTAATTTTTGTGATTCTTTAATACAATACACCTCGTCTTTATGTTATCCATATGCTAATTTAGTGTCATTGTGGTTGTTGATGATTTGAAACCCTTTCTACATGGGGAAAGGTCTGATGTCTCAGGTTATGTGAACTGAATGATCTTTAGAGCATTGAATGTGCAAAATAAAACTAATTCTGGCGTGAATTAAATCTTTGAATGATTTAAATGCTCCACATCTGGGAATAAGATCCCTGCTGACCGAGTTTTCTTGAAAGCAAAAGCTGATATTTACCAAACTGTGTGAGCAGCAGCAGCAGCTCATTTAACATGGAATCACTAAAAGGGAACACAGACTATATAAAACATATAGTAAACTGTTATTCTGGCAATCTAGAGTACCACAGAAATGACAGCAAAAAGAAAAAACTCTGACTATACAAGCTTGTAAATCGTGCGGCTGCAGCTTCATTTCATTGCAAGTCAAAATCAAAGATGCATTCATTCATTTGGCTCCCATCCAGAACTAATCACTTCATTTTCCGATCTGTAGCCTGGAAGTCGGCTTTCACTCCAGTTCATTTCGAATTTGCTCGAAATTGAAAAAGACTGCGTGCAAGAAAAGATGAGTCTATCTTTGAATATCTCCTCTTGTCTTTATAGCAGCAAACTGTTGTCAGAGGAAGTCTCAGCCAAGTTCTTGGGAGAAAGCAGAGTCTTGGATCCCATCTGGGACGACTAGATGAGGTCTCTTGCTGTCACCGCGTCTGTTGTCAAGGCTGCATTTAACCTCAAATTTATGACTTTGTTATATCAGAATTAATTACAGATATTTCCCCCCAAAGTGAGTGACGTTGACGAAAACGCTAAGCACAGGCAATTTAGCTCTATTTGCAGATTAATTTGGGCCCACCTGTGATGCTTGGTGTGCTAAGTAGGTACATCAGTTTTAATTACAGACCTCACAGAGTGGGTTTAGTTAAATTACAGTATTAATTATCACATTTACCAGATATCAGAGTGACAAACGGTGGCGGAGAAGCACTTCCCGCAAACCTCCTGTTTCTCCAGACGATCGCTTCACTTCTGCCCTTCAAGCAACCTTCAGACAGGTGGATATGATGGAGCACTTTGTTTCTGAAGGAGAAGCATCCACCTTGATTCATCACCTTCCACTGACTGCCAAAGACGTTCACTTCAGAAGCTCTAAACTCGAATTTTATGAGTTTTGACGTTTCATGCTTCCACACAGAACAAGGCCTAATGAAAAGTTTGCTTGCCATACGGAAGCATTAGGCCGAATATTTGGAAAATGAAGTAAACACCTCGCGGAAATCAAAGTAGTTACTCCCATTATGAAGGGAAAATAGGCGGCCTTTGTCCACATCATTACCCTCTTCATTCAGTCGGCTACATTAATCTCTTCAAGGATAATATGATTCATGCTTGGCTGCCACTTCACCAGCCTACATCTGAAAGAGAAAATGGTGACCTTTGACCCACAGGATCATTACAAATATAAGATATATAGAACCATGAGGGATCAGTTTGAGACATTAATCTTCCACATGTTTACACAAGGTCGACATTTTAGGTAACAAAGCAGTAGCATAATGAAATGGGAGCACCATTTCAAGCTTGATTTAGTTGCTTTAAATTCATAAGTTTATGAATATTGGAAAATTTTATTAAGATAGTAGAGGTATATTTTCACAATTTAAAGGAGCACTTCAGTATTCAGGGAAATATGTTTGTTTGCTCTCCTGCAGAGAGTTAGATGAGGGAAAAAAAGACAACTCTAAAGTTTAAGAGAGGTATTGATGTTGTCATCTAACTCTCAGCAAGGGAGCGAATAAGCATATTTCTCTAAATTTTAAACTATGGACATAGCCTTAGGGTCTGAAAAGAAGACAATGTGGAAGTGCCTTAAGCTTGCATTCTGTCTAATGGCCAGCAGGGGGCGACTTCACTGGTTGCAAGAAGTCTGATTGTATGGAAGTCAATGAGAAATTTTCCCTACTTCTCACTGGATTTCTTACCTCAATAAACATTTTTCTAATGGATCTACTTTCTCAATTGCTAGTTTCAAGTCATCATCAATATAAAATGATGTTCATTTTTTAACTTATGGTCCCATTTAGAGTTAAATCAACAATAAAGCAGGGGTGTGCATCAGGGCGTGGCTACTTTGGGACTGACAAGTTGCTACCATGGTGACTTGTCAATCAGTATAGAGGCGTAGCAGTGCATATCAGTGTCACTGTTGCCTACATTTAAAAAGCCATGAACTTGTTTTTGGGTGTTGTCCATTGTTTTGTGTTAACTTTGATACTCTGACAGTGTGTTTTGGCAATTTATGAAAAGTTCATTATAATATAAAAATGTTTTTTTCAGCGTTTAATTGTATGAAGTTACACTCTAAAGGAGCCCGTTTTTTGCCAGCCAAAGTCAGCATCCCGATAATTATCACAGTTAATGTGAATTACAGATGCACCTAATTAGCTAACCAAGCTAGCTAATTAGCACTAGTGTTAGCTGAAAATTTGTTTGCCATGCGAGCGGGACCTGGCTCCACTGCACTCGTAACCTGTGTTCGCCACAGACTGTGGAGGTGTTAACTCATGCATTGATGTAATGGTAGCTATTCAGTCAAAGCAGCAGCTTTGCACGACAAAGCCAAGAGCAAGATGCAGTCAGGTTGCTGGTATAGGTGCGCATAGTGTCCTTTGGTCACTGTTTCGTAGTGGTGTAGTGGGGGAAATATGTAGGTAAAGTGGGTATATCCAACTCTTTTTCTGGCCCTTTAGAGTGTGCCATATCGGCCAAAAAGCCATTGGAATATATAGCAGAGTATATGCACCTCATCCTGTAACCTACCCATCTACCTAGTAGTACACCTACCTCATCAACTACCACTACACCACTGCCCTCTTGTCCACATATGTTCTCTTCTGGCCCCCCAAAAACAGGAAAACACAGCCAAAATGCCAAACTTGAGGTTTCAAAACCATATTCCACAAATCAATGGGTGACGTCACGGTGGCTATGTCACTTCTTTTACACAGTCTATGGGCACAGTGAAGCACATGGTGTTCAGTGAATGCCACAGTGGCTACCTAAGCTAAGCGACAGACACAAGCGCTGTTCAAAGGTCCAAGTCAGAACTGAAATGTGTCCAGGACTGGAACTGGAGAGAGGAGGTCCTCATTTAGCCTTTGGCTGATCCTCTCTCCCACCAAAGTACTATATTAATCATAATCACACAACACCATTAGACTATGTCATTCTATTAAAGAAATCACATTATCATACATTTCATTAATTAAACTCGAACCCAGTCCATTCACTCTGAGGAGCACCCCTTAAGAGCAAGAGACAGAGGTGGGTTAGGACGGAGAAGGAGGAGGGGGGGTGGGAGGTGGCAGAGGGCAGGACACTTCACCACTCCACTCACCATCTCTCCAAAGTGAAATCAAGGGGATGGATTTGCATGTCATGGGCACGGGGCGGGGGGTACGGCTGGAGGCTTAGACAATAGCAACTGATGATGGAGGTGGAGTGGGGAGTCTGGGAAGGGAAAAAAATCCTTCTGACAAGTGTCTGCACGATGGAGGAAAGCAAGAGGAAGAGATGGAGAAGGGGAAAGGATGTACCAACTCCCTCCTTAAATGTTAATCACTGGCCGGGGTCGCAGGGTGATAGTGAATGGTGTGATGAGGATGCAGAAGGTGCAATACACAAACACACTTCAAGTGGCTTTGAGGAGACTCTAGTGTTACTGATACCTCTTGGACAGGGAATGCATGTTTGAAATGCAGCTCAAGGCCCTGTTTATGTTTGATATAATTTCTCAGCCTCTGCAATTAGGTTGTAGATTTTAGCGATACAATAAAATCCAGATTAACGAAGGCCAGGACATAAACAAGTTAGTTAGTGTTGGAATTTATTGTGTTATACACATGCCCATGCAGCACACATGGATTTATAAGACAATAAAAATACTGTTTCTGTGTTGAAAACAAAGATCTTAATGCAGCAAACTCAAATAAAATGTGCCTCAAAAAAGGTTCCTTTTCTAAAACTCAGGTTTTCATATTTAAATTATCAGGAGAGCTCACCAGAAATAAAAAGACTTTGTACCAAAAAAAGTACCCCTTAAATGTTAAAATAATAAACAATAAAACAATAAAAATAACAGAGGACTTTTTGAAAATTTAAAACTTTTATTTTATTTTATTATTCCACCATAAGCTGGAGCAGAGAAATTCACCAAAATAAAATAAATAAGTAAATAAGTGTTTAACACTGAACACTTTCTGGGGACATCCCAAACCTCTTGTTTCATATGTGTGTCCCCCAATTCTGAATCAAAACCAATGCCCTTGCCTTAATGTCTAGTGAGCACAAAGAACTTTAACAAATTGTGCATATTTAAAAATGGAGTGAGTTTACAGCAAAACATTTGAAAATAATAAAAAATAAAGCTGCGTTTAAAATGTTTCAAAAATTAGGATGTTTTTTTGCAGTGACACAAAATCCTCTGCAACTTCAGTCAGTATGGTTGCTCTGATCAGATATCATAATACAGTCACACAAAAACCACAAACATGCTATTTGCTGCATATATATTTTACTATACACAAGCCCTCCTCTCTTTCTGCTGCTCTGTCTTGCACAGTAGCTTCCTCCTCTTGTGCCATTTTTATCTGCACATTTTACTCCATTTCATTATTGTCTCTTCCTGCGTTCCTTCACTGGAGAACCCATTCACTTCTCTTTACTCCATCTGCCCGTCTCTCCCTCTGCCTCTCCCTCTCTCTGTCTCTCTGGGTCTGATTAGCATGTGTAGTGTATGTTCCGTCACGCTGTAGTGTTGACCTGTGCTGTCATCTCCCTGATTACCTCCCTGATTCACTTTCCTTGTTTAGTAATGTGCAATCAATCATAATCAATTAGCCAAAATGTTGAATCATTAAAACCATTATCATTAATTAAAATAATTATCACTTTCTGCCAATGCTTCATTACCAGTGTTGTCTAACGTGTCTGCCACACACCAGACTTTCCTGCTCCTGTTTTTTTTTCTTTCACAACTCAGATTCTCTAAAGTTCTTTTTAAAGCTCTGCTGATGATGCAAACAATCGCTGATTACTTTCCTTTTGATAATAATTGTCTAATGTTGTCTAATATGCACATTTGACAAAAATAAATGATATGATTAATTGTATGTTCCAGAAATATATATGATGCATTGATGCCTAAAGAAAAGTTTTGGTTGTATAACACAAAAATATTTTTTAAGAAAGAGGTTTGTTTGAAAGTCTGAGCCTTGAGTTTGTTTAAAAAACTTCATAAGCATCTCCTCTTGACATGAACTGAAGTGTTTTCTGACTGTCTGTAGGATTCTGCTGGCTCCTCTGCAGCACGGCTTTCTTTCTCTCACGCTTGACCAGACACTGTCTTTTTTTTCCACCTCAGACCCATGCAGCCCTGTTCTTTAAAGGACAGAGCAGAGATGAGACAGGGGAACCTTAATGATGTGTAAACATCCAGGGAGAGGCAGAGCGCTCGTCTAAAAAGCCCCAAGGGGGGAAAAGAGAGGCAGACAGACATGCAGCTCACTTAGTCCAGCACACTGCCTCAACCCGAGTGGTAATTCCAGACGATTGTCAGTCCGCTTCTCTTCTGTGCGCCTGTTGAAACCTGGAATAGACCTGTCACTCCCTAACCCTCAATAATTGCTCATGTCAAAATTTCCTTGAAAGTGGGCTGGGGGACCCTGAGGGTGTGAAGGGTGCCACTGAGTGTATGTGTGGGTAAGAGATGTGTAAGAGTCTGTGTGGGCGTCTGTTTTTCCAGCTCAGCCCATTGGGCAAAGAAGGGTCTCCTCGCTCCCCTGCTCCGACACTGTGGAGGAGCATCGCTCACTGCCACCTGGGGAAAGCAGGCGTCTCATTGGGGTCATGCCACCCCAGTGGAATGTGAGTCAAAAGGAAATGGGCCTGAACATTGCACAGTATCCCCAGTCTGAGCTCCATTAAGCTAGGCATCCTCACTCTGGGATGGATGTCCATTATTACGCAGAGCACAAAGACCATCAATTGAGCTCATAGCCACTGTGCTTCATGTCTTACATCACTACACTAAGGCTGGAGAGGAGAATAATAAGCCTATAGCCCTCATAAATGGAGTGTCTTCCACTCTTTGCAATATTTAAATGTCCAGTGCGTTGGATTTACAGGGATATTGGCAGAAATTGAATATAATAAGCATGTTTTCTTTCGTGTATAATCACCTTAAAATAAGAATTGTTGCGTTTTCCTTATCTTGAAATTAGCTGTTTATATCTACACATGGAGCAGGTCCTTGTTTATGGAGACCACCATGTTTCTACAGTAGCCCAGACCAAACACTAGCTCCAGATAGGGCCATTCGCATTTTCATGAAACATTTTCGCATCAGCCACCATAGTTAAAAACCCATCTGTGATGAGCATTGTCAGAAAAACACTGATTTTTAATATTAAACTGCTTTACTCAGTGTTTTTATCGGTTTAAATCACTTGGTCTGTTTGTTTTGGAAAGTAAGAGACCTCTGCGGATAATGCGGCTCCCCGAAAAAAACTCCCGAACAATAAACACTGAAGGTATTCTAACCAGGAGAAGTTTCATCTGATTGCAATCTGCAATCCTCACCACTAGATGGCACTAAATCCCCCTTAATCTTACACACTGAACCTTTAAATAAACAAAATGCAAATCATCATGTGATTAAAATATTCAGGACAAACAATGCACAAATTCTTCAGTGCCTTTCCTCCCTCTCTAAACCAATATCCCTCTCAGTGGAGATGCCTCTCGGCTCTATCGATGCCCATGGCACCGCCTGGCATGGCGGGGTGTCCTGCCGAGAGGAACCACAGAAAACAGGCTGCGAGGCAGGAGGGGTCTCACAACATGTGGCACCCCTCTCTTCCTCAACCAAGAGGCCCCCCACCCCCCAGTCCTTCGATGGAGCCCATCATGACCACCTGATTGCATTATTTGGAAATCTTCAGGAATGAATGTAATTGTGTCTCATTAAGGGCTATGAAGTGTGACAGGAAGCAATTGAAAATGTTTAAGTTTTAGCAAAAGGGGACAAGGAAATGTCTTCAAAGGCAACATATGTAGGACATTCAGGAGCTGTAGGCGAATATTTTTAGAAATAGAAACAGGATAACAAGTCTGCTGGAGCAAAATAGGATGAAAGTACAGTACATGTTTGTGATTTAGCAGTACAGTAATGCCTTTATGTAACCGCAAAACTCTGTACAAGGCATTTAATGAAAAAACGAAACAAAAAATCCACAAGAACAAGGGTCCGGAAAAAAAGACGTCCCACTCAGTCCTGGTTGCCTCCACCTCTGCCTGTTTATGATGAAGGGCTCTTTTTGGTGTGAGAGTGAAAGAGACAGGCTGGGCTGGCTGTCATGTCATAAAGGATGCAGTCAGAGAGAGCAGACATGATTTCATGGCTAATGATTCCCGCACTAATATCAGTGTGGGCTGCAGAGGGGATAACCAAGTTGAGCTGTCTTAGCTCAAATGATTCAATTAGGCCAGCTGTCCCTATTTGTCATGGCTCAACTGGCTTCTAGATTACCTTTCCAGAGTGCATACGTGCCTCTGCATTGAACTTACCAGCTCAACAGTTTCATAGAAAAAACCCAGAGGAAAATAAAGAGAGAATAAGGGGGAAAGAAAGGAAGGAGCAGTGGAGGGGAAAAAATGAAACAAAGAATGCAGTAATAACCACATTATCCACTTAAACGCTGAGGCCAATTACAGAGATAAATGTGACTTTTTGTTTTGCCGAGGATCCTTGTGGTGAAATCAGAGAGGAGCCTCGGAGCGTGGAGTGACTGGAGAGATGCTATTCATGGAAATCTCTAAAAGAGCACGGGAGACAGCAGCAGAGACAATGTGAAGGTCAAGAGATAAACAGGCAGAGAGAAGAGAGGAAGGGTGAAAAAGTAGCATCTCCCTTACATCATAAAAACTCTTTTCCTTTCCCCTTATCTCTGTTACTTACGTTAAAATGATTTCTAGGAATAAGATTTTATTCTAAAGCTGCCTTAAATAGAGAGAGAGCATGTCCACACAGTCCCTCTGCTTCACCTGTCCTTCTCTGAGCCCCAATTAAGTGTGTGATGAGTATTAAATTCAAAGAAGCATTAGAGTCATTAGCGTTGATTGAGTTGATGACTCAGAGGGCGATGTCTTCTTCCTTTTCACTTTAATGCAGTTAAACGTAAATTTGTGTCAACTAACCTCATCAGATCCAATTAACACAATTGTCAGTTTTGGGTCAGGGAGTAGAAGACGAGGATCGGCACACTGAAACGGTAAAATATCTCCTTTATTAAAGGTAATTAGTTATGTTAGTGCTGTCACTTTTGCATTAATACAGAACCTATAAAACTGCCGTATCTCTGCACCACACACAGTGTAAAACGAGGTAAAGCTCAATTAGATGTGTCTCTCCTTACAAATAAACAACATCCTATTAAAAGCTGGGATGTAACGCGCTCTGTGGATAGTGCGCTCAATGTTTACGCAACCATGAAAACACAAATGATGCTTCATTTTTCACTTCTTCTAAGCAACAACACATTACTTCACTGCACAGGAGCCAATGTTAATACAAGAAATAAAAGGTTTTATCCTCGTGGGAGACATCAGGGCTGCTTAATGGGACAATATTCCTTAAAGATGCTCTGTGTGTACTTCCACTGTACTGCTTATGGTCTGATAACAATGTGAGTGGAGATAATGAGATTACACTGCTACGTACATCAGGGCAGCTTCTCATCCCTGAAACTACATGTGTGCTTCTGATGAGGAGGACAACACACACGGTCCTCTATCGCATCTTTATTCTTTATTTATTTCAACTTTTTTATCCCAACAAATGATTCCATTTATTTATTAGGATTATTTTTTTGTTTTTTATGCCTTTATTTGATAGGACAGATTAAGCATGAAATTGGGAGACATGCAGCAAAAGGCCACAGGTTGGAATCAAACCTGCAACCACTGCAGTAAGGACATTGCCTTTGTACATGAGACACCCACCCTTCCCACTGAGCTACTGGGCACCCAGTTAAACTTTTAACTAATAGATATCACCATGAAACTTCTCCAATTGATTACTTTTATTAAGATAAATATTTTTTGCATTGCAAGTTTTCTGAAATATTATGTTTTAATATTTTAAGAGGCGTTATCTAAGTAAATAGGCACTAATTTACACACATTTCCAGAATAGAAATCTGAATATTGAATACAGTCGGGTTTAAAATTTTTGTTTCATTTTGTTAACATATAAGAGTCAACGGGTTTTGTTAAGAGCCATTTAAAAAAATACATTTTTGCCATATTTTTATGAATAAAATGTTATATAAATCAGGCTGCGAGTTATATATGATTAAACCCCTCAGTAAAAAGCTTTAGAATATAAATAGGAATAAAATTGGAAAGTTTGGTGTAGGTAAGTGTGACTGAAGTGGAAATTTCTGGCTCAGGCGTGTCAGAAAAAACTAAAAGAAATGTTTTGTAAAATTCTATACACCTTTAGACATAAATTAAGCCACTACAGGTGAGTAGTGCTAAAATTTTAACAAACAGATATCACCATGAAAGTTCCCAAATGAATTACTTACATTTAGACGATAATTGTTTGTCTAGACATCATCTACTGAAATATGTGCATTTTTCAAACATTTGCAGAACAGAAATCTGAACTGAAATTAACACTTGAATGTGTATTTTGGACATATTCTTTACACTAGTTTGAAAGAGGACATCTTAGGGAAGCAAACTAGTCCAAAAAACAATCAAATCAATCAAAAACATTATATAAACTATGCAGCGTCTCCTGTTAAGTCAAGACTCCTGACTTTACATCCCACAATTCTTACTCTCAGTATTTTCAGATTCATGTCATTGCTCAGTATTTTCAATATGTTGCTCATAGCTGTCTTTTATTTCTCACTGTACCAGATATCAGATGAAACGTACAAACTGCTTGCATACAGTAAGTGGTGCATTCATTGTTAACTGCAGATCTGCGTTTGTTTGTTCCGTCTCCTCTTGTGCTGAGCCGAGCGCCGTGTAGAACGAGGGCAGCCTCGTCTCCGAGCTGTCAAAGCCCTGACTGGGATCAGCCTTATTACAATGATTGAGAGAACAGGCCTTTGCAGCAAAAACACCATCCAAAGGGACTAGAAAGGCCACATTCATACAACCGAGTTCACACATTTGTCTTCATTAATCCGATTCTGTTCTGTTTTGTCAGCTTTGCTACCAAACAGTTACACAGTTATACAGTCAGCAGAGAGGACCAGATATTGCCAGAGGTCACAGAATTGATACAGTAAATAGGAGTGCTTCATGTTGCAGTCTGTCTTGTTAGCTAAGAAGGTCCCTCGGGTGCTGGTGTTTTGACCCTTTTAACACTACGATTGTGATAATAGTGACATTTCATGTAATGAATCACTGATTGATTGATCACTGAAGAAATTGATTACAACACCAAAGAGTGAACTTTTGTGTATTTTGACATAATATGGTCCTCAAGGGTTTTATCATCTATCTACTGTCCTCTTTACCTGCAAACTGTGGTTTTAAACGACGGGAAGATGAGTCTGAAATGAAATGATTTTTAGATTAATTTAGCATATGTTGTCAGCATGCTATTTTGCTGTTGAGATCTTTACCGCTCGGGCCAAATAGTGACTAACACCCAGACTCGACAGGCCCAGGAATACGGAACGTCATTACTGCCTTATCTTTAGAGATGGAGCGAGGTGTCAATGACACTTCTGCTGCATGCAGGCAGCAGCTGAGCTGTGAGATGTCCTGGCACACAGCACAGTCTTCCTGGCCAGAGCTTTGTAGCTGAATCTTTACCTTTTAATTACAGGAATATTCATTGCTTATGGGGCCTACATATGATACATTTTGTACCAGTTCGGACTGTACAATGGTTTTATCATATCTAACTGAATTTTTGAGAGTTTAGCATCAGGGTTATGTTCATGATTGTTGAATTGTTCAACCCTTTTGGAAGTATGCTCATTTGCTTTCTTGCAGACAACTGTTAGATACCACTCTTATATGTGCCTGTTAATATGAAGCTAAAGCCAGGAGACAGTTAGCTTAGCTTAGCATTTTAAAGACTTGAAACACAGGGAACAGTTAGCTACTGTGATGTCACCTATTGCTTTGTAGACTCCTGTTTTGAAGCCTTGATTTAAGCATTTTGGCGTTCAAAAAGAAAAAAGGTGCTCACACACTGTCCTTTAACTTGCAAAGTAGCTACTTTATTAAGAGCAACGTTTCGGTCCTCAGACCTTTGTCAAGCAGAGAGCATTTTGGCGTTCACCATCTTAGTCTTTTGAAGTCACGAGTGACCATATCTAGACAAGAGGGTGCAGCTGTGGAGGAGCGAGGGGTGGATCCGACTCATAGACTTAACAGACCACCTGTCACTCAAAGCACCTGCCCTTAAATATGCGTAACTTTAAGCCTTAATAACAGGTGAGTCATTAAAAAAACTCACCCCCTGTATGATTGTCATGAGGAGGAAATTAGCTACAGCGCTATAGCCCAAAACTGTTTTTGTTCCAGGCTGTAAACATGTTTATTTCTGCTGTAAAGTTGGGCATCTTAACATGGAGGTCTATGTGGATTGACTCGCTTCTGGAGTCAGCCTCAAGTGGCCATTCATGGAACTGCAGTTTGAGCACTTCCACATTGGCTTTACTTTTCAGCTCTGAGGTTGCTGTTTGGTCTAAATGTGCAATAACGTCGTGGAAAGAAATGGGAGGAACTGTTCAGCACTTAACAACCGTGCAGCCACAATTTGTGTTTGTTACACTTTGGTTTTTGTATGAATTAAACTAGTAAGATATGGTTTGTTAATTGATGGGCTTTAGAGGTGCTGGTAGGGGGATTTATTTTTTCTTTTTTTTGACAGAGTCAGACTGTTTTCCCATTCCTAGTCTCAGAAAACAGTCAAAGTTAAGATAATCTAACTGGTAGCCTTATATCTGGCCAACCGCGTGTCACTCCGAAGTCGTTGAAATCTGGCACTCGGTCAGTGACTTCCGGCATTAGACGCTGGTGAAAAAAGCCGTTCCTTCTCGTCGGTATGATACGTGGCCAGTCATCAATATTGTTTAACGGCACCCTGTGGCATCAGGTGGAAACACAGCGGGACAGCAACGAAAGTTAAGGTGGTCAAGTCCAAGTAGGGTGGGTGAGAAGGGTGGCAGATGGGTCCAACAACCACCGACCTTCACCCAGGAGGCCAGTGTTCGCTTCCCGTAAGATTGTAAAGCCAAACCTTGTTCTTTTTGCTTAAACCCACGTGCCTTTGTTGCCTGAATCCACGCACATGCATAAGTTGTTAAAGGAAAAAAACGTCCATTTGCTGTGCTGTACCAACAAAAACGGAGGTGTATTTTGAAATCAGGCCATACATGTAACAGGCAGAACTTGACATGGCATCCCAGACCCTCAACAACTAACACACCCAGGGTACCTTGCACGTCATATCTCAATGAAAGTCCATTACCAAATGTCAATATGTGACGAGGTCAGAGTAAGAATGTGTTGATTTAACATACAGATGAGATAAGAGTGGTATTGATCTTTAAATCTATCTAACTTTCAAGTTACAGACAGAAAGTGAAGCAAATGTTTGCGTTTTGTTATTTCGTCATTTTTGATGGCCCCCAAACAGCCAATGTACCAACTGTACAGACATTAGCTGTAAGATAGCAACGGATGCACCAACTGTGTAAATGGAGTCATCCTGTGTTTTTGTGTTTGGTTATGCCTCTGACAGATCTCACCAGAAACTCTGTTTTCCTCTTATCTCCCTTCATGCCAACCATTCTTTGTGTCAATTTGTGCCGCTCCGGACAAACTCCATGTCTATGTATTGACTCTGTATGCATTTATGCCGCCTTTAAAATTTGCTTTGTATTCTGTCTGAACACAAACAGAAAGAAAGTGAATAAACATAGCATTGAAGTACCCTAAAAAAATGACTGTATACGACTGTTATTTTGATTTCAAGTCAGCAAGACTTTTGCCACTTATATTAATCACTGATCTTTTATTTAAAATATGCAACCAAAATCCGCACAAGCTGAATGAGAAGAAGAAGGCGCCGGATGTTATGACCTCACTTATAATTAAGCTTTAGTCTCCTCTTTGTTCACGCTCTGTATCTGCTCTCCCTGTATTCATCATGATATCAGAGTGCTCTGCCCGGCTGGAGAGCGAAGAGACAGAGGGCTCATGGTAAACCTCTTCACCTGCTCCCTTTCACCCCTCCTCCTCTCCTCCATGTGTACCTGCAACACTGGGCTGCACTGCATCATGGGTGCAGCTGAGGCCATGCCAAAACCCAATTTGGAACGTGTCCAGCACTTCATTGGAAAGTAATGGTTTTCACTGAACTGAGTTATGACCAGCTGTTTGCAGACAGTCTGTGACATACTGATGGAGCAGAACACCGTATGTTGCTTTCCAAATCAAATGATACAAGGAGTGTGACAGTGTGGAGAAACATCTGTCATTAGCAATTTTCAGCACGCTCCACTAATTCTGGACAAAATACGCCTAATGAAGTTACTGCAGGAAACTTCAAATATTGTCAGAGCAACAAGGCCATAAGAAGCCGGTGCTCACCAAGGCCTGTAATCTGATTCATTTGTTGTGAGAAAAATACAGACGGAGGAGGGTAATTGTTTTTGATCATGATGTTTTAAAATGCAAATCGCCAACGTTCTTCTTTAATCCAAGAACAAAAACCCAAGAAATCAAGGACAAGAGGGTGGCTGGCTTTCCTTTATTGATGTCCCCTCCCTTGTAGTGGCGCTTCATAGATGGAGTTTCCGTATGGAGGGACACAAAAGCTTTGATGGGCCTGGTTATCAAGTTCAGTCACCATATAGACATGATGATGCTTTCTCATCTTTTGCAGAAACTCCTCTGCTCATTGTACAGAGAATCTGATTTCTGTCCAAGTTATCACACAGGTTGTTTCCTCTCTAATCTCTAAAATAAATATACCAAAATTGAATCAAATTTAAGTTTTCTAATGTTATTTTTAAATCATAGCTTTTGATATGCTCTGGCACTCTGACAAAACACTAAACAGGACTGCCTCCTCATTGAATTTACGGTTCAGTATGAAGCTAAAATGTAGACTATAAGTCTAGCACTAACAATATTCATTTGGCTACTCTGTGTTTATAATTTGCCAGTTTCCTAGAACTGTCCTCAATTTATTCAGACTCTGCTGTGAGGATGAGAGGGTTTGTGACAGGCAGCTCTGCTGAAAGTGGTCCTCTCCTCCAGAACAGTTGTTGTAGTGAGAAGTGTTAGAGACGGGTGGGCGTCTGGACCCAAGTATGCTGCTCAAACACGAGGCCTGTGTCTATCTGGCAGCCATCTCCTGGCGGCAGAAGGGCCATAAACCCGCCTGTGTTAATTCTGCCGTAATTATCATGGGTGCCACATGTTATGCAGGATGTCCTACCACTGCAGATCCACTCAAAAGTTTGCAGTGAAATCCTTCCACACTGCTCAAAGCTGTGGCAGACGAGGGGATGCAGAGCGTGACAGTTGGCCATTGTGATTAGAAAGGGCTGCTCCTGGAGCCCTGCCCCACGTCTCATTTCCTGTCGCGGCCCTTTGCAATGATGTGTTTTATGCGGTGCATGTTGGTGAATAACTGGCTGCACTGAGATGACAATAATCACCCATAATGCCCCTAGGGAGGGGGCGGCCTCTCTCAGGGACAACATTAGTCATTAATATGCAAAACGGCTGCTGTCCTTAGTACGTGCTATTTCTCAAACAAGCTTTGTTTCAGTTCAAGGTTGCTCTGACTGTATACTTAAAAATATGTTATTTGAAAAGATACAGAAGTTGATGAATTTGAGAGCAAATGAGAGTCTTCACTGTTTTGCATCACTGTAAATCAGAGAATCTTACACAAGGATGCACACCACTCAAACAAATAAGAATGTTTACTTGGTTGGGCAGTTTAAAATTTACTCAATAATCCATCACTAATATTACCATTACCCATCACTCTAAGCCTCTGTCATCCTCTTGCTGTCAGATTTAAAGGACAGCTTCGGTATTTTTCAACCTGGTCTCTGTTCTCCCATGTTTTTGTGTCTTAAAGACTAATGGGAACAAACATTTTTGTAATTTGTCCAGTACTGAGCGAGAGCTCTGCAGACAGCAGCAGTATAACAGGCAGCAATGTAACCACTTGGGGCATTTGTACACCATGAATTTATGTCCACTACAAGGGCTTGTTTTTGCTACTGATAGGCTCAGATTATTACTATAAGTAGGGTGCTTTCACACCTGCCCTGTCTGGTTCGGTTCAATCAAACTCAAGTTCATTTGCCCCTTAAGTGTGGTTCATTTGGGCAGGTATGAACATAGCGATCGCACTCGGGTGCGCACCAAAACAACCGAGACCTTCTTGAAGAGGTGGTCTCGGTTCAGTTACAGCCGAACTCTGGTGTGGTTCATATGTGATGGGAATGTATTCCGGCCTCGACCCAAACCAACTGCAGTCACATGACACATTGTTTGGGTTAAACATGAGCATGTTACAGTCCTGGAGGATTATTAATGTGCACCTCCTCCTGTACTGCCTTAATATGCACATTCAGCACATCCAATGCATCAAAACATTGTTTTCTAGTTGGAGCCGCGCCCCGTTTTCAAACTGTATGGTTTGACTAAAATGAACAATGACAGCAATATAGTCCACGATGAGCAGCGCTAAAATCAACCTGCGTAGTTGTCCCTCCATTGTGACATTAGAAAGTGTCACATTTATCTTGCAAGTGTACTCTTCTTCAATGTTTTGTTTACTTCCTGGATTTGTCCTGCATGGAAATTCTGACCAATCAAGAGCAGCTTTCTCACACAAGGCATTTTATCTGGTCCGCTTGTAAATGCTGCCGTGAGAACACGAACCAGCTCTAGGCAATTGTGTAACTTTGTGGCAAAATTAGTCCCTGATTCTGACCAAAGGAAGACAACTGTAGGTCTGAAAGCACCCTGATAGAAAGGATCCCTTCAAAGTTCAACCTCTTTGTTAAGAGGAAGATCCTTTTTGTTTAACCAGAAACAGAGAGATCACTATCACCAAATAAACCAGACTCCATTTGAATAAACAGTAATTTAAGCGTGTATAGAGGCAGCACATTTTCACATCCAACTGGGCAAATTAAGGGTTTATTTAAACAAAACCAGAGTTGGTGATTGTTGGAATAGTGGAAAGACAAACCAAGATGGCTTGTGTGACTTTTATTTTGCTTTTGTTGACTTTGAATGAAGTGTGTTTTAAGATGATAAAATTACTGCTTATTTAAATGGAGCCTGGTGTGTTTGATGATCACGATTTCGGGGCTGTTTCTGGTTAAGCAAAAAGGATTTTACTCTTTGACAAAGAGCTTGACCTCTGTAGGAATACTTTCCATAATGTTGTCACACTTAGAATAAAAAAACAGGCACTTTCAGTTAATATTAATTGACAGTGTTCAATTGCCCACAGGCATTACATTACAGCCTTTTTCTCCACCGCTGGCTGCAGCGCTCTTGCTCAATACTGGACCAGTTTCAAAAATTGTTTTTCCAATTAGTCACTTAGACAAAAAGATATCAGAGAATAGAGTGTAGGTTGAAAAGTACTGAAGCTACCCTTTAATAAGTGGCCCTTTCTATTGCCTCATCTCAAGTCTCGGTATTCCCCAGGAGATCCATGAGCAGCCCCTCTCAGCCTGCCTGGGCCGTGCTTTGGCAGGATGACATGGTTTAGCACCCTGAGATCTCGCACGCTCTCTCCCAGTCAGTGCCGAGGGTTTTGTGTCTCTCCCATCTTGACCCTCTCCCACTCCTGCGCTCCTGTCATCCATCTGTCGGAGAACGATTTCTTCCTGTTGTCCTGCGACACTGACAAGATCACCCACATGCTCCCATCTTGTTGTGTGTTCACAGGGAGACAAACTGCACACACAGCTATTGTTTGCCACACACAGTAAATGGAAAAAGACTATTTTTTTCACATATTTGCACACATATACATACATAATCAAACTGTATTATGTCTAGTCTGCGTGGTAATGGCACACACTCTGTAATATCAAACCCTCTGTCTTTTCCTCTCAGTGTTCTCATCAGTATTAACATATCGTCCTGTTTCCTGGGCTCTAAGCAGGGAGAGCAGGGCAGTGACATCTCAACATGTCTGTCAGGTTAGTGGATGTCTCCCTGCCTAAATCTGCTGACGTTGATTTGTGAGCATAATGCCTGATTATAGGATGGGTGACAGATAAATTTTATCAAAATTAAGGCACAATTAAACATTTCATCTCCGCTAATTACTGGCTGTAGATTTGGCAAGATGACCATGTGCTGTAGGAAATCAGCAACCATAACACATTTTAATGGGGCACAGCTGTCTTACAGCTTGGTAATATTTGCACAGTGCACCAGAACTGTAATTTATGAGACAGAAAGAGGGAGAAAATCTGCATTGGATTGAGTGCCAGAGTAGATTTTGAATTTATATTCTTTAATGAGCTTTGGATTTGTTGCTGCTGGTTGTTTCTTATCGGAGATCGATGTGGATGCTGTTGTGTGTTGGTGCATCTGGGAAGAGACTGTTATTGCTTATATGTGTGTGCAGTTTATGTTAATGTTGTATCCTGCAGCCCTGCACTCACAACATTTAGCTTCACTCACTGCATGAAGGGGAAGGTAGTCGGTTTTTGAGCGTGCACGCTTTTGCAGGCACTGGACAGACTTGATGGGTTCACGCTAAAGTAATCAGCCCCAGTATCCACTTGTGCCAAGGAATAAGCCTGGGAAATTCACCAAAATGTGGGAACAGCTTGGGAACAGATTGATGCAGAAGGGTGAAAAAGGCTGAGAGTGAGTGTATGTGTGTGCTGAAATGGGTGTGTATGTGTGTATGTGCTCTCAGAGCTAATTCCAAGGCAAACAAGAGGAAGCTTCCTCTAAGTAACTCAGCTCTGGTGTGCTCCTATGGTATGTCTCCAGTGGGGTCTGGCATAGCCTCTTCAATTATATGGAAGTTTGGCCACCAAATCCCCTCTAAAACAGATAGCTGACGCATTGTGTGGAATGTAAATTTGATCATTTTCACATTGATTGGATCTCATTCATTGGCTGTTACTGGATGTTTTATGTCAGACTTTTCACCTCAGCAGGGCCTGTGGGTTAGAAATGCTGCACCGTTATTGAAAGGTGACCTCTGCAGCAGCGTGTGTAAGTTCTCTTGAGCAACACAGTAACTAACACTGTACCTACTTCAGCAGTGCTGCTTCATTGTCTCATACAGATGAATTAAAGGCCCAGTGTGTCGGATTTAGGGGGATATAGTCACAGAAATGAAACATAATATAAGATATATGTTTTCTTTAGCGTATAATCACTGGACAATAAGAATTATTGTGTTTTTACTACCTTAGAATGAGCCGTATATAACGGGTCCTCGTCTACAGAGGATGCCATGTTGCACTGCCATGTTTCTACAGTATCCCAAAACGGACAAACCAAACAGTGGCTCTATACAGGGCCATTTGTGTTTTCACGTCGGCCACCATAGTTGGCAGTCTTTCTGCAACAAGCAGTGTCGCAAAAACACACATTTCTCTTAAATGAAACTGCTTTATTCACTGATTTCCCTGGTTTGAATCACCTGGTTTGTTTGTTTTGACAGGGAGAGACCTCTGTGGATAATTCGGCTCCTGGTAAAACCTCCAGAACATCTAGATCTTAAGTAATCAGAGGAAATAGGTAAGCACACATTGACAGGTGCTGGGATAGCGGCCCATCAGTGATGTGCCAAACAGCGTAGGAGGAACACTGACTTGTAACATGAAGCTGCCTTTATTCAGTGTTTTTGTTTCGGAGAGGAAGAGACCTCTGCTGACAATTCAGCTCCTGGTAAAACTCTCCTAAACAGTGAACTATGAATTAAATCTAACTTTCATCTGGTTGCAATCTGCAATCATCACCACTAGATGTCACTAAATCTTACACACTGCTCCTTTAAATGTGCTTAATAATTAATTAATTTGGTTGCAGGATGGCCTCCGAGAGCAAAACAATAAGTTCAATTAAGACATTTCCTGATTGATATTCTATCATGATCACTTCAGTCTCCTAACATCATCCCAGCAATGATCCACCAAGGCTTCAACAGACAGGGCAGAGAATGTAAAGGGCTTGGTTGGACTGTGTTGGCATGCTGCAGGCTGTGTTTGGTCGGAGCCCACCGAGGTTAATTCAACTGCTGTTTTCTGGGTGACACCTTCAGTCTGTGACAGCCTTTGAGGGCTGGGTGCTGGTGGCGCTTTCCATGATACCCCACCGATCTGTACTTGGGTCCAGTTCAGGTGCTGCTCAACACAGCACACCCCCTGAAGGCCCTGTTGACCTTCTTTCATGAGCGGTTATTTTCATGTTTAGTGTGGTGAGATTACGGTGCCGCGTGGTCATTGAGCAAGTCATACACTCTGTCTCTGTTACGGGCTTGAGGCGGGTAATGGTAGCAGTCCATGTTTTGCTAATTTTTCACGTGAAATTTCAACATACACCTGGGAGTTATACTGAGGACTAAGTGTATGGTTATACAGACAGATGACACATTTTTCGGTCACACATGACTGGGAAGTTGTTTTGTTATGAATTAATGGCTATTAAGATGTATCACGATGGTTTTTCAGGTTGCCTTGCCTTAGTTTGACAAAAGTGATGCAGCAGACTGTGGCCACAGAGCGTTTCCGCTTTGCCCTGAGCTGAAATGTGACCACAGGCTAGTGTAGAGTATGTCAGTTTGTGCACCGTGCTGGAGACTGACGAGGGGGCTCACCCTCGCAGATAACCGGCTGTTGTCCTAAAAGTGCAGCACATTGCCGTATCGCCCCAGGACAAAAAAAATCAGGGACAGCAAAGGACAATAGAGTGCATGCTGCACTGATATCAAATCACTCTTTCAACAAACAAGCAGCGATTTATTGTGTTTCTAGTACTCACACAAAGGAATTATGTTAATTTTTTTTCAATGGATATGCTACAGTGGAGGTTCTGAGAGATTATTTATGCAAGGGAGTGTTTCTTCACTCATTAGGTCAGCTATGCGCTTGAATAGTGCATCTTTGCTGAGGGAATCCAAACATTAGATTAGATGTAATTGAGAGAAATGAAGCCATGCTTCAAGCAGTTAAGCCTTTTGCATTAAAGCGTGCACTGAAATGCTCTTTGTTAATCTCTGATCAAGTGGGATATTACCTCTCATGAAGAGCTTAGTAAATGCTCATTAAGGCATTACACCGTAAATGCCTGAATAATTATGAATTCCATTTCGCCTCCCTATAAAATCACACAGTTTACCAAACAGTGAGTGGCATTAAAGTGAATGAACTTTAGGATTCTAAAGGAGCATGACAAATGTGCGGTGACGTTACACATGTCGGTTTTTAATCCTGAGCATACTCTTCACCCTCCTGGTCATACAGTACATATGTCAGGGATAGGGACAACAGCCTCCTGCCAATGTCTCATACCAGGCTGAATCTGTTAGAATCAGAATCATGCATGAATGGACATTTGTGCACACAGACTCTGTTGCACGGCGTAGTGCTCTGATTATTTTATTATGACAATTTCCAGGCACACACACACTGATGCCTCTTTCGAAGCACTTATTAGTGTTGATCAATTGGCCCATGTGGTCACACAGCCTTCGCCATGATCCCGCAGGATTCTGTCAACATATTACGTAAAGGTGCATGTCAATAATCCTAGATGTCAAGCGTAAAATCACAATGTCTAGTACATGACAGTGTGTTGCAGAGAATGTCACCAAAAACCATCCCCACCTTACATTTTGCCACATGCCATATTTTCCCATTATTCAGGATTAGAAACAGGTGTTAGTGTGTGTCTGTGTGTGTATGCAGATGTATTAACACAACCATCACATGCCCTGAGTAGATCTGTGTTTGTTTTTTTGACAAGTGGTCCTGTGTGCTATGTGTGTATGTGTGTGTGTTGTCGTAGGCCAGTGACAGCTGAAGAAGAGGACTGTATTTGTGGAGGAACAGCATGGCTGCAGAGAGGAGTGGAGATCCTGAGGGAGGCCTAATGGTTCCACTCCTTCCTGCACAGAGATAAAGACTCATAATAAGCGTGTATGCTCACCATCTGGCCCTGTGCATGTGGCCCTTATGGAGGCGAAAGCAGCGCAATCTGTAAACGATCAGGAGCCATGGCGCTCCCCCTAGAGAGGCCGCCATGCAATCAAGGTGACAGATGGCAGCACCACTGCTGTGGCCTCATGGAGGAGATCAAAATCACCTTCAATAAACTCTGACTGGAATGGGCACAGGCCCCTCAAAAAGTCAGTTTGTCAGTCAAACTGTGGCAGCTTGCTGAAACAGGGGGAACACACAGCGGTCCGTCCGTCCACCGCCTGATTTCCATATTTTCCGTCTGACTGAGCCTGAACTGTGATCTTTCTCCAGTTGTCCTCTCGACTCGTGCCGGCGTGGGCGAGCTGGCTGCCAGGACTAGCAATGCTACTGGGGGAAAATTGAGAACATGATGCTGCTAATGTGGGGCAATAGGAGTGGATGGTGGCAGAGAGACATTAAATAACCGACTGGAGCTCTATTTTTGATATGACAGGACCCCCATGATTTGCCTCTCTTTGTTTATTTAATTACACATTTAGACACATGCAGCCACAGGAAAACATCATTATGATACAGTACATAGTACAACTCATCACTATAAAATAGCTGTACATTCAGTGGCGAGCTCATGCTGATTTCATATCCTTTAATATTTTTTTGTTTTAACATCTGATGGAGCAGCATGGTCCAGCCTCCGCACCGTGTCTGTATCTGAGTGTTTGTGTCCTGAGCATGGAGATAGAAATGCTTGGGAATGCTATTTCACACATCCCCTTCATCTGATGCGCAGCTTCTGTCAGTGATGTGAGAAAAACAGCCTGACTCTCCAAGCTTTTTTTTGCACCAGTGCAAAAGTTCAAAATTGAAACGCCATCTGTTCAATAAAACTAATCTAGGCAGGGAGAGCCGCTTCCAAGGCTGTCCTGATTGGATGTGTTTCTTGTCTTTGAACTCCCTGCCACAAGGTTCAGAATCAACCCAGGATATTGTCATTTGCAAGAGAAATTGATGTTAGGCAAAAACAAGCCCAATCAGAGTCTGCCCACAAGTTGTGAATAATTAGTTTTGTATATTTTCTATGCTTTTGATCATATTTAACATTCTTCAATGTACACAGTTCCCTTTATGTTATTAATCCAGCTGCGTGCGCTTTTTTTGTGCACTGTATATCTAGATTCAGACTCTTGATCCTCACTCTTTAGTTCTAATGAAATGAGAGGCTGTGAGTACTTTCAGAGAAAATCAATTGTCCTCTCTTCCGCTGCAGCCCTTAAACACTCACTTAGTTAATTGCCACACTTATTTGATTAATTGGACAAGTTCCATTGTAGTCTCTCTTTACCTCCCGTGTTTTATAGAGGTGTCCTGGAGTACTCTTAATCATCCACTTTTAAACATTTTTACAAATGTTAAATATGTGCACTTTAACTAATAATTAGATCAATTACACTAATTAGTATCATAAGTTGAATTGAAAACAGTAAAGTGGCTTTTAGGTTTCATATCCGTAGTGTGCTGTCTTTTTGACTCCAGTCTTAAATCTGTGACCGGCGTGCTGCAAGGACGTCAGGGCTCTGGTCATTCCTCTTAAGGTTAAAATAATAGTACTTAAAAATTCACCTAAATTGAATTGGTTTTATTTTGCCAAGAAATATACGAGCTGTAAGATGGCTGCACTTGAACTGAATCTTATGAGGGCTTTTTTGAGCCATTAGTTAGGCTTTTAATACACCACTTCATATTCATACACACTGTATATTAGAGTTACCCAGTTCAACCTCATTGTTGTAATGTTGGGTCTTAGACAGCCAGTGTTGTTATGAGAGACAAAACCAGTTTATTTTTTAAATGTTTGTGGCTGGTGGACTATATATGCCAAATAAAGTGATTAATTATTGTGCTCAATGTAAAGTTACTGCTAGTGTGTATCTATCTAATGAAATATAGACTTTGAATCATGTAGTTGTTGTAGGGCCATGGTTTTCCAAATAAATAAATGTAAAAAGCACCTGAATTTGACTCTTAATATCAGAGCTGTCTTAAAGTGCCTAATATTTGGGATTAATTATGAAATGCTCATTGATCAGCTTCCTTTGATCTCCATTTTTGATGTGCAAATCATAGGGAAAATAACCCACTAAGACCTAGCATTGTGACTCAGATATTTCTTTCGCATTAGTAGTTCTCAAACTCTGAGGCATGTCCCCCTTGGAGGTCATTTGATAAATGGCTTGACTTTGTTTGAAAATATATGAAATACTATAGCAAAATATAAACTGATATTTGGTGGATCTAAATCACCAAGAACTCAACATTATGTCAACATGTATTTTAAGGCCATCATTGTTTCAGCTAACATTATGTTTTTATGGTGCATATTCTTAAATGAATGTGTTAAATTAAATTCCCAGTTCCCTGATACTGTTCCAGTATATGAATGATACCAACAACTCACTGACAGGACGAGAAATAGGAGCTCATTTTTGCAAGATTTTCATCGGTAGCACTGTGTGTTCCAACACCCATACTACTAGCTATACTATGTTGTATGACAGAAAAGATTTAGTATGTCCCAATACATAAGTTGTGTCTCAATTTAGGGGCTGCAGCCTTCGACGGATACATTTGAAGATCAATTGTGTCACATTGGCGCGACCAATTCTGTCCCTCAAATGCGGCCGAGAAATGCAGCCTTCTTTCCCAGAATTTGGAGGATGCAACGGATGAATTCTTCATGTCCCAGCCTATCCCAAGATGCATTGCGCGTCAGTGACAATGATTAAGTTAACTAACAGTTGTTAACTAGCTAATTGTTAACTGTTGTTAACGTCACTATTAGCTAAAAGCACACAGCCTAAACAATCTTAATTTTATACATTTACCTGAAAACGGTCCATCATCCTGAAATATATAAAACGGCGGTGAATCAAGTATTAAATAAAAATAAATATATATATATATATATAGGCCTATATATAATAACAATCTCTGGCTCCATGATTCGGGGCTCACTAACTTACAAGCTTACTCCTTCTTTTGTCAAGTGCAGCTGGCTGCTAGGTAACAGTAATGCCAACAGGTCGGCGTGAGAACAACTGGTGATGCAACCAGGAAATCCTCTGCAGACCAGACCGTCCCATTTCGGAGACTGTTCAGTTTGGCTGATGCAGTGTTTAAAGGACGTGGCCAACATCAACTTCAAAGGCTGCAGCCCCTGAATTGAGACCCAGCTTTAGTATGTCAAATGTAGTATGCCAAAAATACCAGGATGTTCTGCTACATCCGGTCCAATTTTGCAGTTGACTAGCATGCTTTTCTGGCTTTTCTGACCCACAGTCCTCTGCCAGCAAAAGATCCTTCACATCGACTGTCAGAAGTCCCAATGATGGACGACTGATGACGTGGCGATCAGTAATAAATGGAATATTATTTGTTAAATTGAATAAAATGATCATAAATATAACCAACAACAAAAGGGCATACATATCAAATTACTACCAATGTTTGCAGTTATTACTCATTGCACAATAACAATGTCAGAGCAACATTTTGTTTTATCTCCATGGTAACAGATATATGAGTAAGAGGGTCAAACTTCAGGGCCTAATGTTATGAGGAAGTAGTATGTCATGAATGCAACAGTACATAATTTTCAAGGACAGTACCTACTGTAAGTAAACAGAAAAAGTGTGTGACTCTGAACGCACCCTCATATTGAGTGGCTGGTAGCGGGCGGGGCTTGTCAATTAGCTCACAGGTGTGCTAATGCGCAGTCATACTTGGAGGACATTTTGAAACGCTGTTTGGATAGAAATTGGGAGCTGTTTTCCTAATTGTCTGCCTGTCCTTGGTTGAAATCTGTTTAGCTTTATTTACACCGACCTATTTCAACATGAAGGAGCAAGTCTCAGACAGCACACCGACTGAGGCAGCCTTCACAAACATCAGCTCCAGGTAACGTTAGCTTCCAACAACCAACGGTCCCTTCTTTCTGTCTAACCTCCACTGTAACTAATTTCATTATAAAAACAACAACACACACAGACATTCTCTGTTTTCATAACAGTAAAGCAGATAAAAGAGTATTTGATGTAGGTGCAGCCTTGAATAATTTGTTGAGGAAAAATTGTGGAGTTTTGACAGTTAGCAAAACCACTGACAGTTAGCTTATGTAGTGAACCTGTGTTGTTCTCTTCTGACTTCCGGTCTAACGTTACATCTTCAGCACTCTTACAGCAGAAGATGTAACTTACTGGGCCTTTGAAAAGGTCAGACTGATGTAAATGTAACTAATTCACTAGTGGCTTATTTCTCCAAGAAGTTATACTATTTTTTATTAAGATAATGATTCCTTTATTGCAATCTCAAAACATTAAGAAAATGGTCATAGCTTCTCTCCCAAGGTGACATATTTACACTGACATTCATTTGCTATTATATGAAAAAGCAAATCAAATCCTCACATTTAAGAAGCTGGAGAATGTTTTTGACTCAGACAATGAATTAATTAATGAAATTAATTAATCAGAAATAGTTGCTGGTTAATGTCTTGTGGACTGACTAGATTAAAGACCACATTAAAGTAAGCACTAGTCCTTGTTTGTTCCCTAGCATCTTTGATATATGTGAGAGAAAAGTAGTCAAGATAATAGGGCCGTGGGTGGGTGTGTTCTGTAAACAGCCCTTGGAAATACAACTTTTTCATTTAGTTACTGCTTGATAGTTGCCTGTCACCCCTGTAATTATATGTGCAGAACAGTGCAGGTAGTGCATGCAGTAACTAGAAGGATTTACTTGATGACATAGCACAGGAATTTACTTATAGAGCACATAAGTTGGCACTAGGGCTGCCCCTAACTAAGAATTTTCTTAGTCGACAAATAGTCATCATTTAGGGCCATTAGTGGACTAGTCGCCCGCATGTTTACGATATTAATTTATTTATTAAATGATATATTTTGGGCGGGGCAACACAATGGTTTGAGTTGAAGGTGTGAGAAAGAATAGTGTAAGTAACATTGTTAACACTGTGCTACATTACAGATACAAATACAAATACAAACCGTACTAATGAACCTTCATTAATATAGGCCTATATTTTATCTACAAGTGCACGTCACACACTGAGCGAGCCTAGTCTGTGGAATAACCGCAGGTACCAGCCCTGTAAATTAAGGGCCGTACACATGCCGTGTATTTAATGGCCTGGAAAACTTGAGTTCGGGTGCGGGGCGCTACTCTTGTGCCTTTTTTGTGCCAGCTTTCAAGAGTGCGGTGGCAGGTTGCGTTTATTTAACCGAAATCCTGAGTGCAGAGCTGATATTCTTTCAGATGCTGTTTATAAGTGTGTAGACCTATTGTCTGTGGGACAGATGTAAAGCTCTGAGTAGCCCTGCGCTAAAATGATCAACTTTTGCGTATTTATCAGAATGAATATTTACGGAAGAAGGGAAAGATATCTGTCGGCTGTGACTGGTTTGTAACGTGACTCCTGTCTGACTGCTGAGCGTGGCCTCTTCCTGGTGTTTGTCCTTTCAAATTAAATTCCCATGTGGTCCAGTCATATGGGTTTTGATTTATTTTGATGAGGTGCAGCAGCTCCTGATAGAGTTTCACTTTTGTTTGTTTGTTTGTTTTTTCTGTGACTGAGCGACCAATGAAATCTTGCTGACTAATGACCTTTCTGGTCAACTAACATTTGTTCAACTATTAGGGGGCAACCCTAGTTGGTACATCATTTTACAAGTGACAGTGAGAAAGACAAGATGTATGGCTAGGATGACATGATGCAATATTTGGTTTCATTGTCCTTGTTGTAATTCTGTGGTTGGTCATGCTGTTCTGAAGAGAAAAAAAATGTGATGGCAAGTTTGAACCCAGTTGACCCTCATAACCAAACGCTCCCTTTAAGACCTAATGAAGAAAATGTGAAGAAGGGCAGTTGGATTGATCCTGAGTAGAAATTTTGGCTTTGGGGTCTTCTATGATTGGATTAAATCATACTGATTCATGAGTGAGCTCACACAGTTCCCATTGCTTTGTCAGATGAGGATTTTAATTTGAGCCTCACCTGATGGATGCTGGTAATTTATGCTGATTAGAAATAAAGCATCATATTTTCCTTTATCTCCCCCCACCCATCTGAACAGAAGAAGATTTTTCCAGAAGGGTATAAGGAGAGCGGTTGATTAGTTGTAATGTGACCGCAGTACCCCACAGGCTGAAATTTATGTCCTCCATTTGAACTGTGTCTGCGTGTGCTGTATACATCAGGTTTGTTAATGAAATTTGTCGCCAGGAGGGAGTCGGTGGCTGCGGTCGTTCAGCACCTTGACACATAATTGTGTGAAATCTAACCTTTCAAACTTCAAGTCAGCACTACTTTAATTGTAATATTATTATTCCCCCCATCAAAACATAATACATTGGGTGTCTTTATGGATTATCGCTTTCAGACTGTTGATAAACTATGAGAAATAATGAAATTGTGTTAGGGTTTAATTTAATTATCGTGAATATTGTCTCCTCCGTTGCTGTAAATGTTACACCGGCATAGATGAAAAACAATTTGTTTTACATGGGTCACATCAGCAGTGTCAGCATGCAGCAACACTACTGTACCTGCTGTGTGAAGATGAGTGGTAAAGTGAGTTCAGTGCTGTGCTGCAGAAGCATGTGGAGCTGTGTATGCTGCTGTCCTCTCTGTCCTGTCTGTGAGTTTATGACTGACAGGTGTCAGGCTTGTCATGGCTTCCCAGGCTGCAGTGGGTGAGATGTGCGGGGACAGGGAGAGATGGAGGCGGTGGAGGAGATGGACGGAGAGAGAGTCTGTCATTTCATTCAGGCTTTTCTCTTTTCTGACACGCATCCTCACCCCCGTATTGTCTATCAGCATCAGCAGATGACTGACAAAGTAACTGCTCAGCTACAGACAGGTCCACATCAAGACCGTGCGTGTCTTTGTACTGCGTGTACTTGAATGGCTTACGCAAGTGTTAACACGTGAGATAATGCCATGCCACTGCTTTGCGAGATCAGCATATCCTCACAGCGATGATCAGATGTTGCAGTGTTAGCATACAACACTGTACAACTGAGCCTGCTGCCTCCTCACTGCCCTCTGCCCTTTACACTCCCTGACTGACTTGACTCTGGCCATCAAAACGCTGAATGCCTTCCAAAAACTTGATTTCACAAATGGAAAAACAGCATCTGCTTTCCTGCAGCTTCACATATGGCGGCCATAGCTGCTCGTATGAACTGAAGCAGGTAAGCAGGGTAGGGGGTTGCCCCCTTGGGACCTTGAACAGAGGGCCTGGCCCTGGGGACTCTGTTGGGCCACTCTGCAGTGAGGGCCACACTGTCCCGAGCCAGATGAATCTGCATAAGAAATGAGGCCACATGAACATGGGGGAAAGTAGACGATGTACATCTAAAGTGTGCTAGTTAGAAAAGGCTCATTGGAAATGGATCATTTTAGTCAATTATTGCAGCATAGGCATTTACTTATGTGTTTAAGATCACTGATGATAAAAGGCAAAGCATGTTTCTTTATGTTGTCAGACCTATCTTTTATCACAGTATGGTTGTTCCAGTACAGAAGACGGATGTAAAACTATTACTATTCTTATATGAAGATTTTGAATTTCTAAAACTCAGCAGTTGGGTGATGTGCTTAGACCGGAGGGGATACATCGTAGTTATCTCTGTCAACGAGGTTATGTTTTGCCCCCGTTTGTTCATCCGTTAGTTAGCGTGATATTTCAAACTCTTACCCTGCTCAGTGTTGGTAAAATGAGATGTCAAGTTTGGTCAAGGACCAAGAAATATGTGAGTCCAGGGGCTCTTTTAAGGGCTTTCATAACATTGTAAGATGCAGATTTTTAAAACATTATTTTTTCCTGGTAAATTGCTACACTTAGGTGAATAGGGGAAGTCTGGAAGGTGTAGTGTGTGATTGTTTTTATTTTTATTTTTAAAGGTTTTCTGAGAGAGGTATGATCATAAATTTAGAAAATTAGCAGCCATGGCAGTGGTTTGCGCTGTTAGGGCCCTGACACACCAAGCCAAAGGTTGGTTGTCAGTCAGTGCTGAGGTGTAGGTGAGCATCTGTCGCCCTAGTTGCAGTGTGTTGGCGTTCTTTCCAGCTGATTCAGCTTGTTGAATCGGCTTTGAAGATGGTGGAACCCGTCGGTGAATGATTGGCAGTTCAAGTTAGTCCACAAATAGGGAAACGGAAGTGAGTAAAGCAAGCAAACAACTAAAGTCAAGAGGGTATGAGATTAAAACAAACTTGTTAAAGTTAGGTCAGATAATTTCTTCGGGGCATTTAGCTCTTTAGCAGAGAAGATTTGTAAGTGTTTGTGTCACTGTTTGCTAGTGCAGGGTACATATCATTTGTTCCTCCAACACTAGGTTGTGTTGGTACTAACTGGTTAACCAGCATCTTGAATCTGTCCTGTTGGTCTTCCAGTTACCCTTTTGGAATGACGAATACAGACTACCGCCGCCTGCTGGTATGGAGAGTTATTTTCTCTCCCTTCCTGCTATTTTGGTCCGACTGTAACTTAATGCTGCGTCCACCATGCCCACACCTCGGATCTTACTCCCTGAGGTGTTTTAGGTGTAGTCATGCTATCTTCCCTTTATTCCCCCTCCCCTCCTCTTCCCCGCCTCTGGTCTCGCTCTCCTGGTGGCATTACTGGTGATCACAGCGTGACAGATCGTCCTTGGGGAGCCAGGAGCACCGTTTACAACTCTTTTGGTGTCAATGCCTCCTGTCTGCTCCAATTTCCACCTCACTCACTACTGTACTACCTCCCGTACTTACCCTGCACTTGTCCCTACTCAGGACGTGCACATCTATTAAACAGAGATGGAGATGGGTCAGAGTAGATGTTGGCAGGAAAATACACTGGTAACGCTTCATATGAGTCATGGTTTCTTTTAAACAAACATACAGATGCACATGTGCTCACACAAACACGCACAAATTAGAGATCAGTTGGTTAAATCATTACCAATATCCACCTGTAGGCAACCCAGAGTAGAACTGTGTAATGATTGCTAATTGCCTTGTTAGTATGAAAACAAAGCAGCGTTTTTTTCCTCACGCTGAAGGGCTAAATTACCAGGAAACAAACAAGTGGAGGGGAACATGTGAATAAGGATGTTTTTACATGAGCATCTGTGGATACAGCTGCCGCTCGCTCTGACCATCCTGCCTTCTCCTCTCTCTTTTTCTCAGGCTCAAACAAACAAAACCAAACAAGACAGCAGCCTCATGTGCCTGTTTTGGGTAAGTGTTATAATCTACAGACCCAGTTGTTTATGACACGAGTTCATGTCTTTTGCTTTTGTGAGCAGTCGAGAGCCACATCCATCCACCTCTGATGATGTTCCCCCGTGGCAAGTCTCTCCCTCTTTATGAGTTTATTTTTATTTGTGGAGGGCTGAAACAATGAGCCAGCACTACTATGCAGGAACAATAGTGTGGCAGATTGAAGTTACCACCAGCGTATCCTCTGGTAATGATGGTAACAAATGGCACTCCTGGGTATTTGTTTCTCCTACAGTGGAGCACAACTTTAGCAGAGGCTGTCATGCTGATGATGAAACACACACTCACTTGCTTCAATGGTCTGTCTTTTACTCCGTTTCTCTTCGCACCTCCCTCTTCGTCCCCAGAGAAATGTGTTTACCTCAGCAGTCACCTGCCACTGCAGGAGCTAGAATGAGATTCAGTAGCCCTTTGTCCCAATCAGCTTTTCCTATCAGGCTAAATGCTCTCTGGAGACGGGGCTTATTACATGACACGATCCTCAGAGTAGATAAATGGTCCTCCATGTCACAAGCCGGACCCCACTCATGGGGGGGTAGGTGGGGGCGAGGAGACAGACAGCTTGGGGCCCAAGAGATGAAAGGAGCCCACAGCCTTACTGACGTTTTAATCAAAAACAGTTAGCACTGAGTCAGTCTGTTTGCAGAAAGAGATGCAGGGAGGCTTTTCAGTGGTGCCCATTGAAAATATGCAAGGATTGAAATGCAGACCTTGCTGACATATAATTTACCTGCTGTCAGTCCGTATGGGCCTGTTTTATCATGAGTGCTTGTTGTGATGCCCACCCCCCTCCCCCCACCACTGAAGCCTGACACACATCCCTCCGTTCCTTCACCCCTTCTGCCACCTGTTTCAGCCTCAGCTGATATGTTAAAGAGCATCATGGGTTTGTGAGCTGCATTAGGGGCCGTGTCCTCCACAACATTTTTTTTCTGAGGTCAGGGATTTTTTCTTTTAATTCTTTGCATTAGGAGTGCCTGGTATTTAGGCTGCACTACAAACGCCAGCTGCGCGACGAGGCGCTGGGCTTGAATTCTGTGCTAAGCGCTTCCTGTTTGGCATTTTTTCTGAGTGCCGAGAGTTGAAAAATGTTCAACTTTGGGTACAACGCTGCAATCATCAGCTGTTCAGTCACAGAGGAGAAGGGACAAATACCACAAAGACAACGTCATGTCTCACATGTACAAGTTCTGAACAACAACAATGGAGGAGAGATCTGAATACAGTATATATAGTGTGTGTATATATATATATATATATATATATATATATATTATATATGTGTATATATTAACACATGTTTCCTCTCATGAACCCACACAGGCTGATGGGTCTATCCATGCCTTAGCCTGCCCCTCATCCAAAGGAAGTACTCTACCTTGTGCCGACATGTTTACTTCCGCAGATATTCCGTATCATAGAAACCACCAAGTAACCACCAGGGAGGTTAGGATTTCCCCCATTTTGAAATGATAAGGAACCCAATAAACTTGACTAAGAATTTTTATAGTAATGTAAAAACAAATCCTCCATCTTTTTTTTCTTAAAAAACATAACGTGCACACTCTCCTCCTATTTGACAGCGAGTTGAGGGGGGTGTCTCTCAACTGCCAACAGAGTGCCACTGTAGTGCCAGCAACTATGTGACGGGTGCCGCTCCCTGCCACTGTCAATCTTCACACTTGTTGTCTCTCTCAAGGTGACTGATTCAGTGAGAGCATGTCACAGTTCTCTAGATTGGTGCTTAGCTAATATTATTGTTATCTAGTGAATTACACAGCTACTAACGCTAGCTAGCTAAATAATGTCACTCACTTGACAGACAGGTTTGGTTGCCCCAGGGCATTACCCCTCCGTCTTTGTTCTAACGCACCCAGCCAATTGCATCTCTTCAGCTTTGATGAATTTTTGTTCTTTTTGACCCCTGAAGATGTAATGTTAGTTTGTCTTGGTGCTCTCCCTGGCACCAGGCTGTGGAGCTTGAAGGAACGTCACCACCACTATTCCAGTACTAGTGCCAAGTAGTATTTAAACTTCTCCAGTCAAATGATACGTGCATTATGCCCTTTTTGTATGCACATCTAGAAAAAAGTGACTATTTGTATAGTTTTGCTTGCGTTCTTTAAGTGTTCTTTGACTTAATGCAATGTGTGTTGGGCCCACTCCTACAGCAATCCATACAGTCTTGTGGTGAAGTTGAGTGTGGCGTTTTTGAAGAAGTTAACAGTTCAGTGTGCCAAGTTGCCGCCAAAACTTTGGAAAGTATGGCTATATTGCACACCTGTGACATCTGATGAAAATAAATGCATATGCAATGCAAATGAGGTACTGTTATCGTTACCACTGTCAGGGTACTGGTATGGTCATTTTCTAAATCATATCCAGTCCTTTCGAGCACTGAGTGGCACATAATGTGGAGACACACGTTATGACTTTTAACTCGTCTGATGGGGAAAGTAAATTTCTCTTCAACTTGCCCTACAAAAAATCCACTTGTCCAGGACAAGGGGGCAAACCTTAATGTCAAGCCTGTACTTATTTTAAAACCCTAACCTGAGCTTAAGGGAAGATCATCTTTCCTTAAGATCAACCAAGTCGATTGTGTGTCTAAACCTAACAAACCTCAACAGCAGCACTTTAACAGCATCAATGATCAAGGTTTTTAACACTTAAAGTCAAGTCACTGACTTTAAGTATATGATAGTAGTGTTTCTCTTAGGATGATGGGCCTGTGTGTATAATTCATATCCAGTATGTATTTTTACTTCATATGCGGCATCACAGTATGAAATATGTATCATGACATCTTAGTGTTCCTCTTCTGATGCTTATGGATGTTACCTCAGCTTACCTCCGTCACATCTGATTTCTCCCACAGGATTAGAATGTTTACAGAATGTTATACACCAGGAATCTCAAACATTAGCATTTCTGTTAAATTATTCATTTTGCACGCTTTAATCTGAGTCAGAGAATGCAGCGAACAATTTCCACACTCAGAACTACACAACTAATTGTTAAACACACTCCACTGGGTTTTAAAGATGTTGTCACAGACTTTTCATCAAACATTAACGCGTGGTACCAATGATTTCATGCAGTTCGCTCTTAACATCTAGCTTTTAA
Organism: Epinephelus moara; assembly: GCF_006386435.1. NCBI lineage: Eukaryota > Metazoa > Chordata > Actinopteri > Perciformes > Serranidae > Epinephelus > Epinephelus moara. Next base: position 18,474,498 of record NC_065516.1, read on the forward strand.
TGATGCTCCAGAAAAAAAACATTAAAACTAATCGTAAATTACAAAATGATAATGGGAGGAGGGAGAGGGAGGAAAGGCTCTGCTCCCCGACCGGTCATAAGTTGATCATCTTAAGCTCCGAGCTGCAGGTAGGCGGTGACAGCTGCTTAATTTGGTTTTGTCACCGGGGTGACTTAATCCTGTAACAGGCCCCAGTGACAGCGGCCTCACAGACGGTTGAGAGACGGAACGGCACTCTAGTTGCCCGTTTACAGATGCAGCAATAGAAACCAAGGTCACTTTAATTAACTGCCAAATTACAATTTAAACGATAATACTAATCACTCACTTTTGCGGTAGCAAGAAGCTACTGGCTGTCATGTTAATTTAAGGCTGCAGGGGAAAATGGACGTTTCCACCTCTGCCTCACAGTAGGGTCTGAGTCTGTACTGCCTTGTTTTCATGTGCTCTGTGTGCTGCCACTTTTCCAGATCAAGAACAGGGTGACCTAACTGTTTTCTGCAGCTTTCCATACTGTAGTGTCTATTCCGTCATACCCACCTCTGTGTTTGTGTTGATTGTCCTCTCTGTTCGATCTCTCTCACTCTTCAGTCTCTCTGAAGGATTTCAATTAGACGCCACTGATGCCTTTGTCTGTGTATATTCCCTGTAGTTGTGCTAGATTGACTTAAGGGCCTCACTGCTGCAGCCTTTCACTGTCAAGTGTCTGCAATTAAAGTGAATGGTACACTCAAATCCTTAGAGAATTCCCAAATTCTTAGTTTATGCTTTTGACTTAATATATTAAATCAAATCACAATCACAGTTTCCACACATGAACAGAAAAGTGGCTGGAATGATCACTTGCTACATGTACATGCACAAAATAGTCTGGGTTTTGCCCTTGTTCCGAAAAAAAAAGACAACATTCCCACTTAGTCTAATGTCTAATAAAAATAAATATTCCACTAATATTCCTGTTTATATGCAGTCGTGCATACTCTGATTAACATGCTCTCACATGTTGGTTTTTTTTTTTTACATCAAAATACCGACAAGTGGAATGGCTGAAGCTGCTTTTCATTTTGCTTCTTTACATCAAAATAGGACTTTTTAAAGTTCTCCACAACCTCCCTCTTTCATTCTTTAAGCCACCTTTTTTTTTAAAAAGTCAGTGTTTTGATATTTGCACATACCCAAAAAACCTGTTGATATCCAAATCTTTCATACTGTTTAAGAGTAGCTTAGGGTCTTTCTACTTCTGAGAAGAAATGTGGGATTTTCTTTTGGACATTTGGACTGTTGGTGAGTTGGCTTCTGTATAATGTACTCATGACAACACACAGAGCTCACCGTAAACAGACAAGAGGCCGTGTGTTATGCACTGCAATAAAGGCCCCAGTTGAGATGCATATTCCGAAATGTGCTGTGTACATGTCTAAAAAAATGCTCCTAAAACCCAAAAAATATTTGCATATCCCACATGTCTGAATCGGAAAATGCTTCATTCGGAAAAAGGCCTAATTTGGATTATCCAAAGAGAATATGCTGTTTACATGACCTGTATCACATACAGAAAATAGTGGAATATTAATGTGCATTAAAATATGGTCAGTGTTGGTTTTGAGTCATAGCTTAAGGTTGTGACTATTAACTTAACTATTAACTCAAGTTTTGAATTTTGGTTTTGTTGAGCAAAAGTTACGTGGATATTGTTTCATTATTCTCTAGTCACGTACATTAGATCCTGTAACATGCAATTTAAGTATGACAAAGTACAAGAACCTCTTCTTTGAGGCTGTAACAAGTGATTTTTTTAAAATTATTAATTAATAGTAAGATTAGTAAGATTAATAAAATGATAAGCAGGTTAATTCATCTGCTTATTTCGTAATTAATCATTTTGTCTATAAAATGTCCCTCACGATTTCCCAGACTCCAAATCGGCAAATTTGAACAGCTTTTTTTGTCCTACCAACTTTATGAAACCCAAAGATATTCAGTTAGCGATAACATAAGAGTCAGAAAACCAGCAGTTGATCACTCTTAAAAGCTGGAATCAATTATCAAAGTTGTTGCAAATTAATTTTTTTGTCGATTGACTAATTGATTAATTGATGCCTTTTTAAGCTCTACTCTCCATGACTTTGACTCCTGGAGTCTTTGTTTTGTGGTGGACTCACTGTAGAGACTAGGTAAGTTCCAGACCATGGGATATTTATTCAAGCCAACCTCCACCCCATTACAGTTACTGCCCATCTGCCACTGCTGCCACTCGGAGCCCTCCTAAAGGTTACTCATTTACATATGGGATGGGGGGGAGCGTCCACTGATAACAGAGCTTCAATCAATCAGTGCTTCATGATTAGTCCCATGTAAAATCCCAGCAGTTGGTTAAAACTCTGCCTGCTTGCCTCGTTGCCACTTTTCAAATGAGGTCCTGGAATGCCACGACAACTAACTGGAAACAACTGAATGGAAAAATTCATAATTTCTCGGATAAATTATGACTGGGTGCCTGAAATTGATTTATTATTGTGATCGTTAGCCATATGGCACAGGCTGCTTCCCCCCTCCTAACATTCAAAAATGTGCGATTACAGGGCTAGGTCAGCGCAACCTTTACCATTGCATAAATGAATCTCGGTCTAATCAGAAGGAAAGAACAACAAAGAAATTAACATGTATTTCTTAAAGCTGCATTCACAATAAAACAGTGCTGTACTCTGTGCAGCGTCCTGATGTGGCTCAAGATTGAGAGGGCAGAAGTATGGTATTTTTGATAGTTAATGAAATCTAAATTGAGATAGCTTGCTGTCCTCGGTAAGAGGCCTCAGTTTAAAGGGACAGTTCACTCCAAAATAAAAAAAAATTATATATTTTTGTTCTTACATGTAATGCACTATATCAGTCTAGATTGTTTTGGTGTGAGTTGTTGAGTGTTGGAGATATCAGCCGAAGAGATGTCTGCCTTCTCTCAAATGTAAAAGAACTAGATGCCACTCGGCTTGATAAAATACATTTGAAAAACTCAACAGAAATGTCCCTTTCCAGAAATTATGACTTGGTTACACAAAATAATCCGCAGATCTTGTTGTGAGCAGTTTTGTGTACAAACAATTTTCTTTCTATGGAACTACACCCAATGACCGTATTGCCATGCAGGAGGAAGTAAGCATCTACTGCTAGCTCACTGAGCTAGCTAACATTCCAGTTCAGCTGAAGAGGAGGCCATTAACATCCTAGCTGTCACGAAAACAAGTCTCTTGTCCATGAGTAGATGCATGTTTCATCTGTGCGGTGATATGGTTGGTAGGTGTAGCTTTAAGCACCACAAGCTGAGTACCATCTAGTTCTGTTATATTCAAGAGAAGGCACGATGCGATACAATCACTATGGCCGATATCTCCAACACTTGGCGACTCACACCAAAACAATCTATACCGTTAAATAGCACTACAGGTAAGAGGAATTTTTCCTTTAACATGACATCCTAAAACATGGGAAAATGAGCTGGGCAGAAGTTGCCCAGTTTTACATGTTGAAACTTTTATTTTTCTGAGCACTTTTAAGTCTAAAAGTTTGGATTGGAGTTAATTCTTGATTTTGGAAACAGCAGCTGACAAAATAAAATAACCACAAGATTAATTCAGGAGCTTTTGGAGTTTTCAATCATAATCGTGTGATATTCACTACCAGATGGAATTACTCAGTAGTCATTAGAGTTGAAGATTTTTATATTTCCATAGGAACTTACAACCTACAAAAAACGATAATTATGGCAACTTGGCAGCAGCAGAAACAATTTGTAAACACTGACATATCAGCATCTTAAAAGTTCATGTGCAGACAGTTGCCTATTTACACAGTGAGCAGATATAGAGCAACAACCAAGAAATATGAGGCTCTTTAGCTGCTAAATGCTTCACTGTGTTCGTCAGCTAGTCACTCATTTTGTTTGTTTTCCCTTTGGTGTGGAACAGGTAGTGTATTGTGGGTTTCTGCTGAAATGCTGCAAGCGCGGTGAGAGTGAACTAAAACAATGAGCTGAAAGGCACTAAAATGCTTCATAAAGTGGAATTGCATAGTCAGTTGATATTTCTATGTGGATTCAGCACAATACGTAAACCTTTTAAAACACATGTATGCATTTGATCCATTATTATAAGGATAACAATTACAGAGATTTTAAGAATGTTTTTGATTTAAATGTTATTTACTAAGTTAGTTTGATGAAGTGTTTGTTGAAAGAAGTCTTAGTTTAATGACCTGAGGTGAGAAAATTGGACTGGAAAACCACCGTGATGTTCCCTCTCTCACTGAGGGGATGAATGGACAACCTTACATGATACTTAATGAAATACTTTTTGATTTTATTCTAGACTCTGTCATCTTCTAGGAAATGTGCCCTCTTGAGTCCTTACCCCTCCTTCTCATTGCACAAGCAATTATACCAAAAGTTAAAGCTTTAGGAAAAAAATATTGTATTTGTAATTATTTGCATGTGGCCTGCCAACATTTACATTATCATCTCTGTCTCATAATAATTGCCTGGTTCTTCCCATTGGCTCTGGGCAATGTTGTATTAGATTGTAATCTCCAACACTGTTTCCTGACACAAACTTGATGTGTCACCGTGATTGGCATGGAGGAGATGACATGACAGAGCTGGTTTTGGGGGACTGACAGATAGTTGGCAGGTTAAGGCTCCCCTGTTGGGTGCTGCGCTGCCTCAGGACAGTCACCTGTCAACTCAGGTGAAGGCTCGTCATAGCTGATGACTGGGAGCAGCAGAGTGGATATAATGGGATGAGCAGACTGACACAGACGTAGTGCAGGACTCCCTTTGTCTGTGGGCAAAGGAGTAGACCTTGCTTCAGTCAAGTGTGCCGCCATGCTGAATAACGAGTGTAAAGAGTTTTAGCACTGTGGGTGATGTGCTGGCATTTATATCCCGAGCAAACGATTGATCCAAGTTATGTTCAGTCTTATGATGTCAAGTGTTTATAGTCTGTCAAATGCTTAATAGTAACACTTACAGACTAGCCCTACAGTTATGGAGCATAAATTACGTTGATTTATAAGTAATTACAGTTGTATTATAATGATAATGGTGATAGCATACACCTTTCTAAGAAGCTCAGAAAACTTTTAACTTTTTTATCAGACATCTACAAATGAACCAGCTTTCTGCAAGATTTAAAGGTGAACAGTCTTTACAGAGCTCATCAACATGAAGATCATCCACCAACAAAATAAAGGTTTGTGCCTGTGTGTGGCCCTATATGTGTGCATGTCTGTGATTTTTAAGAGTTGGGGTCTGGGGGCGCCTGTGTGTGTCGACCCAATCGCTGTTGCCGTTTTTGTTGAGTTTCCTCAAAAGACCGTCCTGCCAAGCACAGAGGGAGCATGTGTCCATCAAAGTCAGACTGATATGAGGCGTGAGGGCTGAGGCCTTCTCGTGAGATGGAAGGGTGGGACTGACTCATACAGAAGCTCAGGAATCAGCATGTCACTCTTAGCACAGCACGCTGCCACAGTGCATCAACACTGACTCTGTGGAAAAACTTCTGGATCACATTGAAATACAATATGCAACAGTATCAAGTGAGGAGCAGTATAAATATTAATAAAGGACAATATGTTAGTTAGTTAGACTTTTGTATTCCTTTCGGAACATAGGCCATTGATGAAATGTTTCCACCCTCGTCTGTCTTGGGCCATCTTCTCCAGCTGGGTCCATGTCAGTCCCTTCTTTATTTCTTGCTTCGTGCTCCTTCTCCAGGTGTTTTTGGGCCTTCCTCTGCCTCGCTTGCGCTGTGGGTTCCATGTTAATGCCTGTTAATGCCATGTTAATTTAAAGATGTGCCACATGCAGATATACTGGGGAAGATGTGCCTAAAACTACAGTAAACTAGCCTTTTTGAGTATATTCCCTTGTTTGATGATTTTATCATTAACACAGTATGTTTGTGTTGGACATAAAAAAAGATTAGTTTAAGGTGCAAAATCTAGTCTTTAGAGTGACATGATATACTAATGCTTCTTCATTTACTCAGATAATCTACTTTATTCAAATTAAACTTCGACACATCATATAAATAATTAAATGAAACAAATTATTCATAAATGACACTATAAAGACATGCATAGATACATAAAACCTAAAAGAAACATCTCAGTACATATCCTAGAGACCATTTAATTTCATCCTAAAAAATGTGACAATATCATACATAAGTTTATATTAATACCTGTACTAAGATTTTCCATTTTTTTTCTGAAGGTAAGTTAGAGTTTGACGATGATATTTTGTCATTTTAATTGGTCAATTAGACAATTAATGGTTACATAAGCTAAAACTGTGGGTTTGTTTTTTTTAATTTTAAACTCATGTTACGTGTATGAAGTTTTTGAGAAGATGATAACCATCATAGGAAGTCATTGCTTCCCCTATAATTGTACAGTCCTGGCAGGCCAATGGGAACCCCCACCAGGCCGACATTTTTTAATGCAAGAAATAAAGTCGAATGTCTTTTATATTAAGGACTACGGTCAGTTGAATACAGGTGACGTGAAGATGAGGTTGTCGATCGGCTACCAGTTACAAACAGGCAGTGAACGATGTGCTAATAAGCTAACAGATTCTGTGTTTTCGTGTTTTTAGCTGAGCCATATTTGGTTAATACAGATTGATGAGGCTTTTTGCCCTCATTGTTAATGAAATCTTAGCTCCTGGCATTTGCTCCTGGTGCAGTTTGTAAGGAGGAAATAACAGAATAACAGGCGGACCAGCTCTTCCTTTTAAAGAATTGCTATGCTATGCTATCAATATCTTTATTAATTTCGAAATACCTTTATAAGAACTGGGAAGCAACTGTGTTCTCACCCAGAAGAATATAAGAAGAAAAGCACACAGATTATTTATTTTTTCAATTCAATTCAGTTCAATTCAATTTTATTTATAAAGCCCAGTATCACAAATCATAATTTGCCTCAGAGGGCTTTACAGCATATGACATCCCTCTGTCCTTTGGACCCTCACAGCGGATAAGGAAAACTCCCCCAAAAAACCCTTTAACTGGGCAACAACAAAATGAAGTCTTCCTTTATATATCAGATCTGTGGATCTAATTTATGCTGATGTGAAAAATTGTTCATGTGGATTTCATAAAAAGTATCCAATATTTGTTAAAGCAGGCTAGCTGTTAAAAAGTCTTGCACACACACATACTGCACACACACACTCACCAGCCGGTGCTCACCTGTCGGCTGTCCCCCTATTCTGTAGTAGCAGGTCTCTATATCTCCCTGTCAAATCATCCGCTCAGTCCCGGAGGACCCGAGCTTCCATCAGTAAGGCCTGTCAGTTATGAGGTCCGATCTGTATTCATAACTTCTGTCAAAGCGGCAGCACTCACTCTGTCCTCTCAGCCTCTGTGAAGAGCAGCAACAGCAGTGCTCAGTAACCTGGATATAATCTCTATAACCTGCTCAGATTGTGCGGCTCCATGCTCAGATACAGAGGTATACCGTTTCGGTGTTACTGCCTGACCTAAAATGCTGTCAGGCAACCTCAAAGGTCCTGAGTCACGCCATCTTCGTAGCTGTAGACCTAACCCCAGACCCTCTGATGTGATTCATTCAACATATGAATTATGGATTGTTTCACTCTGAAAGGGAGAGCTTGGAGGGGTGTAATGTTGGTAGAGGAAAAAAGTGGGCAACATCATGAGTGTTGCACCACCATTTTGAGATTGGAAAACCGGTGACATATCTGTAAGCAATAACAACCCAATGGCCAAAAAACTGTTGGCATTGTGCGTTTTTGCATACCATGAAAACATTATATTTGCACATTATAATGTAGTGGATACGTTGAAACTATGCTGTAGTTAACGTGCATGGTTCAGCCACAAAAACCACTTGTGGTTAGAAAAAGACCATATTTTGGCTTAAAATACCCAGTTGTGGGGGCTCTGTACCTGCTAGAAAAGCACCCACTTTCGGTGTTAAAACATCCTTGTTTGGGGGAAAAAAGCTGCTGGAAAAACTGCGCGTTTCGGGGCTTAAAAAATGTTGGAAAAAAAGCAAAGGGTCCTTGAAAACCACCCATGTTGGGAGACTAAAAAGCCGCTGGAAATACAGCAGTGACACTCTAAAAACAGCAGATTTTGTTGTTTGTTGGTCTCAAACAGTGGTCTGCAGCTTGGCAGGTGTCTGTCCAAGGTGTCACACCAACAACCATCTCCGTCACCTTCCAGTGACAGTCAGCTCATGAATGTCACTTTAACAATGTTGATACAATATGTATGAAACATGCAAATGTAAACATATGATGCCAGTATTTTTTTCTGGCGACTGGGTTGGCAATATCTGGGGAAGAAATTTTAATATTTTTACTGGTTCTCAAGGAGCTTTTTTTTTTTTTTTTTTAAACATTTTGTCTCGACAGCTCCTGGTGCAAAAATAATGTATGCTGTAGAAGCTAAATACAGCAGTAATCAAAGGTAATTGTGTGGTAATTACAGCAGAGTCCCTGAATCACTTTGTGAGAAGCTTGTTTTCATCTTGTCCCTGTCATCACACATTGCTGCAGGTGATTTTTCAGCTCCACTCTGTTCAGGGGCGAACTTCAAATAGGACATCTGCAGGGTAAAAACTGAGATATGCATCTGTCTTTGTCCGTAGATCAGTGTTTTTCTAAGGTCAGCAGCAGCCCCTCAGTACATTTAGCCAAACCTTGCCACAGGAAGGTTGATTCCCACTGGTGAAGTGCACATGAAGGTGCTGCCCACATTTTACCTTTCCCTCTGAGGGGTGGATTTAATCAGTGTGCAGTCAAGAAAACCACTCGTTAATTAATGAGACCTCCATGAGAGATCAGCATTCAACCTGCCAAAGCCTTGCAGATTCAGAACTTCAAAACAAAATAGTGGTCAACAGTGGTCGCCTCAAGGCTGTGCTGAGTATTTATTTGTTGTTTTATTTAGCATGTTGTTTTTTTTCCTGATCGCAGAGCCAACTGGGGGCATCTTAATTCTCTAAATGACTTTTTAAGTAGTGCCTCTGCTCTGCATGACCCCACTGAGTGACAGGCCATTCTAATCCTTTTTCACCGGGGGAAACAGCCTTTATTGCAGCCTCTGGTCAGTTTGTTTTGCTCCAGCCCACAACATACGGCATTTAACACTCTCATAATTAAGTAGCCGAAGCCAAAGCGTTCTGCCCAATCTGAGGCCATAGGCTGGCGCTGATTGACAGATGAGCAGAGGGACGGTTAAGGTCCTGCTAACATTATAAACTATTTTTTTTTTCAGCTGTGGGCAGTCCTGAAACACGTGTTTAAATATAAATACCTCTTAAAAATATTCTAGTAAGATTTGTTGTATTAACAGGTCAGTTTTCGTTAAGCACAGCAAAATTAATGTATTTGACGGAGATAAGCACTCAAACAATAATTACATGCAATATTTGGGAGTCTTGACAGTGTCCCTGCTTGCCGTTTATCCTGGTCTTTTCTAGCCAACTGGGTGAAGGATACTCTGCCTGTTTCCCCACCCAAACTCTAGGTCCCATCTGCTCACAGAAAGGCACAACATTTGTCAAAGTAGACTGGATAATGGCTTTGGCATCCTTATTATAATCTCAGCATAATCTTCATTTGTCCACTTTTGGCATCGGGACACTTCTGGGTTTGGGAAATCGGTCAGGACTCTTAAGTGTCCTTGTTTCGTTTTCATTAGCTCAAATCTAGGCATGAAAGCTCATTTGATTCCAATTTAAAACATGATGGTTCTGTGTTTTTCAGAGGCACACAGAGAGCTGAGGTTGTTTTCCATCCTGCTGTGATTAGCCCGAATAAAACTCCCCAAATTAAAACGGTCGCAGGAATAAACCCTCATCAATCTGTGAGTCTGATTGTGCTCGATATTTTCGGGGGTTGTGTGTCCTGACCGAGGCTTCTCCCTGACACGTAGTATATCATGAGTGAGGCGTTAGATTAAAATCAGATTCCTTGATCTCTAGATTAATGTTGGGATGCAACAGTCACAGAGCCACTTGGAAAATTTCCTGCTATCAGCGAATAGTTGTAACAGTGGAAAAAGCAATGCGAAACAGACATTTTCAGCTAAATGCGTGTAGAGACAATAGAGGGACAAACTTCATATCACTGCTCTCCATTCTCCATTAAGGTTGTTGCTCTCAGTTGACTACTGCTCCCCCTGTATGTGGGTCACACACACCGTTCCCAGCTGTGCAGCCCAGTCAGCTGTGCCTTTTGCCATGCCCGCCAACATCTGCTCCACAAAAACAATATCCAGCTTTTAGCACTCAAATGGAGGTTACACCATATGCCAGCAAGCCACTTAGTTTCTGCCAGGGGAGCTGGGGCCTGGCCGCACTCGTCGAGGTAACAATGAAGGAGAGCGGCGCTGGGATGTGAAGGAGAGCGCATCTTTCTCCCTCTTTTTTTTTCCTTTCTGTTATTCTTTACTTGTGAGTCTAATTTTTCCTTCATACCATCTTTTATTTTTATCTTCTCCCTCTATTTCCTTTTCGTGTAAACCCTTCTCTCTCTCGCACTGTTTCCTCTGCAGCTCCTCACTCAGGCCATCAATGTGTGCCAGCGTGCATCTGCTCAAGGTGCTTTGGCAGCATCACCTTTTGAATATTAATGCACCACCTAAACAACAGTTTTCCTGCAAGGTCTGCCACAAGGTCTGGTGAAGTGTGTGTGCTTGTGCATGTATACACTCTGATGTCTGAGAATCATTTGTTGTAACACTGGTTTCTATTTAATTTATTTACACTTTGCAGATGGAAACTCTAAACCACTTGCACATTCGTCCCTAACTTCTCCTTTAAGAGAAGTGGAAGACTGATGGCATGAGGAGAAATTTCCCCATTTAAGACCAATTAAGAGTGCAGGTCTGGGTAGTATGAGCTAAAGTGCTGCTCACTATGCTGAGAGGTGATAATGGATTTTTAATTAAATATGGGAACCAAAGGTCCCAAAATGGAGCTTACAGCTAACCAAGCAGTAGCCATTTGGTGACTGTACAGACAAGGTCCATTATTGTCTCTCTGGCCTTGAGTCTCTTCACTTCCTGATTGCTGTCCAATCGTTCACGGCTACCACAACAGCTTCTTTTCGGTGTGTGCAGTGGAGACAAAATGTAGGATAAATGATCTAAGTGTTAAATAATTATTTCTGAAGGTGTTGCTTTGTTAACAGTGACTTGACATGCATTTCATAATCACAGCTGGTGATTAATTTGCTGTCATATCATAATGTATATCAGCTAAGTCTAACAATGACTTTTTTTTAATAAAGCAAACAAAGCACTGATGTTTTCACACACAAACTCACACTTTAACACATTTTTAACATATTGTGGCAGTGATTATCTTATTCATCCCACGCGAGCTCTTGTCCTTGTTCAGTCTTGGGGGGTGGGGAGAGGAGGGGGGAGGCAGACAGAGCCACGCGCTGGGGGGTGGATCCACTAAGAAGCTCTGGGACGGCGGGTCGGGGCTGCCTTCTGCAGGTCACGGTTTCACTTGTGGGTATTAATTTGGGAGGGACCAGCACACAGCATGTGTGTGTGTGTGTGTGTGTGTGTGTGTGTGTGTGAGAGAGAGAGAGATGGCCATGGTGGGAGTTGGAGGAGCTGGTGAGCAGTGAGAAATCACCTTGACAGGGCCTGTACTGTATATCATACTCTGAGCTGATGCCATTCGTGAATGCTGATTAGAGTCTACTGGGGGTTTAATTACTTTTTGCTTAGATGCTGTTTGTGCTTTGAATCTCACACAGGAGCAGTTTGTACAGTCTTTGAAAAAGATGGAAAATGTTTCTTTTTTTGGCTAAAAAAACTTTGAGTATCATGTAGTTACCAGCTGGTTGAGCTTAGAATTATAACAACACCAATAAAAACTGCACCAAAAGGCTATGTTGGCAACAAGAGTATATTTTTGCTGTTGAAAGATAATTTTGTTTGTAACATAGCAACATACTGTGACTTATTTTTCAAGTTGTTTATACCCACCTCTAGCTTGTATTTATTTAATCCGATTGCTATTTTTTGTCCACATTCACACATTTGTCACATTTATCTGATCAAATCACATCCGTCTCAGAGTCACTGCTTGTGTCGTAGAAATGCCAGCGCTTTTGGCAACGGCAGCAGATTTCTGTCAGCGTCTATCTTTGAACACCTCCCACATCATGTTCTGAGGAAGTGATTCCTATCCGCTGCCAAAGGGGTGCAGTCCAACAACAAATGGCACTGGATAGGGGGCTGGAGCAGGATGGGGAGGGGTCTCTCATCCACCGACTGTGCCCTCTCGACAAGTACTAAAACCAATCTTGAAGTCATCTTTTCTTTGGAGAATGTAATAACTTGGAGCAGTGATGAGGAGTAGGTTTGCTGCCATATTGATTGTATGCACTTCCTTGGACAGTCAGAGGAGGGCAGTGCTTATGTGGAAACAAAGCAGGAGCTGTCAGGGTACAATCAGCTCCATACTATATGTGTGTGTGCAAAGGTGTCTTGTGTATCCTTGTTTATATTCCGCAAGCCGTGTGGGTCTCTCACAGGTCAATAAGAATGTGTGGTTTGCTATTATCCACAGTGTGTAACATGCTGTTGGGTGTCTCTATTGTGCTATACATTACAGTAAGTAACACGGACAAACTAGCACGGAAATTATGCTAATGATGTCAGTGATTATGTTAATTTGACTTTACCAGTCCAGTGCAATGATGCTGAGCCAACATGATTATTAATAAGATCACAACATGTTAGATCACATGATAGTTAAGATATGCTTGTGGTCTTTATATGGATTGTCTGTGACAGGAAAAACTTAACGCCCAAATCAGTAATACTCATTTTATTGTTTTATTATTGTTAATATCTCAGTATTAGATATGGCAGAGTTTATTTAAAATGAGCAAGGTTAAAATTAATATTCTTGGTTTAAATATCTTTTCAATGTTGAAGCAGACTTTACCTTGATTAAGTCGGCGCTTGACGTGAAGTCTCTGTCACATTTAAGGTTGAAGCATGTGGCTTTTATCTCTGCTCCGGCTCTCACTTCTCCTAGAGACGACTTTTAAGGCCATTGCCTGACTGCTCAGAATAAGAGTGAGACCTCAACAAATGTGTTCAGCCACTAACCACATCTGGGTGTGATGCATCATGAAGACCTGTCAGAAAACTTTGATCCTGATCAGTGCGAAAAGTGTAGACAAGGATGTAATATTGAACGTCCAGATGGTTTCCAAGCAGAGACAGACGTGCCGTGGCTTGGCGTTATCTTTAATTCATATCTGCTCAGCCGTTCTCCCTGCATTGTTAGGCCCTGTCTCTGGGCACTGGGAGATGTGCAACTAATTTAATATGGGGGAACAAACAAACTAAGTTTAGTCAGTGTCATTTTGGCTGGCACTCCAGCTAATCTGTGTGAACAGTATTGTGTATGATATAGTGCAACATGGTGAATGCTTTCTCTTACAATTGGAAATGACTTTTTGGGGTGTGTTGCCAAGAGCTTGATGATGATGCTCAGAAGCCCAGTATGGTTCACGCCTCACTGCTTCAAAGCAACCGCTAAGCTCTTTTTAATGATATGACATACACCATTATTGTGGCTGACTTAGTCTCCTACACCTGTATATGTCTTATTTAACTTCTTCCTTCTTATTTGTGCATTTAGAAAGAATAATTTGAGAAAAAACAATATTAAACATTTCTCTTGATTTTCTGAATTTGATAAACTTTCTTCTGTGGGACGTGAAATGTGTATGAACAGCAGTTGCCAGTCCATAGATTTTAAAAGTTTAAACTAAGGGCTTCAGGGCTGTGATACAGAGCTTTACGTGTGAGCAACACCCCGAGCGGAAGAGCCAAGAGCTCCCCTTCTCTGAGCCATGGTTTAACCATATGGGTCTGAAAGAGCAGAGGTGATAAAAGATTCAGAAGGTTGGACACACTCATCTGCCATCGATTATGGTGCAGATGTGCCTGTATGTGTGTGGCACTGCGAGTGACATGACGTGAGAGTCCCAAAAACGGAGCAGCATGGTTCAGCATGAGTGTGAATGCATCAACACATGCATGTGCAAGATGTGTGCTTGTTATACCTCATATCATTACATTGTTATTGATTAAATCACTGAGATAAATTGATACACTCACTATTAGTGATGTATATATACAGTTGAATGCCAATATTGATCAGATGTTGAGATGATGAACTTTCTCTCCTTGGAGGATAGTTGGCTTCCAAAATTCAATGCATCTGCTTTTCAGAAGCAACTGACAAATGTATGTTAATGTGTTGGCAGGATTTAAAAAGTGAAATGAGGCAGCCCATCTTTTCAGATCAGTCATGTGTCACAAAGCCAGAGCCTCAGCTCTTTCCTCTCTCCTCCATGGGGCTGGGATGACCTCAATAATTAAGCGACAATTTTAAAATGCATTTCTAATTTTCTACCAGACTGAAAAGCTTTATTATGGAATAGCTGACAAAAACCCTCCCCTTGAATGGGGGTGACTCCTGGGCTTCCACTAAACTGGTCATGAATGCACAAACCATCTGTTTTTCTGGCCGTTTGTCAGTGTGAGCGTGGCGGAGGCAGCTGTCGGAGTGGCCCCGGTTTGAATGATGGAGCACACAACCTTTGTTTCGCTCGGCAGTGGCTTTGTGAGCTCTGGCTCGTCCCGCTCATGCTGCCCTGCGCCGGAATAAGGCGGGAGATGGTTTCTGTTGTCGGCCCACCAGTCGCCACCAAGTTGCCAGATAGACGGAGTCAGAGAAGCGAGAGATAGACTTGGAGCGAGCTTGAGGAAATTACATGAACGGAGAGAATGAATGAGGGGGAAAGAAAAATGAGGGAATGGACAGAAGGGATGTGGTGAGAGAGTTAAAGAGAAGGGAAGGTGTATGGCTGGTGAGTGCATTGTGTTGGTGAATGAAGATCTGGGGCATTGTGTGCCGGCCAATCTGTAGCTCAGTGGGTGAGGTTGTCAGGAGCCAGAGCCAAGGATGAGGGCCAGAGGGCCAGGAGAGAAAGGTGAGAGCAGCCAGCAGGTCTGAGGAGAGTGGAAGCATGAAAAAAAAGAATGCGAACAGAGATGGGAAACAAAGGAGTAAAAAAATGTGGATTTATTTAGGTTTTAAGGCAATGACACACAGTCTGGAGAAATTCTTGCACTTTGAGTCAGATTGAGTTCTTGTGATAAGAAAATAAACTGGGAAAGTAGTGTTTTGAGAGTGGGTGGTTGTTGTATGGGCCAGTATTCAAAGAGGGGCCTCCAGGTTATTACCCATTTAAAACATAATTTCCTGGCCACAGTATGCCTTTATATTTCCAAATTAAAGGCCAGCGCTGGGTAAGCACAGCATATTGGAGGGTAATTTAATTCTTATCATGCACAGTGTACTCCTGCTCTTTCCGCTTTATTTATCTGTTGTCTCATTTATTAAGGTGATTCCCTCAGACATTTGCGTACCTCTGTGTCCTGATAGGATTTTACTTTTATTAATATACTGACTGTTGTCCCCTGTGCGGGTCACGCTGGCCAGCATGACCTAATTGCATACATTTGCCTGGCTGATGCACTTGACCGGAACAGAGAGGCTGTGATTTTTAGGATACAGGGTCAACCCGTGTGTGGGGGGTGGTAGAAGATGTGCAGTGTGTGTGTCTTATATCACCTGACACTCGGCCAACATATGTCAACAATATAATACCATTATCTTAAAGGTTTTTTTTGTAGAAATAGACGCTGCAGTCAAAACCATAAAACAAGCACTGTGTGCCATTTTCTTTAAACCATAATTTATGATATTCTTCTAGACTTGTGAAACTTTACTTACTGACTGACTGAGTTACTGACAGAAGTTGTCCAAAGGCTCCACAGAAATCTTTGGCCAGATCTGCTTATGTGTGGTTTTACAGCTGAATGGAAGAGGAGCTGAAAGGGTCTGTTCTTTGTGCCACAATGCAAAGCTTATTTCACATGATTTGCTGTTTCGTCACAGACTTAGTGTGCGTGTATGCTGAGAAAGTGTCTTTTCTTGCTGTGAATGGCTTAATGAATTGGCATGCATTATCCTTTTGCAGTGTCTTATTATTTACAGAACTTTGTAAGATCAGTAACAGCAGATGGTAAGAGAAAGGAAGTTTTTGCGTGTATGTCAAACAGTGTAGTATTTTTTTATTTTATGGGTTTAAATGTAACACTTTTGGCAAACAATATGCTCATATGATTTAAGAAAATCCCCAAGCATTGAAATTCCCGCACTGTTAAGCTGTGTGTTGCATTTCATTTGATTGTGTGTGTGTGTGTGTGTGTGTGTGTGTGTGTGCAAATATAATTAATAACATCTCTTTTATTGCTCTTACTGCATCCCATTCCCTTGTAATGGCCCAGCGATGTGGGCTGTGGGCTGGTAGAGCTTATGGTGGTAAAGCAAAGCTTAGCAGAAAGCAGTTGTGTTCTCTCACACGACAGTCTGAGCATGGCGTTTTTCTGTAGCCCCGGGGCAGGCAGGCACCCAGCGCTAGCACTGCCAGGCCCGGCCCCTCCCCATCTGTGTGTCACGAGTCAGATCTCGTTAGGGATGACGGCTCTCTGATGTGGACAAATTGTCACTAAGGGGGGACCTGGAGACTGAGAGACACAGCTTTGGCTACTTCGAGGGGAGAAAGTGTAGGGGAAATGCGTGTTCAGAGGAGGCCCCCAGAGACATTAGAGGGGTAATTCTGTAGCCTGCTCCTTGCTGTGAGGTGTGGAGTATCTCTAGGGGTTTCATCCAGCTCCTCTGTGGTCTCATGTGGACCTAACTGTATGTCTGGGTGCTCATAGCAGTTAGGAGGTCTGGTTAGGTATTCAGCTGTGTTTTCTGTTAGAGAACCCACCACTATGATGGGTCTCCTTTGCATAGATGTCGAAAATTGGTGTGCCAATAGCTTGAAAATAAAAACATACCCCTTTTATTTAATGGGGCCACTCCAGCCAACAAAGTAACCCCCTTCTCTCTTTCAAAATAGATGCTTGAATTGCATCAGGTGCAGATTCTCAGTTCAATTGTGTGGATGGAAACCTCCAATAGACTGCCAAGCACTCATTCATGATCTCACACTTTTGTCTCTTAACCTCAAAGGCCCACAATAGGCAGTGTGGTGACAGAATGGCCCCTCTTTTAATGGTTAACGGGCCAAGAGAGGCCAAGCATCAACACCAGGCTTTGAGAGTGGGCTGGAGAAGCATATGGAGCTCTAAATAAAATTCAGATCAAGCACAATGATAGCTGAGGTCTGCTTTGTGTTACGACGACACGGTGAAAAAAAAGGGGGTGGAGTGGAAAGTTAGATCCCCCTAATAAGATTGTGGAGCATGAGCAAATGAATGTATGGCTCTGTAATGCGGCGCGCTTTTGAGTCTAGGGGAAAATTGCGGCAGCAGTGTTATTGTCAGGGACAAACTCTCCAAACTCTGCCCTTTATTTCTCTTCAACGGTTGGCTTCAGTGAAGCCTCATCATCTGCCCAGAGTTCTGCTCCTAATCAATGACACTGACAGTTGACAGATTTTTCAGGCTTGCGGTCTTTGTTAGAAGCTGATGACCTGAAAGGGCTTGGGTGGTAGGGCAATGAATAAGATGTTTAAAGCTAATAAATAAACCCTCTAAAAGCTAGTGTGTGTGTGTGTGTGTGTGTGTGTGTGTGTGTGTGTGTGTGTGTGTGTGTGTGTGTGTGTGTTGCAGTAGAAGGGGTGTGGGGGGGATTTTTCTCTTTTCCTTTTTTCCTCCCTCTTTTTTCACACTTGCAGAATCTGCGGCCTTTGAAGGACTTGTGAAGCCGAAGGCGTCCCGTTGCTCAATCAAACAGATTAAGTCAGTCAGACAAGCAGCGATCTGTCCCATTCAATAAAGTTACTTTTGTCATGCTGGATCTCAGAGGGCCTCATATATGCATAACACAAGGCTTGGACATGTCACTGTTTTATCAAACTGTGACCAGGTTTTGACTGGATTTCAGTTTTTGGTGTTTTTTTTTTTTTTAGGTTTTAGGATGGAGTAAATTTCCGCTATTAATGCCATTATTTGTTTAAAAAAATACATCTTTATGATACAGCATATAATTATTTTTTTTCTAAGTCACTGATTATTTTTAGATAATTTCAGACTGCTATCCAACGCCAAGAATAAGATTAAACTGCAACATTAAACCTTGAGATGTTTCTTAATCCCCTGATGTGCCAAAAGGTGACTATGTAGTATTTCTAAAGCACGGGCGGCCCAGTAATGAGGACATCTGTTTTCATATGGTCCTTGACACGTAGCACCAGAAATTTGATGTCATGCTGTCCAAACTGGTACATGGCTGGCAGACAGCATGGCATCCTGTGATTGGTTCTGACAAGCCAGTGACAGCTCTGGAGGTGAGGAGGGTGCATGACAAAGGGCAAGCAGGGGATGAGGGGGAACGGCGTCAGGCTATAGGTCTGTTCGTCTGTCTGTCTGCCTGTCTTTTCTGCCTCCTCCACCCACGACCCCCTTGTAGCCTCCATCACCCCCTCATAGCACGCTCCCATCAACACTCACCCTCATAATCAGACCAATCAGAGCCCTAGATATGACTTCCTTGCTTCACATTATATGCCGTGGCTGCTCCTTCTTTACTGTTTAACTCGATTTTGTTAGTATTTGGACCCCAAGGGAGCATGGTGTGTTTGGAGGCAGATGCACTGTTCTGTTATCAGACATGCTGGTAAATGTGCCAGCCACTGTGGTTTATGGCGAGTACTGTATGTAGATCTCTGATGTAAAGATGGCCACCTGCCATTATGAAAATCAGGGGCTGCTATGCTTTTGCACACAGCTGAGCACTGTGGGAGCCAACGGAGCCTCCTTGACATTGAGTGTACAACAGATTGTTGGTAGTGATATCCCTTTATCATTTTCTCCTCTCGCAGACATAAAAGGGAATCCTCTATTTTATAGAAGCGCCATTTATTAGAGCCGCTAATGAAAAAAGAGCCCCGTTTAACACACTGACATTTTATTGTAGGGCATGATGACTACATCAGTAGTTTGTGTCTGTGTTGGGCTCAGAAGGCAAATTGGATGGCTGTTTTCTCCTCATGTGGCCAGTCTCCAGTGTGACCTTGCATTAGTGCATATGCTCACAGCAGGGTCACTGGTTGAGGGCATGATCTGTCAGCCTTTGTTTATGAAAGGCAGACAGCACAAGCCTGTAAGATAACATATTTCATGCAATTAGTGGTCTGCTGAACTGCATTACAATTTCTGTGCAGCCACAGTAAACAACATATAGTGAAAGTGTTTTTTAGCTCTTTGAATCCATCCATTTCTTAATGTAACGCTGTGAGAGTTTTCTTTAAACAAGTCACTCTGTTTTGCTGAACTTGTGATGATAGTCTTTTTTAGAGTCGCAACAATTAATTGACCAATCAATTAGTCGATCCACAGAAAAATAGTCACCAAATATTTTTAAAATCAAGTAATCGTCAAAGTAATAACATGCAAAAAACGCAGAAAATGCTGTTTTCAGCCTCTCAAATATGGAGATTTCCAGCTTTTCTTTGTTTTATATCATATTAAACTAAATATCTTTGGGTTTTGGTCTGACAAATCAAACATTTAAAGACATCACCTTGGACTTTAAGACACTGGGATGGACATTTTCCACTTTTTTTCTCTACATTTTATAGAATGGTCAATTGATTTATCAAGAAAATAAGTGGCTGATTAATTGATAAGTAAAATAATTGTTAGCTGCAGCTCTATCTGTAATGTATAAATTACCCACCACAGAATTTAAACAAAACAGTATGGTGACAAATCTGTTTTATTATGGCTGCAACTAACGATTATTGCTCCAGACTACATAGAGTAGACTCTATGTAGTCTACTAATTTCTCGATTTATTGAAGTGTTTGCTCTGTAGAATGCCAGCAAATAGTAAAAACAAATCCCATTACATGTTCTCAGAGAAAACAGTGAGATCTTGAATGTCTTTTTAGTCCAACCAACATTTAAAAAACTCACATATTCAGCTGGCTGTCATACATGGCAAAGAAAACTATTAATATTCACATTAAGAAGCTGCAACCAGTGAATTTTTTATTGAAAAATGACTTGAACGATTAATCATTTATCAAGATAGTTGCATTTAACATGCTGATGGTTTCAGGTCTACAATCAAGTGTTTCCTTTCAACAATATGTTTTGTTCTGCTCGACTTTAAATGGTTTACAAAAATGCCACTAGGCTTCCACATGAAATTGACATAAAACTACAATATATGGTCCCAAAAAACTTGTGACTTATCATATATGAAGTTGTCACAGAAAGAATAAATGTTTCTGATGAAGATGTGTCTGGGTTGGATGTGTATACTTCCTGGATGAGTTTGATGTTCACATTATTGAGACGGTTTCGATATGATAGAGATAGGTTGACAGAGTGTGTCAGTGCAGAGTCGGCAGCAGCTCTGATGACTGGCGCCCTCTGACAGTCGCTCTATAAGGCTTGGTAACCAGCCTTTTTCCTGGGAGGTGTTTACTGTCACTGTGCGTTGTGGGTGCCTGGCAGCAGTATTTCTCCAGGCTGTCAATCTCCACAGACACTAACCTGCCATGTTAGATTTGACCTCCACAGGGGAGATTACTGTCTCCAAGCTTCAGAGGCATCCTTCATTTTTTTCTCTCTGCTCTGTAGGGATACCTGGGAGAGACGACACGGGCATGCACGCAATATTTACAACATTCATATTAGGTCAAAATTCCCTAAAATATTAATTTACCCTGAAAATTATGTCATCACCAACACAACACACTGTTATAACACTGTTATAACAGAGGGCCAAGATTTTCTATTTTATTTTAGCATCTGACTAACAAGTCAACAATGCTCCAGGAAGTGCAGTGCTACTATTCATGTATTCTCAGTGGAGTTAATTTAGATTTCCAACAATACCTTCCTATACTACACAGCATGTGATATAGGATTGTTGAGTTGTTTAGTAGCACTGCTTATCTTTGTTTCTGTGAAGCTCAGAAGAGTTTTGGATAAGGCCACTGGCTGTTAGTTTGATGCACTATGTGTGTGGGAGGCCTCAGAAATGCCTGTTAATTAATGGTGTTACATGCGAACTCTCAGCACAACCAGTTTAGGTTCCAGACTGAATTAGCTTTTACGAGGTTGTATTTTGGGATGTACTATTTTTTGTGGATAAACCTTTTTGTATCATGTATGTCAGTGAGATGTAGGGTTAGTTTCAAATAACGGTATCTTACTTTTAAAAATTCAGTAAAAGACAATCAGAAAAATATCAGATTGTATGATATCCTGTAAGAGCAATGAATGACAGGTTTATGCTTCTAAACTTGGGCTAAAGTTTAAGACTGCTGTGTTCCACCAGACTGGTATCACCTTTGCTATGTAGATACAGTTACTTTGTCAATGTTATAAAATTCTGTATTTCCGCCATCAGCAGTACACTGGCTCATTTTAGTGTAACAGCAATCTTTTCCCTCATTATGTTACGTAACAATGATCACAACGAGCTCTGTGTAGTGTGTAGTAAACTGCACAGATTTTGAAACCCTCAACAGCAGTGTTTCGTTGACAGTCTTTGCCATGTCTTGCAGTGACAAGTGTGGCCATTACACCAAAATTACCTCAGTGCAGTGCTGTTCTTGAAGGGCTTTTCCATTGCCACTTTTGGCTGCGCCGAATCAAACCATGCCATGATTTTCAATTTAAATACAGCCGTACCAGAGATGGACCATCTCTGGCATCAGGCGCGCGACCACCTCCAAGCAGGTTACACTAATGTCAGATGGGCTTTGTCATCATTATTCAGTGTCAACATTCAGGGACGATTCAGCGACATGTTTGAATGAAATACATAACAAATAAAGAAATGAAGAGTTATGCAGATTTTAGTTTGCTAGCTAAAGACTTGTCAGTACATGAGTTGACGTCAATCAATCAACACATCTTAAATGTCAGCATGACAACTTTGACCATCCCATTTTTTTTATTGTCTCTCTTGCATGACATACACTTTAACGATGATTGGATCTTCATAGATATGTATTACTTAGTCAAACCCGAGTAAACCCAAGCCAGTACATGTGTATAAGAAAGGGATATTGGAAGCTTTCTAGAAACAATGAAATAACTAGACTAAGGTAGCTGGCTGCTGGCTGTAGTGTCATATTCACCAGACAGATGCAAGAGTGGTGTCGATTTACTCATTTAACTCCTAGCAAGAAAGCAATAAGTTTATTTCCCAGAGTCATGTACTGTTCTTTTAAGGTCAGGGGTCGCGTTAACCGGATATTCTTTACAACAATGACCGGAAAATCTGAAGGCCGTTGGTCATTTTGGCCGGTTGCAATTACCACCCCTGCCCACTTGGCGGCGGAGTGCACAGTCAGTGGTTTAAGTGGCTGCCGTTTTCACACTGCAGAGAAAAAGTCATTCATCTGCTTCACCTTCTTTGGCGTTGTTGACATAACGCCCTGGACACACTGGACGCGGAACCGAAGCGCAGCGCCCAGCAACGGAGGCAGTTTTCAATCGGCGCCCATGTTAACCTATCTGACTGTCCACACAGGCCGCTGAGCAAAGCCGAGTGCCCGCGGAGGCAGCGCTTCAGTTCGGCATCTGGTCTATTTTTCACGCAAGCCGCGAGCGCTTCTGTCAAGCTGGATAGAGCAGATCGTACCAAACAGGAAGTAGGACACAGAAAAGACGAGAGAATCCAGCCAATTTTCAAAGTAAAATAACAGCACGCACTGAGGAACATGAGGAGAAAATACTGTGTTTATAATTTAAAATAACACAACAGTGCATAACCGAACACATTTTTCAATACCCTAATCACTTCATTACAATTTTCATTTTGTGTCACCGAGCCTTCAGGCATAACTAGGCTACATAACGCCCGGGACACACCGGACGCGTTAGTGCCGTCCGGTGTGTCCAGGGCGAAGCCTAATGGCATTGGTGTGTGGATGTCTGTTCATCTTTTCATTCACACACTTTTGGTATCAGGTTCTTTTCTCTATTTTGTTTTCCACTCCAGATAGTGTAGGCAGGATTCTCAGCTAATTGACATAGTGATGCTGCGTCCAACTGTTGTGATGTCATCGTCAATGCAAGCTCACTGAATTCTTTCATCGGCAGACAAACAGAAGAACATCTGCACTTTGTCAGTTGTGTGGTGTAGTGTATGGCATAGTTTGATTACTGTATAATGTCGTTTTCAGGCTGCCATTTCTTCAAATCTGGGTCGAGTAAATAAAAAGATTGAAGTTGCTATTGACGGTAGCATGGCTATTTAAAAATGGCGGGTTTGTGCAGGTTATTTCTTGTTGTGCATGTGGCGATTCCAGGAGAGTTTCTTCATGACCAATCAGCGGTCTACAGTGTTTTAACTCAGCTCGGCTCGCTTGGATATCGCTTGCCTGTGGAAACCAAAAAAGAGCGAGTTGAGTTGAGTAGAGCCATGCTGTGCCATGCAGTGGAAATGCGGCAAAAACTGCCACATGGGCACTGTTTCCCTTTGTTTTAATCCCCCCATTCTGTATATAATAACATTCAAGCACAGTGAGCCAGTAGTTACTGATTACTGCAGTATACATTACAGTAAACATGGTCTATTTAAGTACTGTGTTTAAGTGTTCACCATTAATTTGAAACATTTATTTTGGGTTAAAGTTTTTTAAATACATGTGCTGTATCGTTTTTTGTAGTAGAATTTAATATTGTATATTGATGTTACAAGTATTGAATATTCTGATATCTTCTTGAAACATGTTCTGAGTGTCTAGTATAGATACAGCTCCTCCTATCAGAGGCTGGTTCGACCCGTAATGATGTTGTTTGAGATGGGCCATCACACATAAATTTACAGCTTTCTCCATTCTTATCATAAATTGAGTGGTGCACTAAGAACGGGGGTTATAGAGTCACATAAAAACCTCCAGTTATGGCCTGTGTTCTGTTTAGCCCTTGATAGAAACGTGGCGTTGCTTCCTGGTGTATTTCTGACCATGAAAATTATAATATGGAACAAAGATTAGAATGAAATTATCGTGGCCGGAAGGCATTTACCCGCCGTGCTGAGGCACACTACACAGGGTTAGGGGAGGGGGAAAAAACCCTGGTCCCCAAGAATAATGATAATACATTAGGCTGTGAGCGTGCTGGTATTATTGCTGTACATTATGTATGTTCCATTTATACTACCTCACACAGCCCAACCGCTGCTGACGGATAGGTCATTACTCCCCGCACCGATGAACACTTATCAGGCCCCACTGCTGTTTATGGCCAGAATGAAGAGCACTTGTCAGTCAAGGTCACTGCTTTGTGTGTCCTCTTTAATAGTTCCTTCTTCACAGTTGTTGAACTTTGTGTGCTAGCTCGGGCCCCCCTCTAAGTGGTGAGGGAGATGGGCGGCTGCTTTAACAGGGAGATTCAGTCTTTTATGTTGTGTAGAGGGACGTCCCTGCTGCTGGTGTTAACAGCCACTGTGTGTTTGACCAGTGGAGATCGTGGAGAGGTTTCAGTGGTCTGAACAATGTTGAATTATGGTTCCTGTGTGAGTGAGTAGCATGAGTGTATTTGTGTGCCTCGGAAAGAATAGGACACTGAGATAGAAAGAGATCTAAGTATCCGACAAAGGTCTGTGCATACTTGCTGCAGCTAACGAGTTGCTTTTTTTGTGTTTGCATGTGTGTGTCTGGCCGTGTGTGTGAGAGTGTATGATAAGTTTGGGTGACAGGATCCTAAGAGCCTGCTCTAACTGGAGGGCCAATGCTAATGCATGGCTGGTTGCGTTACACCAGCTAGTGCTGAAATCAGAAGTGGCCCACAGTGCAGTGCAGGGTTTGGCCCTGGGACAAAAACAGATTTTCGGTTGCCTTGGATTCTTTTAGCCTTAAGCTTTGAATATTTGTCATGGCCGCACAAGTCGTATCTCTATATCTTGTAGCACTATAGGCCTGCACAAGCAAAGACACACACTTGTTTATCCAGACTGCTTAGGTAAAGCGGCTTGCCCCATGGTTACTGTCGATGTTATTTTGTGTTATGCTCTGATCAAGCCTTTGCTTTTTGTACTTGTTTTCTTTACAAAAATGCTCATCATTCAATTTTCATGCACTTGTTTTGTTAATATTATTCCTTCTTTCTTGTTTGATTTGCAGCACACATTGAGGTTTTTGTCATGAAGAGATTCAAATTTAATGAGTAAAACTGACATTTTTACCAGTCTTGTCCTGCAAAGAAAGCAAAAAGCAAATGATGCGTTAGATTTCCTGAAAAGATGTAAGATGAAATCACAGGTTACCACTGTGTTGCACCATGCAGGCAACACTGCCAACAGTAGACTCACAGTGTCACATGACGTTCAAATGGACATTGACGTCAAGAAATGAGATTTCTGAAAAATGACTGACTCTTTGTCTCAAAAGTCTCCCTTCAACTTCACCCTCTGTCACAGCCTTATTTTGACTCCGCTGTCATAAATCCAAGTGGGTGATGGCTGACAAGGTGGTTTTCATTGTCATCATTTTTCCTGTAAGTCATCCAACATAATTTACGCCGCTCACCTTCCCAGCCTGTTTCCCCGCAAAACCCCTCCACCACACAGTCCAACTCTCAGCTGTAAAAATGAACAGTTCCTGTTTCTCCGCTTTGATGCGATGCTGACAGGAGTCACTTTGATATACTTGGGAGTATGAAATTTCGATCGGTCCTGTTTTTTTTTTTTCCCCTCCTGAGGCTTCATCTTTGCAGACATTGGGAGCTGTCATTTCGCGACACCCTGTGACGTGGGTGACACTCAGCCGATATGACAGGTGCTGGACAGCAGACGCACTGCTAGGCGAACTGGCTATATATCTTCAGGTAGAGTGCCGAAATGTGTAAATGAATTATCTATAAATTTATCACAATGGATTTTTTTTAGTAGAAATTTCCACAAAAAAATTACAAACATACACTCCTCTACTATAAAGATGTGGACCTATATAATTGGTAATTGCTGGCTTTGAATTTTGCCTAATCTTTGGTTATTATTTGCTAATATTTGCATACTAATTAACACAGCCAAGTCTCACCAACTCTCAAAAGCCTTATTCCCTTCTTAACAAGTCATTTGGTCTCAGATTCAACCTTCAAAAAGTCTTGAAACAAACTAATTTGTATATGAAATAAATGAAATAATCTTACCCTATTAGCATATTGTTTAGGCATTTGAAGAATTTAACATTGACAACTCAACAATAGACAGCCTGGCTTGTTAAGATGAAAGATTTGTTGCAGTGTGTACTGGGTTGTAGGCTATGTGGTGCACTGTGGGAGCCCACAGGGTGTATGTTCACAGTGTTTCCTGGATTAGACACCTTGGTATGGCCTGTGGAGAGATGTTCGTAGTCCGCTGTTCACACAATCTGCCTGCTACAGCTGAGCTGCCCTTTGCCAACAGGCCTGGAGACAGGACGGACAGATTTAGATCCACATGTCGCAGTTCTCTTTTGGTGCAGCTCACCATTTATTATTTTCTTGGTTGATGTTGTAGCTCTTGTAAAGGACAAACGAGGATATTCTTGCTTGTATATTTACTCATGACTGTGTCTTGGGATATAGAAACTGCCCGATGTTTATGTAATTGTTCAGCGAGTAATTACAACAAGTGAGCGTTATCAGTCCATCTGTGTGAGGCCAAGTACTGTGTACCAAAGTCAGCAAAACAAAAGCAAAGTTTCTAAAATCATGACACTAATGCTGTGTGTCTGTGTGCCCACATGCGTATGTTCATTTGCTTTTATTTAGTGTTAATATTTACTGCTTGTTGCTATGTCTGATCAGTTTGTCAGTTTATTGGTTAACCTGGCAGTTCTGTCCATAATAGCACAGTTCACAGCTTACACAGCCTATTGTTTCACCACACACACGCACACACACAAACATGTTGACATGCTCATCTGTCACTAGGAAAACCGCCACAGGCTGTGGCCTTGGCACAAAGACATTCTCTGAGCTGAGTGAAGATGCTCAGAGCCAAGATGCACCCAGTCAAAATGTTAAGAATTTCAGATGCCAGAATAGACCAGCACAGGCGTTGATTTGAGGAGAAATGATGTTGAAGCAACTGCAGCACTGTAGATGTACCATTACAATGATGCTTTTGCTTCTTTCTGACAAGCATGTAAGCTCACTGGCTGTTTGTGTTATGGATTTGGAGAGGGAAAAAAATAATTACTTGAACATTAAAAGCATTATTTGTTGCATATTTAGCTCCCTAACAATGATGTAAGAGCACAAGAACCTTTCTCAAATTGTTTTTTTCCCTCTGACAATGCCTGCCAAAAGCCCTTGCTCACTCTAAAATTAAATCCCCATAAGAGCTACGGCAGTGCAGAGCTAATGAGACGCCATGTGTACAGGGTGTGGTCAAGAAGGATTGTTTACTTCTAAGCAGGAGCTGTAAGTAGGCATTATTATCATTATTTTGCATCTGCATTCGTTCAAGAAACAGCTGTTGAATTTTGAGCGAGATTTAAAGTGGCAGGGCCTGGAGTTGTTCTTGTTCATTCAGCTAACTTAGCTTTGACATGATGGCTTCTGGCAGAGTTTTGTGCTGAACTCAACATCTGTGACAACCGTCAGCACCACTGACCAGTCCTCCCTCCCCTCGCTCTGTCTCTCTTTCTCTTCTGTGTTTACATGTTTCTCTTCGTCTGTCCTCCATCTTTCCCTGCCTTCCAGGATTGCCCAGTTTGGGGGGTTAAGGCCAGCACAGAAAAAGTGGGAAAAATGGGAACCTTTGATGCCACTAGATCAGTTTCTTCTGCCAGTACCCATCTTCATCACTGCCACATCAGCTGGTCCCAAGGTTGTGAGGTCATCCGAACATCTGGCCCCTCCACCATGTTTTCTGAGGTCAGTGGGTAGCATCTGTTTATAGACCCCGCCACCTTCAGCGTCTCTGACAACGAGGATCACGCTGAGAAAACCAGACGAAATGCTTTGATTAGTCATAAATGTTGACAAGCTATATATCTGATGTAAGTAAACCTGCCACAGTCGTGACTATCAATCTACACATGGTATAGAAATTAGAGCCATTGTTCTTTTTATACAGTACAAATATAAATAATCACAAATGTTATCAGATTTCAAAATAAACACAAATAAAAATAACAAATCCCCTATCAGATGAATAGTACTATAAATGATAAGGCTAAGAATCTCTTTAATATTATCATTATTTTAGCTTTATTGTCCAGAAATGATTGAAAACACAAACAACCCCCACTGTTGCACTGGGTTACATGTTCATGAACACACACTGTCGTTTATTTTGACTCAATCTTACATACCAACCTTAATGCCAGAAAAAATGTTTGCATTTTACAGGTCTGCAAATCATGTATACGTTACATTTTTACACTACCTTATAGTGGCTACATTGAAACTTTATGTTTTTCAACAATGCTGTGGTGAAGGTGTGGTTAGGTTTAGGCACAAAAACAACATGGTTATGGTAAGAAAAAGATCACGTAGAGACACCCATGTATGGTGGCACAAAAGCTGCTGGAAAAGCAGGGACAGATTGGTAAAAAACACCCAGGTTCAGTGGCTCAAACACCACGTTTAGACGCTGCGCTGTGTCTGTAAAAACCACCCAGGTTCAGTGGCTCAAACACCACCTTTAGACGCTGCGCTGTGTCTGTAAAAAGCACCCAGGTTTGGTGCCACAGAGACCTTAAAGAAATGCCATGAAATGTCTGTCAAAAAAACACCCATGTTCGGTAAAAAACCTCAATAGGC
The DNA here is from genome assembly GCF_006386435.1 of Epinephelus moara. Lineage (NCBI taxonomy): Eukaryota > Metazoa > Chordata > Actinopteri > Perciformes > Serranidae > Epinephelus > Epinephelus moara. The sequence continues at coordinate 18,503,375 of NC_065516.1, forward strand.
ACTGGCTGTGAAAAACTGCAATGTAACACCGGTAGAAATGCTGTCAAGGGTCACCAAAAAACACCCAGTGTTTTTGTGTTGGTCTCAAACAGTAGTCCGCAGTGGTCTGCAGTTTGGCAGGTGTGGTTTGTCACCTAGGTGACATACAATCCACCATCCCCTCCACCCCTAGATGACAGTCAACTCATACACTACGTCACTTTAGAAACATTGATATGATATGTATGACGTGCAAATGTAACATATTTGTGGTTTGCAGAAACCTACAGTACCAACATTTTCTTGTGGTGACTAGGCTTCACATACACATCACTGTTCTGCTGCCATAAATACTCACTGTTTCCTCCTGTTTGATTCAAGTTTGCTAAAAAACACAGTGCCCAGCTGTTTTAGGAAAGGAATAGCCTCCTTCTAGAAATGAAACTATTCTTTTGTGACCCATTTTTAAAGATTAACGTTCTTAGAAGGAATGAGTGTGGGCCTGAGGCTGAGAGGCATAGACAGGGTAGGGAAGTGAAATGTATTGGGAGAAACACATTTTTGGTTTTCACATTTAAGCATCCTTTAAACTAAAAAATCGCAATTGCAAATACTTCTCCAATTACCATTTCTGCATTTGTTTCCATGATTCCCTCTTCATTTTTTTCAATGATTCCCGTACAGTTTAAAAGTGTACTCTACAGAAATTGTCGGTTAACCCAACATTCAAACCTGGCCTCTCCTCCTTTTACAGCTTGTACATTGCAAGCTACTTTTGTAGGAACTTTACATTTGTTGTAATGGAAAAGGCGATACTTCTGCAAATGAACTAAGCTAACTGCTGGTACCTACCTGTCCATCAGAAAACAGGCAAACTCTGTATTGCTCTTCCTCCCCGTCCTCTCCTTCAGTGCTTGCCAGCAAGTGAAAGCCAACCCCAGTTTCACTCTCATTTTAGAACTGTGCGTTTTTTCAGCATTGTGTCTTCCGTTTTTGTGGCTTCCTTTTGGATGCATGCTGCCGCTGCCTGGTTGCTGCCTTTGTAAAAACCTGACCTCACCTGTGCACTTTTATTGGCTTGGGGCTACACACCACTGCCTAAAGGCAGCAGCTCATAAACAACCACTGCAAAATAAGAAGAAAATAAGAAAATAGAGGCAGAGGGTAGAGTCACTGCAGATAAATACACTGCCACACACTTCTAGAGGGTAACAAGTGATGATCAAAAGGGATTTGTTTTTGTATGATGTACATTGTTTTATAGGAAAATCCTGCATAGTATATCTTTAAGCCCAGTCGACCTGGCCTCTCAGTTGTTTTATTTATCACCCTGAGCAGTCAAATTCTGATAATTGATTGCAGTTGAGTTTGTAATTGTTCCAGTGTTTCATGGAAGGTCCATTTCCATGAGGTTTAGTATTTTTTTCCACCCCCTGTCCGTGACGTACAAACATGTTGGATATATATACACAATGACATGTTGCTGTCAGCTGTTGTCAGGGAGAATTTGATTCTTTGAAATAGAGGAGCATTTCATCTTTCAGCTGAAGTAAAAAAAAAATGTAGATCGAAAGGGTTTGTTTGGCTCATCCCAACAACAACAAAACCACTGATCTAGGTGATGCAGGTCTGTAAGCCAGATGATTTGGTAGCAGGCACCTGTCCCTTTGTGTCTGGTCTCGGTGAAGTTTGAGCAGCAGCCGGTGCTGTGATGTCAGGGGCTCTTAGGGGTCAGGACAGGAATTATTGAACAGAGGGTGGCTGACAGAGGGAGCTGGCACTGGGAGCAAACAGATGTTGCAATCTTAAAGAAATACACAACCTCTGAATTAAATATGAAGAGTGGGGGCAGCAAGAATAGAGGATGCTGCTGATTTTGTCTCTGCTTCTTGGCCAATCGCAGTGCTCTGTTGCAAGTTGAAGCACCACTGATTGGTCAGTCGTTGTTGTGACGGGAACCAGGTGAATTATGTCCACTTATGCTCGTTTCCAAAAAAAGGCTTGAGAGATATGACCAAAACCCTTGAAAAAAGTTCTCGGAAGAAGACAGCTGTTCAGAGCATACTGTAGATTCATTATTCAGGAGCAGTGGGTCTCTGGACGCAGCATGTTATGTCAAAGTGTTTTAAAGCATTTACGCCACAGCAGCTCAGTGATGAAATCTGTAAAAAAGAGCGGAATCTGACAGAATGTTCTCAGAACATTGTTTTACCACAAGTGTTTTGTTTCCCAGTCTTTTTTACACGGCTTCTCACTCACAAGGAATCTGTCTGAATATTTGATGGCAGCAGAAACTGTGTCTGTCTTTACTGAGAGAGACAGTCCAAGGTCTTATCAGCGGATAAATCATCTTATTTGAGTCTAATTATTTTAAAACAATTTAACTGAACTAATGTACTGGATCTGTATTTTACTGATGACCACTACTAATCCCATGTTATGATCAACGTTTGTGTACTATAACTGCTTTTAAAATCAAAACCATTTTGGTCAAACCATTTTTGCCTCTTTGCTGCAGTTGGAACTCGGAGTGTGTCAATGTGTCATAATATCAACATGTATTGTGATATAGTACATTTTCTGGAAAATCAACTGTATATGTATAACAACCAGATGGGTATGTGAATGAAACTTTATCACATAAATACAAAAATTACACTAAATATTGCCCACAATAACCTTATACACACATAAATAAGAAAATGAATAGCCACCACAGTAAAAACAAAACAAAAACCACAAATTTATATTATTGAATTTTCAGGGACAGTTAAACAAAAATTAAAATTCCATATTTTATCTCTTACCTGCAGTGCTATTTACCAATCTAGATTATTTGGTGTGAGTTTTCAAGTGTTGGAGACATTAGCTGTAAAGATGTCTGCCTTCTCTCCAGTATAATGGAACTAGATGGCACTCACGCCAAAAAAGTACATTTAAAAAACTCAACAGCAATGTCTCTTTCCAGAAATCATGACCTGGTTACTCAAAATAATCCACATTCCTTGTTGTGAGCAGTTTCATATAAAAACTGTTTTCTTTCTTCTGAACTACACCCGACAACAGTATCACCATGCACAAGGAAGCGTGCATCTACTGCTAGCTCACCTAGCACCGCTGAGCTAGCTAACGTCACAGTTAAGCCGAGGAGGATGCTATCAGTGTTTACATCTCGCACTTTAATTAGCACGAGCCTTTCATCCATGAGTAGATGCACACGTCCTTCTGCGTTCTTTTGGTGGGTGAAATTCGCTAGAAAGAAAATTGTTCTTACATGAAAGTCAATACAAGCTCTGTGGATTATGTAGGCAGACAGAAGGCAGACATCTCTACAGCCGATATCTCCAACACTCGGTAACTCAAACCAAAACAATCTAGACTAATAAGTAGCACTACAGGTAAGACAAAGAATATTTTTTTTGATTATGGGGTTAGCTGTACCTTTGAGCATGCTTAAACTACAGCAAAAATAACAGAGCATCTAGAGTCTTATTTGTGATCTTGCTTCACTTCGTTGTTGAAGTAGGTGTACAGTGTAAATGTCATCAAACAACAGCAATGGCTCTCTCAAATGTACAGATGACACCTAAAAAAATGATCTTTTCTCACAGGGAGTATATCCCAACATGGTAAATGCACTTCTTTTAACAATTTATCGTCTAAAAACATGATGTATTGGAGCCTTAGATCCACCGCTGCATATCTCTGTCCGTTTATCTCTAAAGTGAATGGCCTTCTGCCAGTTAGGCCTGGCTCCGAGTGCTGCAGTGTCAACACTCAAGAGTGAGGGCCAGAGGGGTGATGTAAGTATTGATACACTCCTTGAAATCACTTTGTCACCACCAGAGATACCAAACTGCCGGGGCAACACAATAGCAGGAAGATGATTGTGAATTCTTGGCAGAGGGTTGAGGGATGCCATTAAAAAGGCAAATGTGATTAATTTTTAGCGAGAACGCCCTCTTCTTGGCGATTGTCAGTGAGGTCGGGCTAAAGGGATGTGACACAGAAATTACTCTTCCTCCTGGCGTCTAATGTGACTCGTCACTCTGAGGAAATATCTGGGAGACGGGGACTCTGACAAAAACGCTCTCATCTAATAGACTCACTATTTGTCCGGGGCTGGAGCGGCAGAGATCTGGCCTCAATAGCTCTAAGTGATCAATTGCTTAAACACCACAGATCACTTGTGATTCAACACAAACAAAAGTGCTTTATCTTAAATTGCCGCTGAGGGCTTCAGCACATTTGTATGGATGAGGAACAAAAGCAATTTAAAACAATCAGGGGAGCATAAATACAATACATTCTGGTACGGGGCTCATATTTTATCCCTTTAACACTCTTTGTGAATTCCCTGATATTTGTCAGTGGTCGTCAGGCTTTTCTTTAAACCTGTTCGAACTGAGACAAACCCCCCTGTGGAGTGACATTTTCCAGGCGACACAATAGCCACACTTTATCCCGACCCCTTCATAAACACTGAGAGCTGCAGCACTTCGACCGCTGCTTCTGTCTCTTCCTGTAGACGCACTAACAACAAAAGACAGCACGCAGGTCACACTAAAGGTTATGTCTTTATCGATTTCATGCAGTTTCAGACAAATGCTTTTCACAAATGAATATGTATGATAATTAGGGCTGTACCAAATAGTTCACAGCTATATTCATAACGTTGACATTAAAATTCTAAATCAACATTCAAATGCTGCACAGCTTTTTTTGTATGTCTATTCATTCTCTTTAAACCCAGTATTTCTGCACAGTTGCAGACAGGGCAAGATTAAACCCACAAGGGTTCCACAACAGGAGCCCACACTGGAAAGTAGACGTTAGACACAGGAGGTCCTACTGGGAATGAGAATTACTGCCACAACCCCGAAGACTGAGTTTACTGTGATGACTCATTCTCCTGTAAGCAGGTTAGGTAGCTCTAGTTTCCTCTCGGTTGGCGGATTTGCTGGTGATGACAAGCGGCAACCTCTGGGGCTTAAAGATTAAGCCAACACGAAGTGCCAAGAACTGCAGTTCCTCTAATTGCCACTTGAGGCTGTCTCTAGAAGCGAGTCAATTCCTAAAGACACCCCTGTTAAAATATCCAGATTTACAGCAGAAATAAGCATCTTTACAGCCTGGTATGAAAAATAGTTTTGGTCTCTCGCTAATTTCAACATTCATGACAGTTGGTTAACGTTTTATTAAGGCTTTAAGTTACACATATTTTAGGGCGGGACCACTTAAGTAACAGGCTATGAGGTGTCGCTACAGTCTATGAGTCAGATCCACCCCTCGTTCCTCCACAGCTCCACCGTCTGATCCAAATATGGTAACATCTGGCTCCAAAAAACAAACACTGCGACAGCCAAAGTGCCGAAACCAAGGCTTCAAAATGGGAGTCCACAAACCATTCGGCGATGTCATGGTAGCTACACCCATTATTCAACACCGTCTGTGTTGACAATGCAAAACAGAGATGATATCATCTGCTGTTCCCATTGGCTAGCAGCAATCTAACAGCACCATAAAATAAATTTATTCATGAAAGGAGCTGGATTTAACAAAAAATATCATTTAATTTGATTGATCACTTTATTCAAATTGAGGATTTTCTTTATGGTGATGACATCGTAAAATATGACAACAGACATTAAAAGTTTCACTCAAAAAAAAAAAAATCAATAGAAACTTAAAATGTAAAAAAAAGAAAGAAAAAGATAGCCCTAATAATAATCGGTATATGTTGGCTACAATTAATTGAACAACAGGGATCTAATTTAATTATCCGCATGCTGTATGTGCTTGTGAGAACATTTGTGTAGAAAAATTGTGAAGGATTATTAAGTATTTAAACCTCAGTTTATTTATGTAGCAGAGCTTAACTGATCCCCACCAGACATCCATGAGTAGAGCAAAACTATTGCTCTGATAATTCAGCGTACTGCAGAGAAATAAAAACGCTGGTTTGACTCTTAGAACAAAGAAATTGTAAAATTATCCCTGTTTCTATTTCTTTTAAAATTGCCAGCTGTGCTCTCTGGAAAGTAACATTCCTCTGAGTGCTGAATCGATTATAAAAGTCACATTATAAGCCATTGCAGATCACAACTGCTTAGTCCCTTCTTGCTTATAATCTTGGTTTAGTCCTTGGCTTGCATGTCCTCCTCAGGAAATAACTATCCCGCTGATACGGGCTGGCAGGACGGGCGACTGCACACAGGGCTGTAGTTTACTTTGTGAGAAAACTGCTCACGTTCTTGTATCCCATTACCACGACCACCTTGAGATAAATGGCTCTTTCTCCCCTCTGCCATAAGGTTTTATATCAGACGACATGTGTTGAGTATCTGACTGCAGGTTATATTGTTTCAGCGGAAATAAAACAATCACTTCTGGAGCTGTTTCTGTGCGCCTGCCTGTGGTGTGTTACCGCTGGCCAGCCTATACACACTGTTTATAGTTGTAAGGAAGAGGACAGTGGCAGGTGACAGGTTAACTCTGCTGTGTAAATTCCTGGGCCGTGTATGATGTAGCCTGTGATCCTGCAGTCCTTGATTAGATCTGAGCTAGTAAATATCCTGTGATTAATCAAAATGGCTTGTTCTGCGTGTAGCGTCCCTGTGTCACCTTCACAGCTGGGGAGCAGGGCCGCCTTGTTTACCACACTCCACCTCCGTCTCCTCAGACCCCATCCTTATTTCATCGCAGCTCATAGAGTGCTAACGTATAAGGCTTCTGCAGTACCCAATGCTGGGGACATGTTTTGCATTGTTAAATGGGAGGTTATAGCAGATATTTCTCACATGTGTATGTGTATTTGTTTAATTTTAAATAAACAGTCTTTCAGACTATAAAAGTCTTATCGCCATATTCAGACAATAAATGCAATTTTGAAGCTTGTAAAGGCATGATGATGAGCTACAAACACTTGACAGCCTACTCAGTGCTACTCTCCCTGCCTCCCTGAAATGATGAATGACAGGCTTATAGTAGCAAGGCAGGGTCCTGGACAGTGGGTTTTCATCTGATTTCAAATAAATAAAGTCTTGGCTTTAAGAATATTAAAATGTCTTAAAAACCACTGAGTCACCACTGGTGACCTGCTTAGGCTAGTTCTAAGCGGCTTAGCATTGCACTTCAAAATATAACCTTAAATGTTTAAACTGTTGTCAGCATGGACGAATTATACAACGTTAGCTCAGTCAGATTCTCCACATTTCAATAACACAGTTAAATTTACACAAACCATAAGTACAAAAATATTATTCATTCATATGTAACGGTGTGGAAAACAAGAGAGACCAAAAAGAAGTGGTGACTCCCTAACTCTGGAGTGGTCCTAAAGTCTGAATATGTATCCACTCCTTGATTATTAGGGACCAAGCCTGCAGGCAGAGGACTCAAAGAATCAAAAGGGACTTAATCCAATCACGAATATTCTTGTGTGAAGTCCATTGCTGAATGTATGCTTACTTCGTCAAAAAAGCTGCAGTTGTTCCGACACAACCATATGTGGGTTGTTGTTACTTTGCTGGCTACAAAATAAAAGTGTTCCCAAGCTTTTCTCTGTATTTTTCACTTGGGGACAGTTAATTTATATTTGTGACCCATTTTTACATGTCTGTCTTCAGTAGAAACAAATGTGCCACAGGAAGGGTAGGGAAGTTTGAAAGTATTGTGAGACGTACCAACACATTGTTGGCTTTGGTCTTTGTTTAAGGGATTTGTTGACTATAAGAAATATAGACTAATGCCAGGCTTATCCTTTAATTACAAAATAATTAGCACTCAAACAGAGAATATCCCCTAGAAACAGCTTTGCTACAGGCTCGTTACATCCATGAAACATGCTAAAATGAAGGCCAACATGATAATGGGTGATTATAGTAATTAATAGACTGAACTAATTACTTTAGCCAGTAGAGATTCATTTAATGCTGAAGAGTAAGTGGTGTGTGTGTATGTGTGTGTGTTTGAGCAGAGCGTGTCCAACTGAAACTGAACCATTTCTAATTAACCATCCCGCTCTGCTAGCTAACAGCGGCCGTTACATTGTCTGACAACTGGTGTTATTTCAGTTACTTTCTGTTTGTTTGCTACATCTTCTTTTTCATCCTCAGAGCAGTTCACTTGGAAAATGCATACTGATGTCCCAACTTGTCAACACAGTCTTGTCCGCAGAGCATGATTTAACTGATTGCTGCCCTCCTTTTCATGATGACCCTTTGATTGTCATTCGAAGACGGTGTAAGGGACACGCATGTCATGTTAATAAAGACACTAAACCGCATGCATCCCTCCACCATGGAGCAAAGTCCGGACCTGTCTGGGAATATAGATCTCTAATTGCTTTTGCGTGGTGGTGCAGCAGAATTGTGCTTCCCAGATGTCACCTCTGCCAAACCGGAGTGCACGTCACTGTCAATAGGCCTGAGAAATCTCCCTAACAAGCTTGCGATTACATAAATCTATAGCCGCTCTGGATATTGCACCAAAGAGACTGAACAACTTTCAAGGAGACTTCATGTTTGATGTTCCAGGGCTTGATTGCATTCTGAAAAAAAAGAGAAACCCACTATATTGGGAATGTGTCCAAACAGTCTAGGTTTGCTAATTTTGTCATAGTCAATTTCATAGCGCGACCGTGAGAACGGGCGGCGATGGAATGAAGTTCCTGAGTGCTTTGCAGAGGGGCGTGAGTGGGTTTGACAGGCCCAGTGAAATATGCTCTGCTGTACCTTTTTCCATTATGGGAGCAGGGACCAAAAATGCAAATCCGGGGTCCTCTCTCAGGAGGTCGTTAGAAAAGTGACATATCAAACAACTGGCTTCAAGTGGCAGACAAAATCTTACATTATTGCTACATCAGTGTTTTCATATCTTAATTTGTGATATTATTACCATGGCTTTTCAGACGCACAGTTTCAATGAAGAGTTGTTTTGTTTTGAGCAGCTCTCTAAGCCATTGTTTAGATGGCCTCAGCGCTCACTTCCATGTTTAATATGGCAGAAATCCTTGATCATCAGAATAGTAGCCACATCCTAAAGAGAGTGACTGATAGACTGGATCTGTCTCATGGCCTTCTCTGAAGAGGTGATGAATTGGCTTAATGGTGAGTAGACCAGAGAGCCATGCTGAGGGGGGTGAGAGGGGGCATTAAATGACATGGTTTTATAGCCTATCAGCATTGTCATACCCCCGCTGTAATTTCAGCCTCTTTTTTTCTGCACCATAAGGCGTGTTGGATGTTAGGCCCTAAGCTCGGTTAAACACACAACTCGCTCATACCTGGTACTCATGACGCCATGTGTCATTGCCTGTAAATACAGACATGCCGAGTGAAGCTCTAACCATGAGAACCAACACTCAAAGTTAGACCTTACTAGTGCTTTTTTGGGCTGTCCTGAATGCCATTTTTTGGGCTCCAGACCTTCCGTTCTAATCAACAGCAAATATTCGAGGGTGGGGGGGCTGGACTCTACATTTATGCTCCTAATAATAGGCTTCCAATCTGAGATGAAGCCTGACTAAGTGCTGTGAATCAGCAGCACAGGAACAGCATACTAGCTCCAACAAATTTAAAATTTAACTCTTCTGTCTATAAGATTCAGTGTTTCTGTTTCACATGTTTGACACAGCATTGCAGGACCATCTCTGGAGTTGCTCCCCTGCCAGCAAACGATCAGTTCATTGTCTGCCTGGTTAGCACGAGCCAGCACAGCAGCAGTGGCTAACATCCAACACCAAGCCATTAAACCGTCCCAACAAACTTAAACTGACACCATATAAGTTCAGCTCTGTTGGGAAACCTGTTAATGACCATTTGGTAACATTTGCCATGTGATGCTCTGAATAGTGTCACAGCGAGTGTGCCGGTGGACTCTCACTAACTACCCGTGGCGCAGAGCTCACACTCCTGCAGCAGTAGACTCCTAGCAGCAGGGAGGCAGGGGGTGCTTTAGCTAGCTCTCATGATGAACAGAGACAGATCAAGAGTATCCCAAAATTGAAGATTGAATATTTTGGTGATGTACTGAGGATGATGTCAGTCTGTCTGTCCCTCTGTCAGTTGTTGATCTCTGCAACTTGGATGTTTTGCCATAACATTATTTGATTAGCTTTATTAATCCCCATGGGGAAACTGATTTACCACCAGGTCAAAAAACAAACAAACAGCCAACAAACATCACAAAACACAACAATAAACTTAGGTTGGACCTTAAAAACAGAGTAACGTGATTGAAAGCCGCTAAGGACATGATTAAAAGCTAGGGGATAAAAATACAATAAGGAGAAAGCACCAGCCAGGAAGATAGAAATAAATAAAAACAATTCAATTAATAAATTCAATAAATTATGTACAGACATTTGTGTTCCCAAGAGGATAGATTCTAATAACTTTATTGATCCCCTAAGTTTTCATCAGTAGATTCTGATATTAGCATTTAGCTCAAAGAACCACTGCGCCTAAGTACAGCTTCGCAGAGCTGCCAGTGTGGCTGTAGACGCTTATGCTGCGTATCAATAGTGTTGCTTTCGTCAACGAAAAGTATGACTAAATATCATCGTCAACGAACCTTTATCACGTGATGAAAACGAGACGAGACGCAACGTAAATGGTGGTCATGTGACGATAACTATAATTAAATATATAATGCAATATTGTTGACGAATAAAAACGAGACTAAGTGTGGTTTACAAAATAAAACCTCTGCTAAAATGTCTCTTCATTTTCGTTGACCAAAACGAGACGAAATAACGTTATAATGTTTAGTCGCGTTATTATTATTATTTTACAGTATTTCTGTTTCCTAGGCTGTGCGTCGCACTGCGCAGATGGATTACAGCCGTGACGATATACAGTACAACATCACTCGCTCTCATGTGATATTGCTTTTATAGAACAGTTCATAAACAGCTTAAACAGCAATGCTGAGTAAGGAAATGTTAACAAAAGGTAATGAAATAAAAGTATGTTATGTAGCTCCGCGATCCCCCAGTCTGTTGCCAGGCAACGCAGCACACACGCCAGGAACTCACAAGCTACTTTGTATTTACATTGATCTGCAACTGTGTAACTTCGTCCAGTTCGGCTGATGAAGCGTTGGCAAACCTGGATGTTGGTACGGCCGGATTCAGCTTCCACTCTCCCTCATCCTCATCAGTACCTCATCAGATAATCATTGATAATTCCTGACCGTGTTCGCTTAATTTTTGCTCCTCTCCAGTTTGTCGAGGTCGGCTGATGTTACACAAACACACCTGGAGGTCTGCACAGAGTCAGAGTCCTGGCTTTCCTTTTCCTCGTCCTCTCCTGACGACCTCTCATAATTTAATTCAAATGTAATTTTGGGGAAAATATCCATCGTCTTGGTGTAACGCTAGTGTCAGTTTGTGTCAGTGTAGCGAGTGTGACAGTTTGTTAATTAATGGTTGTATTTATATTTATTGCACGGCTCTATTAAATGCTGTATTCTGATTGGTCAGTCACGGCATTCAGAGGTCTGATAATACTGTGTAATGACCGTTGCTATGTAGCCCAGCGTTGCTAGGGACGCTTCCCTGACAAGGAGGTTGTATTCCCTGTCGGGAGTTATTTTCCCAGTATTCACCGGCTCATTATACATTATCCCTTACTTATAACACCTGTGAGCGGAGTGATTTTACTGTTACAAGTCCCAGTGATGTTATACTCTATATCAGCACTCACGGAATGCCTCTCGTCCAATCAAATTACTCGGTCGGAACTAACTGTTGTATAAATAAATATATATTTAGCTTTAACTAGGAGCTAATTTAGAAAAGAAAATTTTGGTTTGGTTATACTATACTAGGTACTTATACTATATTGATTAGGTATAATAGAATTGCATTACTAAAAAGAGACTAAAATACAATTTTCATTGACTAAAACTAGACTAAAATGTCATCAGTTTTCGTCGACTAAAACGAGACGAAAATAGTCATGGATTATTCTGACTAAAATAAGACTAAAATGCTCAGACTTTTAGTTGACTGAAACTTGACTAGACAAAAAAGAGTATGAACGTGACTAAAACTAATAAAAACTAAAATGACAGTTTGACACAAAGACTAGACTAAAACTAAAATTAAAACAGGCCGCCAAAAACAACACTACGTATCAATTCGGATTCTTCCATTACTACACTTCTATGTAGTACACTGTGCACACTATGTACTTCCTTGAGTAGCATGTGAATTATTGTCATCTCAAATCAAACATGGCTTTTGTGCAGTTACCAGAAATGCCAATCGCAACATTTGATCACTTCCTTTCTTCGTCTAAATTGTAAATTGCAACCAGACGGGGCATTACCGACAACATTTGACTGCAATTGTTCGCCATCAGAATATCTGCTGGTTTGTTTGCTCATGTACTGGAGCAACTACAAACGTTGCAGCTTCCTCAACAGCTATTTTCACAAGTTTGGTGGTTTCTGTCCTTTCACTATGTAGCCAAGGTAGCAGCCATTGACTGTAAGAAGTGTCCAGCATTCACGCCATCTTCTTTAACATCATGAGAACACCATCCAAGTACTCATAGCACACTACCTTTGGCCATCTCATCAATGAGAAAACACTTATGCACTCAAAATATCAAGTGTAAGTAGAAGAACATGAATTGAGACACAGCATTCATCTTAGCATGATGCAAGAAAGCCAAATACATCATGTATTCCAGGGTTTTGTTGATAGCAGTGTGAAGATGCATATAAGATCATGTTTATTTGAACCTGCTCCGATATGCACACCAGAAGCCGTAAACAGTGAGACCCATTAGGGTGATATTCTCCTTGAGTACTTACCAGGCTGTTTTCAACACAACTCATTATTGGTGATGAATTAGCAGGCTGATTATAGTGATATGCTCTAATTTGTAAATGAGTGGGGTGCACCTGTCTGTAAGACTCATTTACTAATAACGACCATCCACTGAATAAGTAACGACCTTTCTAATTTCAGTTGACTTCTTAACCGTCTGGTTTGTATTATTCTGCCATTTCCTATTGCTGCAGATTGATTCCTCCTCTCAGAGCGTGTTTACTGTCATTCCTGCTATTGTATTTATACAGTACTGGTGTTGTCATGTATGAGAATAAGCTGAATATTTTTGAGTTTTGGTCAGGTTGGTCAGGTAAAACAAGTACATTGAGTGCGTCCAGTTGTTCTTTGATAACTTAAAATTAGTGTCTTCTACCATTTTCTGACATTTTATAGACAAAATGGTTAATCAATAATGAAAATAATCACAGGTTACAGCCCTAGTTGAATACCCGGTGTCCAAAGTCAGAACATTTTGAAAGATACTGTGCGCCTGAGCACAATGTAACACTCTTTTATACAGAACACAGAAAGTGTTGAAATCATAAATCCTGAGGGAACAGCAGGAGAAGGAGCGGCAGGGTGGGGTAACTGGTTTCCCATTAAAAGATACTGCCCCGTAACTTTACAAAGGCCTTATCGTAATACAAGACAAGGGGGTATGTGACCTTCAGCCATTAAACCATCCTGTTAATTGTCTAATAATAAAATGTTTTTATTGTGCAAAAACCCTTTAGTATAATTGAATTTCACTCTGCTTTTCACTCATTTTATTTTTATTTCTGTCTTTTTGCTGAGGCTGTAAGGCCTCACCATTACTGGTTATAATGACAGTATGGGATTGGTTTTCCAGGATTGCCACTCTAGCTAAGCTCCGTCCGTTCATCCACCTCCCCATTCTTCTCCCTGCAAACTTAACATTAAAACCACTCTCATTACAGCACAGATTATAGAGGCCTATTGGTCCTCATTAGCGCCCACTGATCCTTGGCTGGGCCCATGTCCTAACATCTTTTAATTAGCATTCTGGAAATCTAATCAATGTAATAACTCAGAATAATCTCCCCTTTTGCTCTTATTTTCTCCCACTCTTTTATGCCGGGATATTCTTGGCTTGACGACTCAAAGGCTTATAGAACGTGGCGGTTTTCTGAGCCTGCCAGGTATGTGACATGAGGGCTGAGGAGACCTTGAAGTGCTTGTAGTTGAAGGACAAACGGGATCACTGAGTGGATTTGCCTGCACTCATTGAACTTTGATCAAACAAATTATATCTAAAAACACAAATTACATGTCTAATTGTGTTTTTAAAGCATGTGTGCAGTTAGAGGGTTGAAGTGCCGTGGAAGAACATGAAAAGCTTTGTATACCTGTTAGTGGCAGACGTAGACGAAGGGCTGTGAGTTGTTCTCTAAATGCCCTGTAAAGCCTTCAGTCCTCAGCCAGGCCCTGTGGTGTGATATGAAGTGAAAGCCAAGGCGGGGTTTGGCACTGGACGGCCATTTTGTGTCTGGTCTGATGCATGGTTTCTCTGGGTGTCACTTTGGCTACATATCAGAGTCAGTGGTGGCGGCGAGCAAAGCTGCAGGTCTCATTAGAGCATGTTTACCGCAACAGTTGCAGGGTGAGCAGAAAAACCAACATGTTTTTTTCAAGAAGCTTACAGAGTTTGTGGCATCAAAATTCTATTTATAGATTATTAAGTCATAGTGTTTCCATGTCATATGTCATATCTTAGAAACACATGTCAACATTCAATTTATGTGGCTGTAATAAAATAAAACACAACTGCTATTAGGCTATTATGTCTTGCATCCATGTCAGTAAGTAAAGCTTTATTTTTATAGCGCTCTTTAAATGGCAGTTACAAAATCCTGCTCTCTTACACACACATGAAAAATATGAATGAGTGAATAAATCAAGTAAAAAAATAACAATAAAAAATTTATAAAAGAGTTCCCTTTAATTTGGGTTTTTGAGACTGCTTAACCATGTCCAAACATTCAGCAAATCTTGACGATTACAGAGGGCTGGGGCTAAAACAGCAAATATGTGCTCACCTTTTGTTTGCCGTTGCAGCCGGGGATTGATCAAAGATTAAGGTTTGTGGACTGGATTGGTTGAAATGTAGAAAAGGTAAATCAGAAATGTAACCAAAGGCAAGGTCATGCAGTGCGTTCCGTATAATCAACAGGATGTTGTAATTTATTCTGAATTTTACAGGAAGCCAATGGAGGGCAAGAACGGGTGTAATGTGGGAGTGATGGCTAGTTCTTGTTAATAGCCTGGCTGCTGTGTTTTTGATCTAACTGTAAATGATTGAGAGCAGCTTGACTGAGGCACATGTAGAGGGACTTGACGGGAGAAAATGAAAATTTGAATTAGTAGTTCAAAATCCATAGAAGATAAGACATTAGGGATGTAATAATATATCAGATTTAGCTATATCATGATTAAGAAGTACTTGATACCGTTGTGGGATTGTGACAATATGTGGGAAGATAATACATGATTATTTCACTAGTAAAGCTGTGTCCTACTATCTCCCCTTGTCGAAAATTGTCCGGGCTTGACGACATTAACGCTTGTCCACTCCGCAAGTAATCTCTGTGTGTGGGCAAGTGGAATACCTCATGCGTTTTTTTTTGGGTTTTTTTAAGCGTCTCGATAAATATCGTATCCTAGACTTGTTATCATTATATTATGGCACAGTGAGTTTTTGGTAATGTTACATCTCTGTAGGATACATCCAATTTTTGTGACATTTCTTAGCTGAAGACAGCAGGACTGAACAAGTTTGGTAACATGGTGGTGATATACTGGTCAGAGATGATACCAAGATTCTTAGCGGTGGGTTAAGAGAGAGAGAGCCGTCTCTGCCAGCCTGGTATTCACACACCTTTGTGTACAGTAAAGTGCTGTTTCTATGCCAGGTATCCAGGGCAGGCATTTTGGCACAGCTTTGGCAGTACAGACAAAGACGCCAGGGTGTGATGGGACACAGACCTGCCATTTCCCAGCAGCACTGGCATGCCTCTCACTGTAGAATGATGAATGGTTTCGCACGCATGCCACACATTAGCTCATGCACACATATGACACACACTCATACACACACACATGCAGGAACATACAGGAAACCCTCTTGGTCAGGTCAACCAGGCTTTGGCATTGCGTCACACACAAACACACAGTCACACAAAGACAGACAGACATCCTTACTGTAGCGCTGCATTATTCAGAGCCAGGTGTAGGAGGAAGGGGGAATAAGGTTGTGTTTATTAGCTGCTCCCTTGGTGTTCTCTAAATTGCCTTGTTTGCTCGGCACAAGCACACAAACAGATGCTGTCCTCTCTGCTCTGGGTAATTCTCGGGGTCTCTGGGTATTTAGTGAAAGGCCTACCGTACCACACACACAACCTCATTTGTGCTTGTGCATACAGTCTGCGCATACAAACGCACACATCAAACCACGTGACTTGAAAAACACATTTGCGCGCTAATTCTGCGCTGACATACAGAAGTACAGTCTGATTCATGCGAAGAAGAAGACATTGTCTCTCTGCATAAGTAATTGGAGTCCCCCACATAGCAAACCTCACAGTCCCCAACCCTCTCAGCGACACAATTTCACTCTTATTAAGAAAATCTGCATTTAGGAGGGACCAATGCTATCAGTCGAAATTAATCTGCTTTGACTGATCCCTAATGTGACCACAGTCATCGAGTAATTATTGTCTGGATGGCTGTGCACCAGCCTCATAACCACTGTCCGTCTCCTCCTACGCCCTCCCCCCCAAAAAACGGCTAGTCTTGGTGTGTGAATCCCTCTGCAGCGCACTGGTTACACTGGGTATGGCAGGCATGTCATTTAGCGCTTGATCAGTGAGTCGTGATTAGCCTGCCCTGTATTATTGTGATTAACGTCCACCCAGCGGACGACTGTCCTGTTGTCACCAGTGATACCATCTGAGATCTTGAGACTCTGGGATGAGGGCCAGTGGAAGAACCTGGTAGTGTGGCAACACAAAACCGCTCACTCCGATGATGGCTGCGTCTCTAAAATGCACAAACACACACTTCAACTTCTTTCCTGTCACTCACAAAATCTAATGCACGTAACGAGTGCAGCGCTCTTTCCCCGTGCAGCTATGTTTTGTCTGTGTGTCTGCTCGGATTAGTTAACCCACTACCTCCTCTGTAGCTCGCGTGTTACACAGTGTTTCCATCAGGCCGCATGCTTTATGTCTTCAAATACACTGAAATCCAGAACCTCATCTCTCTACAGTCCTCCGCTTCCCTCTTTCACTTCACACCTCCTCGACCAACAAAGTCGATTTGACCGCGGCTGATTATAGTAACGAAGGCAGTCCAAGAGAATATGCACGTTCTCACTGTACGTCAAATTAGATCACAGCAAGGGGGGGGATGCTGCGCGCTGACCCCCGTCTCTTCTCCTCAGACAATCGGTCGCTTACACAGAGGGAGCTTTTTAAACCAGGCCTGTGGACCAAACTGTGGTTGATGGCTCACTGCTGCAACACACAGGACAAAGAAAGATGTCCAGGGGAAATTAGGGGCTCAGATTAAATAGACTGATCCTAGAGTATGTCAGAGAGAAAAACAGCACCTAGTTCGGGATGAATAACTAGTGTTGGTGCTTTAGCATGTGAGCTTTATGTGAAAATGTGGCGCTTGAGAAGCAGAGATGCATCAGTATCACACTTTAAAAACAAGAAAATCTAGAGATACAAACTTGTTTTGTACCATAAAATAATCATAATGTTGAATTTAGATATTACATATGTACTAGAGTTAATGTTTTTTTTTAAAATTATGGTCATTTATATTGATGTAGTTTTTAGCGCATGAGCCTCTTTATGTGTGTGTCATTCCTTTGTAATTACTCGCCTAAACTCAGACCCCCTTCTCATGGCTCTTGTGCATCCGCCGGTGGAAAAGAGTCAGTTTTGATTACAAAGTAAACGCTGCAGCATCAGACAGGGGGGTTACATGCTGATATGCATTCTATCAGGATGATTTATGCAAATTATGCACATTATTCCCGCAGGAATCTCTCTTCTGAAAGTGCCAGGATAAATTGCCGGAAATTAGCCATAAAATTCACTGTGCAGGGAGTGTGAGGTGAAGGCCGCCGAGGAGCCAAGGACATTGGGCCGCCGTGGTTACGCTTGGCCTGGCCTGCCTCCCCCATGCTTGGCATTCATGGCTGTTAAAGACCTCTGCTCAGACAGATACACTGAAGCCTCGAGTAGCACTCAGCACATCAGGAAGATCAGCCAAGCAAGTGTTACACTAACGGCCGCGGTTTCATGCTCTAGTAACATGACAGATTTTCAGCAGAGGGAAGTAGATCGTCGTGTTTTTTTTTTTTCTTTCAGTGTTTTAGATCGAAATCCACTTTATAATTCTGCGTTCCTAGAAGGGATGTGATTGACTTCAATTCAGCAAATGACCTCAAAAGCAGTCAGTGTTTGGATTGTTTTTATGTCTTTTTTATGCCTTTGTTTACAATCCAGTTAACCTTGGTTGTAGTGCATCTTAATCTTCAGATTACACTCTAATCAGAAACCTGTCCAGCAGTCGGAAAATGAATCGTTGTTTGAACAAGACGTAAACAAGTAGTTGTCAGTATCAGAACACACAATTCGTCCTGTATTAGACAGTGGCTTCTTTATAGCTTTAACCACAACTCTCTGATGGTCAGGCCTTTCATTTGTCTCGTGATTTGTGTGTGTGTCTGTGTGTGTGTCTGTGTGTGTGAGGGGAAACAAAGAGAAAGTGTGTGTGTATATGAAATGAGCAGTGAGCGATTCGCACTGTTATTGTGTCATCCTCATGTCTTTATTTCAATCTGGAAGCCAGAGTTAATGAATATCAGAGACTGGAGATGAAATCCACCTCGCCTTAGCTTTAATGAACCCTGAGAGGGTCAGGATCTGCATATTGATCAGGACAAGCGAATCCTGTCTCTCTCGCCCACACAAACTCCACCAGAACACACACACACACGCTCATGTACACACAGACATAGACCAGATAAAGAGGTTGCAACCAGCCTGCATTGTTCATTACCTTTTTAAAGCATAGTTTGTAGCAGTGTTGTGAATGTGGAGCAGAGTATCATGCTGTTTTGTTGCCAGTTCACATGATCCAGGGAGGCTGCTGGGTCACTGTGAACTCTACATCCACTCTAATCAAACAGTGGCACATTATCTGAATGTTAAGGTCACAGAAATGGAAAGTTCACAGCTGTCTACTTGAGTATTACATTACAAAGTTATCTTAAAAATATCAAACAGTTGCTTTAATGATGTGATGGAAAATAAGCTCATTTTGTATTCAGATTTATAAACATTTTGATCAAGGTGTGTGAACCAATAAAGCAATTTCTCAATGTGCAAACTTCCAATTTAAGAAACAGCATGAAAAACACCAGAACTCAAAGTTTCTTCCAAGCTTAGGCGCCAAAAATGTCTCCTTATCAACTGAATTGTCTCCCAACAGCGTCCATAATTTCATTTATTTGGTGCAAACATTTGCACAATGAAAGTGCACCTGTTTTTGTTTGCTCAAATCCAGAGTGAATTGCTGTTTTGGAAAAAGAAAAAAAACCAACAACAACCTGTAAAGCGCCAGAGCCCACTGTCCAAAACAACACCACAAATTACTGCGCTCAGCCACGACACGTTTTCATCCCCGCGGAATAAAAGAACATCAGATTACGGCACAAAGACAGAGCCATCGGTAAACAGGGATTAGGGGATTGGGACTCTAATCTGATTAATATGGAGGCAGTTGGAATATTAGAGATGTTACTCAACAATTGTATTCCAGATGAGAGGATAATCACACATTACTACGTCATTTATTGCACCCTGTTAGAGCTCTCAGAGCTAAACACGCCACCATATGTTTACCTGACCTCACGGCTGTCTCAGAGAGAGAGAAAAAACAAACATTCCCATTGTAATGAATTAGGAGCTCAATAGGCATGCAGGAAAACACACAGTTGGAAATATGCAGGAAATTTCACTGAGTGCTGTTAGTATTTCAAGAAAATTGTCCTGTTTGTCTGAATGAACTTATGTAAACTCTTTATAAATAGTTTGAATGTCATAGATCAAATTTATATTATTGCACTGAAGCTCTAAACGCACTGAGGAATTCACTATATGTGATGAAGATTTTAAATATTGGACAAAAGCATAACAAAACACAAAGCTAATAAGAGTGGCAGCAGTTGCTTGAAAGATCAAGTTTAAAGAGTTTGATCATTAGAGCATCAATAAAGTTTATAACACAGAAGCTTAAATCAGAAGAGTCTACCATATTTTTAATGTTTAGGGTGCATCACTTCCCTCAAACAGACTAGAGAATTGTGGGTTTTTTCTGATCAATAAAACTGACTGAAGCCAAATATATGGCTGTAACCTTTGTAACACCACTTGGTTAAGTGGCTACTCTTGCCCAAGACCCCAAATCCAGTTCTATCAGGTGTCCAAAATTCCAGTTTTTAAAACAGAGCTCCAAAAATGTTAGAATTTAAAACAGTAGAAGAGGGACCAAGTGTGTGCACATCCAGGCAAAAATACTCAAATGAAAGACAAAGAATACCTCACTGCACGTCACAAAGGAAGTCTGCACACTGTAGGCTCCAAGTAGTGTATTTCTCTTTTCTTTTAAGGCAACGTTTTGATTTACAAGATTGATGCTGAGGGAGATCTTTTAGATCAAAACGTTGCCTTAAAAGAGAAGAGAAATAAACTATTTGTTTGGAGCCTACAGTGTGCACACTTCCTTTGTGACCTGCATAGTTTAAAACAATGACATAAAATTTGAGCAAGGGAGGTGGGGCATGATCTACACTTTAAGATCATTTCAACAAATTTAACTTCAGAGAAATGCAATTAATGATGTGCCTTTAACTGCATCAGGCTGTCTAGTTCTCCTTCTAGAGCCTCTTCTCATTAGTTCCCTGTTCTACACACCTGGAAATCCTTTTTTTTTTCATGCAGATTTTAAAATATATGATGAGGAATTTCGTGAGATGGACAGTTGTTCATCAATACAGTAAAAGATATTGCTTCTCTAGCTCAGGATCTAGTATAGGTGTAGGACACATCCTCCTCAGTATTTAGAGCATATGCATGTCCCCTCAGATAAAAACATTGAAGTAGCAGAGGACTTTTATATTGTCAAAATTAAAGACATTTACACTACAAGTTATGCAAAAGGGCACATATTGGTACATAAAAATTCACCAGAATGCAGGAATTTAAGTGTCTGATGCTCAAAATTGTCTGTTGGAGGACCTAAACTCCTCTTGTTTCTTATGTGTGTCCCCCCTGAATGTTGAAACGAAACCTATGGTGATTTGGTAAAACCACAATGGTGAAGCGATCTAAGGAAGTGACTGCTCCAATGTGGGAAAAGTTCCATCCCTGAAGAGCGGCATAATACTTTGAATACTTTTTTATACTTAACATAAAGCAGAATTGATCCCTTTAGTTGTACAGTTGTATTAACCCACACTGTGTGTACACCACACAAAGACAACATTATGCATTGCTATCAGTAGCCTGACAAAAGTGAATTACCACCCAGCAGTTGATTTGGTGCCTCAGCCAGTGCAGCACATATATCTTTACACACAGTGTATGACACAGCATGGATGAATCCATTGCCAGAGTTTAGCCTGTTACTGATATGAAGGGGACATTTCAATCCAACGCTCTTATGTATATTTTGACTTTCATGTTTATCATCCTTAGCAGACATCACATCCGCGTTATGAATAGGCACCCTGCTGGCCCTTGATATGGTAAATTGGACGTTTTATGGTTTATGAAAAGGGGTGTTTTTTATCTTCCACTTTTATTCATGAGCCCTGAATCTCGCTGTAAATGCCTTTAAGACAGATTCAGCTTTATTAGACTCATGAATAAAAATGATGTTGCCTGTTATGGCTGTGGTCGGTGGCCACTGAAGAAAAGTTTTCTTTTCCGTGACACTTCTGAGTGCCACATCGTCGCCCAGACCGACCCACCAACATAACATTTCGGAGACCCTTGTGTGTACATGACATTTCACCAGCTTGTGACGATGGCTGAGACACCACCAAGTATCTGGCAGTTTCCACATCAAGAGGAATCTCATGGCATTTGATTTTAAACATCTCACTTTAACCATGCGACGCTTCACCTAAATGTTGTCATCCTCTTGGTGGTTGCAAAATTATCTCTGCCTTTGAACTGATATTTTTCTGTGCTGTGGTCTGTTTTCCTTTGGATGCTGTGTTCTGTTTTCCACACGCATATGGCTCTGTCTCACCCCTGGGGAATTTCCTCTTCTGGGCTAATGTGAATATTAGTATGGGTTAAATGCTCCAGTCATTTGTGCATTAATGCATATTGCATAATTAATGTTTTTTTGTGAAGTCTCAGTTACCAAACATCAGCGAAGAAAAATAAATAACACTCTGTGTCAGAATTTAGAATATCTTGACTCCTGAAACGAGATGATGTCCAACAGGAACTGCTGACAGGATTTTTATGCCATAACTGTTTTGATGTCTCCTGATTATTCCCGTTGTTGATTAAGAGCTGTTCTGTGAAGATCCAAGGCATTCAGGAGTGTGATGGGATTAAATGGGACACTGTAATGACCCTGTTGTCGGAGTGGCTCATCACACAGACACAAGGCTGAGATCGGAGACTGGCGAAAACCCCCAAACCCTCTGTTGTAAACTAGGAGCACAATTTCATTATTGTTCATATTTATACGGAAAAAGAGAAAAAATGCATCTTTTTGTTAAAATTATCAGAAGAAAACACTGATAATATGGTAGCTTTCTTATTTTTTAATGCTTTCTTCTTATTAATGCACTGTGTCGTCTTAAATTTGAAGCTTTGAAATTATATTTGGATATTTTGAGTTTAATTTATTCAGGTATAAGCGACTAAAACTTTTCATGTTTCCACATTTGAACTAAATGTTAAGGAAATAACATATTAGCTGGTAATCCTAATCAGAAATAAATATAATATGCATCCACAAAGAATTATTTAGAAGTCTGATCTCCATTTGCATTTATATATTTTTAAATCTCACAGCATTTAATTAAGATTACTATCTGATGCCACAAAGCTGGGACTCTCTACATTTTTTATCAAAGCTGTTAGTTTGACAAAAAAATACTTAAATGACTCAAACCTCAATAAAAAATAGCAGAACATGAATTCATCTGGTGAAGAAAAAAAAAATCATGGTATGTTTCCTGTAAAATCTGTTGCCTCTGTCCATGGTGCTGAAGTCTGAAAGCTTTAACGCTAGCTTTATTTGACAGGTATTAGTTACTTACACTGAAGTAAAAATGCTGTTTTTATTTGCTCTTTACATTTTATTGTGGCTTTAATCCTCCTGCCTTCGTGCGTAATTGGAAACTATACTCCAGTGTTTGGCCTGAGCGTTTCAAGTGCTCACTTCTGGTTCAACTTCCTGTCTTTGTTTTAAAGATTAATATCCATGTAGAGTTGCTGTTTTTAAGCTTGACATAATGTAATATATTTAATGAATATTTTCACACTTTTGCTGTTTCACCCTCATCAAAATGTTTTGGTGTAATGGCCAGACGACTGAGGAGGACAAAGGGCGAGTCGATGGGAGTGCAGCTGATGGCTGCGTTGTGATTAAAGACACCAAATTACGGCAATGAACAGTGTCGTAATTACATTCCTTAATCACATTCAGGAGCTCTAATTGCCTTAACGATGTGTTTCATTATGTGAAGCAAGGTATTACAGTCGACAGTTTTCAAACACACTTGTTTTCGAATTAACGTATTATAGCACACCGTCATGGAAATCGTTTTAATAATCACAATAAAGGTCGCCAGGTTTTTTTTTCTATCTTTACTCGAGGAGCAGAAACATCTTTCTGCCTTGAGGCAAAATTCACCAGCCACGTCTGGCCTTCGCTCCCAAGACTTGGCGTCACTTACAGCTCAAGAAAAGAAAAACTTATCCGTTTTGACGGAGCAGAAAATTATTGACAACTAGTGAGAGTCCGAGACTGACAAATAAGAGCTGCATCACCCAAAACGTCGATGTTCCAATTTTATAATAAGAACATAAATATACTTTTACTTTCTTTGCTATAAAGCCATAGTAAAAATTCAGCTTCAGTGTGTATTCATCAATAAAAGTTTAGTTTGATTGCACTGACACTAAACTTCACATCAGATGAATAATCAGAAGTGTTTCTGTTGTTCAAAATATTTTAATAAAGCTTTTCAACACTGAAATACATACAAATGGCCCTCTTTGCTCATATAATAACTAAAGTATCTACAGTAATCCACATCTTGACCTGACAACGCGATTCATCTGAAGACCTCGATCATCTTGTGTGAGAAGAGAAAAAAACGCAAAGGATACAACAACTAAGAAAAAAGACTACAGTGTGCAATGCAAGCAAAAATATCCAATATAAATATCCAAATTAATAAATTACAAAAGACACACCGAAACACCTGAAACACCTTGAGTCAGGTTCTCTAAATTTTTCTGAAATTTTATTATATCACAGTGCCCCAAAAAAGAATTGTAATAGGCGTGCGCAACTATTAACAAGTGTCTGGATTAGCACATAAATATCTGACTGATTAAACGACTTATCTATATCATCTATTTCATTTAACTTTTCCTTGTTCATGACATTCCACGTGCTCAATAGAAAAGTTCATGAAAACAGGCCTTGAACCAGTAAGCAAAACAGCAAATGTCTCTGAGGTGACTGAAAGGAACAAAACCGCTAAATAAATAGGGAAGCAGCAGAAAGTGAGGTTGGACTAACGCTCCAGGAAGGTGTCCATCTGTTTAAGTGAAAAAGTCGCAGGTTGTCAGGTCACCCAAATCTCCAAAAGGGTCCATAACAGAGCAAGTGATCAACAGCTCACTCAACACTTGCAGCCACTCTTACATACAGGCCTACTGTACTTGTGTTTGGTCTTCACTGTCATTCATACCAGCACTTTAAGGATGATGTATATACACAATCAAGTATTGTTTGAACAAAAAAGCGCTTTTTGAATGCATTTAGTAAATATTATAAAAGTATTCATCGGCATTACTTCTTTGTCTCTAGCCTACTGACTTCAACAACAGTAGCCTCACAGGTTCCCCTCTCCAAAAGTGTTCTTAAAAGTGGTGTCTGCTCTCTCCTGTGCTTCTCTGAGTCTTTGTCAGGCGCAGTTAAGGCTTGTCAGTGCACTGTTTGCAGAGGCTGGAGGTGGCGTTGTTGAATAGGGCACATTTGTCAGGGCAGGAGGACGCAGCCACCCCGGTGGGGAAGGGATATCCAGGCGGCTGCTCGTACGCGCCCAAGCCGGGAGCTGCGAGGGCAGTGGTGGCCGGTATCGAGGCAGCAGAGATGGCTTGGCCCTGGTTAAGATACGCCACTAGCCTCCTCATCTCCTCCAGAGCCTGCGCCTGCATGAGGATGTAGTTTTTGGCGAGCAGCAAAGTGGCAATTTTGGAGAGTTTCCGCACTGACGGGCTGTGCGCGTAAGGGATGACCCCTCTGAGCTCATCCAGCGCGTCGTTCAGATCGTGCATCCGTCGTCTTTCTCTGGCATTGATGTTTAGCCTCAGTATTTTCTGCTCTTTGGTTTTCTTACCTCCTTCTCCTTTCCCCGCGGGCACCGTCCGCCCGTCGGCCAGAAGGACCATGTCACACCTGCCGTCGCTGTCATCGTCGGGACTCTGCTCTCCGCCGCTGCTCTCCGCCGCCGAGGTCCTGTTGGCGCTCTCACCGAAATTGACGCACAAAGATCCGGTCGGCAGACCCAGTGGCCCCCCTCTACCTCCTGCCAGTCCTCCCGGCTGAATCGAGTCTTGATCGGTCTGGTCGAAGCAGCTGATCGGTGACTGGCGGTCTCTGGCTGGTAGTTCAATGCCGGCCGACGACCTGAAAGGGTCCATTTTTTTAGTGGACACGGCGCTGAGAGTTTTGTGAAAAATGTCCCCTGCACCGCCGTTCAAGTTCATCCTTCTGTCCATAGCCTCGTGGGTTCCGCGTTGTGGCAGGCAGCGGTCGCTTCTGGAAACTCTTTGCGCGCCTCTATGAGTTTCTTCCTCTGTTTGTCCTTTACGAGTGGAGTTGTGTGTCAGTGGTGAAGTTGCAGGCTCGCTCGACTTGTCAGCTGAGGTGTGGAGACGAGGAGGAGACTCGTGTAATAAGTGCTGCTCTCTCCTGCCTCTCTCTCTCTCTCTCTCTCTCTCTCTCTCTCTCTCTTTCTTTCTGTGTCTCTGATTCACCTTCACCGGATCTCCACGATGATCCTCGTTACGCACGAGACGCCTGAGTCTTTTTACATCATTATCTCGAGGCGGGTTATTAAAAAGGATTCGCCTATTGGGATAGAGACACCCTCTCCCCCTCTCACTTTCTACCCAATCAGGTTAACGTTTTAATTAATGGCATTTAAACGATGACAAACAATACCGCGTGCGCTCCGTCTCTCCCTTTGAGTATATGTATGTGTGTGTGTGCGCGTGTTCACGGCTCTTTCTAACGGTGTTTTTAGAAAGCCCTCTGATCATGAAATGACCTCCTTCAGTGGTTTATTTGTGACATTTTCTCATGTTTCAGTAGAAAAGTTGTAAATCAAAGTAATGCTTGCCTTTTGTCAGTCTCTTAATATTTGGGAGACTTGAGTTTGTTTATCTGAACAGCTTAAAATCATATAGATTATTTGTTTAGCGTGTTTGCCTCTTTCCTTTCTTTTGTCACACTTTTAGCTCCTCTTTTTAAGTGTGGCACCAAAACCTTCCCTTGAATTCAGAGAAAGACCAGGCCTATTGTTATCAAACTTGGCAGGAGTTCCTGCTCCAGACTTGAGGTAAATTGATGATATATTGTGTCTGAGAACCACAACCCAAATTTCATTTTGCCTGAATGCAGGTTTTTAGTTTAAGTCCCCCAAAATGTACATGAATGTCTACGTTTTACTATTGTAGTGTCCCCTCAGTTTTCCCATGACAGAGCCTGCACTTGGAACAAGATTTACTTATGGTCATACTGCCATCTACTGGTATGAGTAATGTAGTACACCTATGAAAAATCAAACAGCATGAAGATCAACAACTAAGCTTTAATCAGCTGTCTTTAACCCTTCAATTCCTTAGATATGACATAATTACTGAATGCATACTGTAGGGACAAAGACAATCTAAATTTTTAAAATTCAGTCAACATCTCAAGGTTTCCAATTATACTGAATATTTCACCAATTTTGGGGTGACATGTAAAACTGATGGCTACAGACAGGTGACAAATTAAAGCAAAAACCTGAATAAATGAATAGAGGAACAAATCAAATGCAGATGCTCACTCATAGATGCACTTAATTGCAATTAACATCTAATCATGCTCTCTGGCATTTGTAAAAATGCCTAGCAGGCCCAGTTGATCCTGTTTTTCTCTTGAAGATTTGGACGGATGTGTTGGACAGCGCTCTCCACCACCATCATAAAAACACCAAATGAGGGGATATCTTAAAGAAGAATGGTGTTCATACCTCCAGTAGAATCAATGTCAGCTCGTATGGAAGTACTTCTGGCAACATATGGACAATTTATGCTGGTTTTAACTTTAATTTGTCACCTGAACTGTACGTCTTTAATTTAAAGTAACCATAAGCAGTTGTGGGTTTGAATATTTCACTCAATAAAAGCATGATAAAGGTTCACCAAAGTCCTGGAACAAGCAGATGCAGAATGCACAGTATGTGATGTTGCACAGTGGAAAAATGTATTCTCTAACTGGGATGCTGCTTAAAGGGACGCTCCACCGGTTTTACACATGAAGGTCAATTTACTTGTTGTGAAGGGGGTGCTGCTCAGCCTTTGACAACAGTAGAACAATGTCTTTTAATTTTGTGATTGATGGCATCACGTGTTACCTCAGATTGGGCTCAGAATTATAATAGAGAGCTTGTTTTGCAAACTAGGGTCATGAAGTTTTGAAGGCACGTGAATTTGCAGGCAGGGAGGGGTTTAATGAAAGACACCTGAGTTGCGTTATGGATGTTATGGACATTGTTGGCCTCTGATGCATTTATTTTGAGAATTAAAAAAATATCTGACTGCTCCTTTAAAAGCCTTGTAAATGTTTTGGAGATATATCTGGCTCATATGAGTTTATAGAAACAGCTGCAGAGCGTCTGTGGGCGGTGGAGCTGTCAGCGTTGCTGAACATGCTGATAGCTCCACAGTTTATACCTCAGCTATATTTCCAGTCCAAAGAAGTCACACACAAACTCCACAGGTGTCTCTTAAGTTCAGCGTAGCCCAGGGAACCCTACAGTTAACTAAGATTCAACGTGACGGACTCTGTAACTGCTTGCACAAAAACACATTCTTCTTCCCCTCTTGCACAAAAAGCCATTTCAGTAATTACTCTCCCCCAGGAGCCATTTGTAGATACAGACTGCAATGCATTAAGGGCAAAAATCTCCTACTTCCAAGTTACCATGGCTAGTTACCATGGCATGTCCATATTAAAGGTACCTTTAGCAATAATTACAATTGACCCATGCCAGTTGAAACCACAGTGAATATGGTGCGGATTTTTCCACCCTCTGAGATGGTGCCTCGGCAGCTACGTATTGTTTAGTTAGAATAGAGCTTTGTGGGAAAGTCTGCTCTGCCTCCTTTAGTATGTCACACTCTGAAGACGTTAAAGTTTGCCAAAGGTGAGAAGAGTTGTGTTCAGAATCTGTGTGCGTCCTTTATTAACAAGAAGAGGGAAACAGAAGAGAATTTTGAGATGTTTCAATGTAGAAAGCTACACAATCAACTCAGTCTTTGTTCACATGCTTGTCAGTTTCAGCTTGTGCTCGTTAGCTGTTGTAAAATTTTAAATTGAGGGTTAATGACTTGTAACTTCAAAAAAATACTCCATTGCAAGATTTCACTTATCTTGACAAAAACTGGTCAGTTACAAAATTGTTCAGTAAAAAATAGTGTTGACCTACAAGCTGTGATTTTAAGTCAGTTCCCTAGAAACAGACAAGTCCTTTTTTGTGAAAATGAAAACCTCAGTTACTATAAACGCAGAAAAATGTTCCTCGGCTGTTCTTTGGCATTGGTCGAGGTGCTATATAGCACCACTGTCACTGGTTCTTCAGCTTCACTTAGTCTTACTGGGGAAAGAATTCAAACACTACATTGAGATAGCCTACAAACCTTGTATTTCCAGAGGATAACACGTTAAAGCAGTGGCTGTCAGCCTTTTTGCATGTGCACAGGTATATTCCAGGTTTGAAAAGGTAACATAATGTGTTTCCCAGAAAGCATTTAGTGCAGGATTCTGGATCGTTTAAGCAAACATTTCATCAGAAATAAATGATTCATTATTATTCATATTTTAAGTGAAAGTATCATTTCAAGCATATTTACTTGTCCGTGATATTATCTAGCATTGAATGATGCTAGATAATATCACGGACAAGACTCAAAAAATTCAAACAGTCTAGTACTATGTGGCACCTCTAATGGTCCTGTGTGGCATTATTTGACAAATGTGCTGTATAGCACCTTTAAAAAATGGTGCTATACAGCACCAAAACAGGTTTCCCTATGATTACAAGCTAAAGAACCACTTTTCAGTATTGTTCAGACTCATTTTTGTTTTGAGTGTAATAAACAGGATTGTCCAATTAAATCCCAACTCCCACATAGTGATTTTTAACAGTGACACTGGTCTAGTGTCCACCCTCCGTCACGTGGCAGGTGCTATCCACCACATGTTTTCACAATACTGATGGCCACCTAATTTTTGGCATTCAGTATAATAATACTTTGTTTTGAAAATTATTTATGCAAAATCCTTCTTGTAGTGGAAGAAATAACTCTTCAAAAGCATACCAGCTGTTCAGCTGAACATTTGAACACCCTGATACAACTGCTGGCACCCCTGGAGAAAATAATCAGAGGCTGATATAACTGTCTTTAAGAGGCTGTAGCGTGCTAATTTTAAGATAGCGCAAAGCTAGTGGTATATTTTGTGAAATTAGACAATATAGAGCATCCACTGGCACCATCCATGTCGGCATAGCTTGTCAGGAAGTGAGCCAAATTTTGCTCCCAAGTTAGGCTAAATTTTGACAAGGGCAAAAGTGGCATGGCCATTTTCAAAGGGTCCCTTGAACTTTCACCTCATGATGTCGAAATGACAGTTGGTTCTATGGGTACCTGTGACTCTCCTTCAAGCTTGAGAGGGCTTGTTCCCAGTAAATGTTTTGTGTTCTTACCATAAATCTACTCCTTTAAATTAAATCTGCTTATTTGTCTTTTATGAAAAAAGGACAACCGGCCTATTTGAAGAACAATGCATTGACTAACATGTGTAAACGGATACATGACACATTCAAACAGGATTGTTGTGGAACTCAAAATGTTAACTGCACTGCTGTTAGTGTGCGTATGTTAGATAATTAGTAACAGGAAACCTAAGTATATTAATATATGATTCCTTAACTCGTCTATATACTTAAACATTATAACATAATTCTTGAAACTCAATTATGGCTTTTAGTTTTGGTGATTTTCAGATGCCCCATCTCACCACCCCTGTGAAAGCTTTCTGGGGGCGCCACTGCAGCTGTTAGATGGAGCCGATTCACACAAGTCTTCAGCTACATTTACGTCTTTAAGTAACTTGTGATTTCATGCTGAATTCACATTATATTTTCACCATGTTAGGTGTTGAGTGTTCCTGTCAAAGCTGTTCTCTGCAGCTGCATCTCAAACACAATTGCTCAGCACGTTCAAGGTCAATGTTTTACCCCTTTTCCAGCATATTTCAATTAGCGTATGTTCAGTCTCTCTGCTGAGGCTCCATGAGAGGCCATCAGGGCAGAATACTTGAGGAGTTATGATCTAACGAGTGGCCGAGACAGTCGCTTTATCCTGAGACAGCAAGAGAACACCTTCATGGCCAATCAGGTCCGGCTAATGAGACAAGATGGGCCAGGACGGTGCCACAGCCATTACAGCCACAGTCTGTCAGCACTTTGGTAATGAAGAGACCACTGAAGGCAAAACTGTGTTAGAAAAGAGAACAAGCATCAATTTAGAGCGGGACAAAAGAGAAGTTTAGACACAGGAGCATGACAGGAAGTGTGCGAACCATTAATGAAGCTTCCACACAGACAACATGATTTATAGTGTATTAAAGGTCCAGTGTGTAGGATTTCAGGGGAGAGATGGAATATAGGAAGTCTTTTTTTCTAGTATATAATCACCTGAAAATAAGAATCCTTGTGTTTTTGTTACCTTAGAATAAGATGTTTGTATCCACATAGGGAGCGAGTCCTCGTTTATGGAGATTGCTGTGTTGCATCGTCATGTCTCTACAGTAGCCCAGAACAGACAAGCCGAACACTGGCTCCAGATAGGGCCATCTGCAGCAAGCAACATCGGAAAACCACTGATGTGTAATGTGAAACTGCTTTATTCAGTGTTTTTACTGGCTTGAATCATCAGTGGTCGTAGGATCTATACTGAAAATGTACATACGGACAAAAGCAAAAAAATGGATTGCGCCAAAAAATATTTGCCAATTTCTAAACTCAGGCTTCCACCTCGCCATCTGTGTCGCTAATTTCCAGTCTCCAAATTGTTCATAAGCATGGGTCAAAGTTTCTCCCGTCAAGTCTGTTTTTATAGATCCCAACTTTTCTGTGGGAAGTGGCGTACGCCTCTTTCAGGCCTCGTTTTGTGCGTACGCAATGTTTATAAATGAGACTCCTGGTGCTTTTGTTTTGGAGAAGAAGAGACCTCTGCAGATAATTCGACTCTAGGTGAAAACCTCTCGAGTGTCTCCATCTTAAGCAGGTGGTGAGCGAGCAGCCTGTCTCTGACATGCCTAACAGCGTTGGAGAAAGACTGATTTGTAATGTAGAGCTACTTTATTCAGTGTTTTTACTGGCTTAAATCTACAGGTGTGTTTGTTTTAGAGAGGAAAGACCTCTGCAGATAACTCGGCTCCCAGTAAAAACCTTGTGAACAATGAATACTGAAGGAATTCAGCTGGTTGTTATCAGCAATCCTCACTGCTAGACACAACTATATCCCCCTAAATCTTACACACTGAAACTTTAAGGGTTGTCAGACTGCATCACAAGCACAGAAATGGCATGGCGTGGCGTGTTACATGTTGTTTCATCTTACCCCCCCTTGAAAGTGGAGGCACAACATATTTAAGTATTTATTTGAAAAGCCTTAAATGCATTAGAAAAGTATAATAGACTATTTCTTTTGCAGGTTTCCCGAGGTCAGACTGATAAAATTAGTCACAGTGTAATTCATTCAACTATTTTTCAACATTTTAAATGTATCTCATGCATCCAGATGAACAGTGTTTTCGATTTTCACCACAAGAGGGCAGGCGATGACTTGTAATGGGGGAACCAGCTGATGCCGGAGCAGCTGAGGGTGAAGCAGGAGCTTGATGAACATGCTTTATGGCAAGCTTGTGGATTTCATTCAACTTTGAAGATTTCGGTTATCAGTGGGAGCCAGACTCTCGGGCTGTAGAGTCCTGATATGAAATTTCAATTTTGTCATGTGGCGCTCTACATGGAGACCCACCAGTGAACCATATTCATGACATGACATGTAGGCTGCACTATTTATTCTGTAAGGGAACAAATTGCAGTTTCATTTAAGGTGAACCCGAGTCTGACTTCTTAGATGGTTCTGATTGTGGATCAGTGTCCCTCCTTCTTTCACTCATGTCTTTTTAAAGACTGTAGCACTTGATCACACGCATCATAGATTAATGCTCGACTTTTTTTTGCAGCTTCTATTTAGGACTCTAACTGGCAGTAAATCTCTCTTCATTTAATTATTTTCGAATATAGATTAACTCTCGCATTTTCTCCCA
Organism: Epinephelus moara; assembly: GCF_006386435.1. Lineage (NCBI taxonomy): Eukaryota > Metazoa > Chordata > Actinopteri > Perciformes > Serranidae > Epinephelus > Epinephelus moara. The sequence goes on from NC_065516.1 coordinate 18,536,169, forward strand.
CCCTGCTCGCTGTAGCGTTGATTGTTTTCACCACTCATTGCTTATTTGAAGGATTAAAGGAAATAAACATTAATGAGTTGGTGAAATGAGTGGATAAACCCCCCCTCCCCATCAGGCCTCTCTTCCATCCATCACTCCTCCCGCCATTCTCGGCGATGATATTCATTAATCAAGATCTGATTATTGCCTGCTGTCAAAGTGCGCAAAATGGAGCATGCGTCTTTCTCTCTGTGTCTTAACTGGCAAAATGAACAAACGCACTGCTTTTTAAAAACAGCCTAGATGGTGTGAGGTATAGCTGCACGAATTTTATCACAATTTCTGTTTGTCAAATTCTCAACTCGGGAAGAAGCATCACCCTCCGTCATAATATAACCGAGTGCGGCGCCCTTGAACGCCACTAGGCGACACACTAAGATAGGAGGATGTTATTGCATCCGGCGCACATGCCTTAAGAATCTCTCAGCTGCTGCACTGTGTTCATCAGTTCTGTCAAAAGGTTTGTTGGACAGCATTTCCAAACCTCTTTATATTAATTCACCCGGGCATCTGAGTTCGTATCTGCCGAGGTCCTTAGCCCACCTCCCTCCCTCATTTACATCCCACACCGGCGGCACCGTGCTTATGGAAATTAATATGCAGATCAAATAAATCACAGTGTAATATCCTTGTCAGGAGAGGCCTTTTAGGTTATTGCAGGTTGGCGTAGATTGGAGCTGCTTCACTGCGAGAATGACCGTTTTAAAAAGTGTTTTTTCTTTCTCAAAGCAAGTGGCAGAAAATGTGTCGCTAGAATAAGATGTTCAGTTTTACACTGCAGATCTGCTCAACACATATCTCCACATAAGCGACAGTATATTGGGTTTAATTGGGGTGGTCTTTTTGTTTAAGGTTTTATGCGTTATGGCAGAAACGGCCGTGGAAAGCATTACACCACTGTCACACTCTGCACATTTTTGCCTTTATGATTTAATTAATGAATTAAGACTACTGGCTTGATGCAATGACTACACTAGGATTTTCTGATACCCTCTCATATCCTTGCTTGTGTGTGTGTGTGCGTGTGTGTGTGTGTGCAGTTCATATGTCGCCGGGTCCGGTCTGCATTCCTGTACTACAGTAAAAAATAGTTGAGCCATTTCCGCTTGTGTACCGGCAGGCGAGTGAAACAAAAGGCTGATCGGCCGTGCGCAGATTTCAGCACCACAGAAGGTGGACAGCGCTCTCGGGAAGCCTGTGTGTGGATGGACAGCTCCCATCGACACACACTCATACACACACACACTGGAGCATTCACATGCATGTTCACATAAAACACAGAGCTGTAAATGGTTGTGTGGATTCACTTTATTGTTGGACCGAGGGGGAAGGAAACAGTACATGCGTAAATGTGTCACAGTCTGACACTACAGAAGCAAACCTTCACTGTGAGAGCGTCACTAATACTGTTTTTAAAAAAATGCCATTAAAAGATGAGATGTGTTCCTTGGATTTGCAGACATCTGAAGAAAGAAGGATCATCTCTTGGCATTCACCGCGTGCCTTAATTGTAAGACATTAAATCAAGGTCCGCTGTGAACACGGAGAGACACAACCCGCTCGTCTGTGTGTGTTCGCGTGTGTGTGTTTGCATGCATGTGTGTGAGCAGCTGGATTCACTCTGCTGTGGGAAACGGCCAGACACCTCAACATCTCCGTAAAACCTGTCATTACAAATATAATCAAATAATTTCACAGCCTTTGAGGCCTGCGTTGTGAGACTAAAAACTGCACTGGGATGTCAAGTTTGGCCCAAAATGGAAAAATAAAAATTCCAAGCACGGGTCCAAAGAGATGAAATCCTCTCCCGGTTGTCGTGCAGGCCTACCTTATTATGTAAAAACATTCAATTGGAGGAACAAGAGGTTAGGTTACAGGGTGACTTAAACGCAAAACAGCCAGTGGGTGGTTTTGCGTGCAAAATAATGATACGTCCCAGGCCGCTTGTGCAGGCGAAAAAGGACTCCGTGTGATGCTTTCCCGTCGACTGCTTTGTCCAAAACTGCAGAAAGCGTTAAAGTCCTCCATTATCCCATAATGCACCTACAAACAAAAAAAGAAAACACAAAATGCGTCATGAACTTCACATGGAAATGCAGGTGACAAAACCTTGTATTCCTCATTGACCTGGAAAAAAATGAGGATCAGTTGGCGTCCATGAAACAGAAAAAAAGTCCACGTCCAGAATATTGATTTTCCTAGTCACATAGGGTACGCATTTTTTTCTCCCAACACACACCGCACACATACACATACACACTGTAGCCTCTACTTGCGGGTCACACGTTGAAACTGCCGCAAATCGCAAACGGGGCATCTGAAGAGCCTTGGTAACTGCGGTTGTCCTGAACACAGCGGTGCTCTATGTGTACGCGTCCCTGCACGCGCGTCTCCCAACAGAAAACTGACCGGGACACCGACACCGAGCAGGGCAGCGCGAGCCCAGCACCGACACCGACACCGACACCGCCTAAATGGGACTGATCTCTCTCTCGTCCGGTCTTTTCCTCTGACTTTGGGATTAATGGTGCTCCAGCCAAACAAATGAGGCATCTGCCTTCAGCACAAGAGGATTGGGATGAGGGGGGGTTGGGGGGGTGGTGGAGGAAGGAGGGGGGTGTTGACGTCACCGGGCAAACAGATGTTCCTCTATATTACCCAGCGTCCTCCTCATGACTACCCCGTGTCCTTGAAACTAGGAGGGAAATTGACGACTTCCTATTCGGAGTATTAACGACTATCGCCGAAATGTGTTAATAGTTCTGCAGTTAGTGTGTGTGTGTGTGTGTGTGTGTGTGTGTGTGTGTGTGTGTGTGTGTGTGTGTGTTGTGTTGTGTGCGCGGCCCGGCAGAGGAAATGCCAACAATGGCCCCGCAAATTGTGAAGCCCCAAATCTGGCATTGGCTGTGAACGGTTATGCAACATTGCACTATTCAAAAAATGAGAACACGCGTGTACGTAGGCTGCACGCACGCACACAGTACAGACTCACACTCATGCACGGGCATGCGCACATGCACTCTTCTCTGCACACTTACACACTCACTCACACAGGGATGAGGGAGGGATGCTCGTGTCATCCTGAGCCTGCTGTTTGATGTGAGTGCAGTTTAACCAATACTGTATTTTGCTCGATGTGATGAGCTGCACCTGAATTTCAGTCCTTGAAATAAGATTTAAAATGTGACACTGAATACACTCTGTATCTGTCACTGTGAGCGTGATGGAGAAGTGTACGTTTCTGCTTTGAAATGCGCATTAAAAGACAAATTACTCCCATACTAATTACGTTATTGTATGGGGGCTGACACAGATAGGAGATCCATGCCATTATAAACCAGTATAATCTGCAGTGGTGCAGACTACAGATATTTGCATATCTCCTCATGTAGGCTAAAAACTGCTGAATATCAAATGTCAGTGCTGTCTAATCACAATTAGGAGCCACATACCTGCTTCCCCATCAGAGCCTCCCGGAGCCTCTGAGCTCACCATACTGGGAACCAGTTCTACATCTGACAGCCCGTGTTTCACCACTAAAGAGCGAAATCCACTGCGTGTGAAGCAGTGTGGTGAAAATGACGAGGCGCAGGCTCGTGGATATGGCAATTGCAATGCATTACCCACTCGCTATAACAGAGAGGAGAGGGATGCAGAAACAAAGGGAAACGCCATTTTAGACGGAAACGTCCCCATCACCCTGAAAAAATCCGGCGACTCTCGCGCCGGCCCTCGTTTTGGAGCTCCATCGTCAGCACATCACCACATTTCGGGTCCCTGTGTGTATCTGGCCACCGACAGGAACACGACCCCTATTGTCCTTAAGCACCGCGCAACGAACAAACGATGTGGCTCACAAACCCACCGTCCTCTTTACCCTTCTTATTGATTATGCAACCGTCGACATAAAACGATCTGTCCAGCCCGCGCGTGTTTTGGTGATGCTTTTCGATCGCCTCTTTTTGTTAGCTCTCTTCCCAAAGTGCTTTATTCCCTAAAGCCCGCAATAACAATGGCAAGTGCAACGTGCATGAGGAAGCGTACAGAACACCTCTCTGCAGATACAAAACGATCACCATCCTCCTCTAATCTATTGAAATACATATCCTACTAACGTTTGAAGCAGAAAATACACATTCAGGTTATTAATAATTGATCAAAGGCTCGAGCATAAAGCAAACGCAAGCATCAGATACTCACCATGATATGGTCCACGCCATATGGTGGATCCCAGAACACTGTGCTCTGCTAATATTTATCCGTTTCTCTCACTTCATTCTAGCTTTAATACTTCACTGCAGGTCTTTACATCACGGAGGCAGTAGCTTGTATTCCCGGTTCCTTTCGGCGTAGCGGCGGACAAGCAAAGACTCCGTTTGGCGAGAAGCTGATACTACCAATGAGAGCGATGCTGTAGCCTCTGCAAAGCATGGCTGCGCTTTCTCGCTTTTTTTTCAAAAGAGGGCAGGTCGTTCTGTGCATTACAATAAAATCTCTCTCTCTCTCTCCTTTCCTCTCTCTCTCTCTCTTCCCCCCCTCACATGCACACGCGCACACACGCTTTTATACATACAAATGCGCGCTCGCTCACACTGACACGCAAATATAGCCTATCCTGTGCGCGCTCTGGAAAATCTATACATCTGGTGTTTTTATATATTATGATTATTTCTATTTGATTATTTCCATGCATGTTGCTGCTGTTAACCAGATTCCCATTGTGCAGTGTAACACTGTGCTGCAGGCCTGTTTTAGTTTTATATGTGCAGCAATAACTATAACATAATCTAGTGAAGCTCGACATTAGGAGTGTGTGTAGCGGGATCGTCGCCTTGCCGGCCACAATTAATCATGTTTAATGCCGTTTGTCTTGAGAGGTCCATTAGTGCGTTGCAGTTTCACGCATGAGGCCGCTGGATTGCAACTCAATTTCTATAGGCTGTGTTGAGCCTGCCCAGACAAACTGAGGGGCATTTTACAGCAAGAATAAGAAGAAATGTGTCTGTAATGTGTTACAGGCCTATAATGCAAATACTCTTTCCCTTTTGAGGGCCAGTAAAGGGACAATTTTATTTCCACAGTTTGCACACTTTGCACACTACACATTTGGACATGCAAAAGCACAGAGGCTATGAAGGTAGTCTTGGTTTTGCGTTCAACATAGAGGCAGTCATTGATTGAAGCAAGTGGCAGTCCTGCACTGCTCGTTTGTATCTCCTTTACTTCCTGCCGTGATTGACTCCCAGGCAAAGATCCAATCGAAGCCAGGGCCCCATGTATGATGTCATTTGAGTAACCTCACTAACCCTGTAGCCAAGGCGGAACACACAGGCCCGCTAATGCCTACTTACCTCCAACCTATTAATATATATCTGATTCCTGCGTTAGAAATAGCCTGTAGGTGTTATTCACGGTCTGTTTCTTCGAGTTCTCTCCTTCTGTCATCCCATCCTCTGCACATCCATTCTCTCTTTCACAGTTTCACTCTGTTACTGTTTTATTGTTTCACTCTGTTACAGTGTTGGCCTTTGACGGCTGCAAGAACCCAGTCAGTGCAATGATGCAACGCTGGCGTGTGATGCAACACGGGCGAACACACCACTAACAGCGTTAACGTTTTGTCAACATTTTTATGCTTTATTTGAAGGGTTAGAGGGAAAGTCTGCCGGGGCTTGCGTCAGGCTACATATAGAGGGAAGTTTGAAAGCTGCGTTCTCTCCGGCAGAGAGGGGGGTAACGCTATTGTTCCTGCTGAAACAATGGGAGCTGCGGGGCGACATGCAGCGGTGCGCACATGAATGGCAGGGCTCTGGGATGTGTGTGGGTCAGTGGCCCGGGGTCTCCGTCCCAAAGCCCCTTTCCCAGCGCCTCACAATGAACCTGCACAAGGTCGGGGCTCCTAGGGGTCACAGGCCACCCCCTTTTGTCCCGCACTTCAAAACACATAAACATTTATTAATCAAGAGCCAGCCACTGGGCCCCCTGCTCGGAAAGGGGGGTGAGAGGGGTGGCGTGAAGAGGGGGGAAGAAGTGGGGGAGAAAGAAAGAAAGAACTAGTGGCTGCAGATGCAAATTCCATCATTTGGACAGAGGTGGAAGTTTGTAAAAGTTGCAGCCTAATAGAGGAAGTTGGGGCTCTGTGCAGGAGCGAGCCGGCGGATGGAAACACACAGACTGGATTTGGACTTATTATTAAACTGTGCCCCGTCCATCTGTCTTCACTCTTCTGTTGGATATGCGTGTAACGTCTCTGGGATGGGATTTCTGTCGCACAGTGACATGTTCTCCACACCTGAGGACTCAAAGGACAAACAGGGGGTACAGCCGCCTGCACAGCACTGAGCCGATCTGACGAAATTGCATAAAATAATGTAGTCAGTGGCAGCGCATTATCATAGTGAATACCATTCGTTTACATCAACACACACGGAGGCTGCAGGATCGAAACGCCCTTCATGTGCACAGCTTTTTTTTCACGCGGAGTCCACGTGAAGTAGTGCAAAACTCGAGCTATAAGGCGACATCGGAATGCTGTTTGTCTGTTCGTGCGTTTTCGATCAGTTATTTGTTGACAATAAAATCCCAAAGCAGGGCCTCCCTCTGCAGCACATGTAACGTACCTGTTTGTGAATTTACAAATAAAAGAAGCAACTTAATTTTACACAAGATCAAATAACACTTAGAGCCGGACAAAATAACCTGCGTTAATTTCATTTGAGACGTACTTGTGGTGCATTAAAGCTCCCTAATAAGCGTCGGTGTTAGTCGTTTTGGGAAGCAGTGTAACGAATTGGAAACCAAATCGAAACGAAAATGTATCTGTCTGTAGGAAAATGTGTCCAGGCAGCTGCAGGCTCTGTGCTCTGCAGCAGTAAACGTTGTAGTTGCATCAGTTTTAGCAACGAGATGCCTTAATAACCGCAGCCTTTCCATCAGCCCCCCTTATATTTTGCATCATGCATCAGGCCTCCCCCCCAGCCTCACACAGTCTAAACGATGTTGCTCTTTGTGCTATAATATTCTCCATAAAATGTACATCAAAGCTGGTTTCATATGTTGATATATTTATTTATATATTTTTACATATCAGTAATTGGTGAATAATTTTAATTGTAACATGGTTGTATGAAGTCTTCCTTATATTAGTTTGTGTTAGATTTTTTTCTACAATTTCTCTTCAGTCATAATTTGATTTTAATGAAGAATAGCAGGTTGTTTTGAACTGAAGTTTGATTTTGACAAGTATTTTTGCTTTAATACATGTTCAAATGTGTTGCTGATAGATGTGAGGCAACAACTTAGAAATAATAGAAGAAATGTTTTAACAAATTCTCATGTGTTTTTAGTTGTTTTGAATTTTCCCAAAGTCCTTGTCGAGCTTGGTGACAGGCAGTCACTGCAATTCTGAATTTACACGTTAAGAAGTTGGGGTAGTCATTTGTTTTGGTGTCATGGCTGAAATCAAAAGCTGCTTCTTCTGTAGTTACATAAGCAACACAGACAGGTAAACATACCTGCAGTACCATGTGAGAAAGAGGGGGCATACTGTGTGTTTCAACACTTTGAGTTGAAATATTTGGAATATTTAATAGCGGAATATTTGGTGAACATGTTGCTGAAATGATGACAATTTTTCACAGTTCTGTTATGTCCAAATATAATTTACATCAGGGCTATAAGAGCCTTTTGTGTGTTTTAACTGCATAGTATTGAACATTTGTACTGACATTTATTCTTTAAAATAATTAAATTCATTTGAAATCAGAATGCATCCAAACTATTTGTAATTGCTTTTTTGATATTGGGTGAAAATTGCTTTTTGAGACGCAAATCAATTTCAAATGTACTTCAGTTAAAAAAAAAAAAAAATACATAAAACTCATCTTTGCTCCAGAGAGTAAATACAATTTTCCTATATAACAGAGTATATGTGTTATGGTAACCGTGCAGACACTACAATATCAATAACTCTGTTATCAATAGGTTAATAACTGCTGTTTATGGAAGTAGTTACAAGCTCTGGTTTATTAACCCATGCCTACATGTTTTTGCCTCTTTTCCCATAAATACACATCATAGATTTCATCAGATTTAAGGTGAGCAATATCAAAATGACTTCTTGTGTAATGTAAAAAACTGATTTACGTGTGTTATATGTGCCAGCAGTCCTGACCTGCAATGAGCAGACTCCAGAATTAGAGAATAACCCAGTATATCCTGCTTTGTTTCAGGACATGACCTCATTGCAAATTTTTTGTCTTTCTTTTTTTTCAAACAATTCCTGATGGTAACGTGTGCCTGCTTAGCTCGAGCAGGGACAGTACGCTCCCCAAGCTAACATCAAACACCAAACAGCAGTTGTTATTTCATGGTTGCGTGCAAGCAGAACCAGGTCATCTGCACTGGGTTACAGGCCTGCTGGCTGTGTTTGTAGTGTCCTCCAAAGTGTGCATCTTGCCTTACAGACATTGAGCTCTCCGCTCGGTATAAAATCATTCTTTTATGGCTTTGCTGTTTAATTTACACATTTAACAATACCTGTAATTTCAGATGTCAGAAAAGAACACATGAGAGAGGATGTGTATAAAAAGAATCCAGAGATGAGATTTTATGTGGGCGGGTTGTGATGTGACTTTAGTTAAATTTAAAAGATCTAAAACAAGTTTACTCATAGAATGCTATTCATGATCACCTGAAGCTTTATTTTTCCCACTATCATGCAATATAAACCAAATATAATACAGTAGAAACCTAATCTTGAATTCCAGTCCGTTTAAAAGGATGTAGTTTATCTAGAACTGTGACATGTTGGATGAATTGCACCTCCCGCTAGATAAACATACAAAACAGGAAACTGAATCCTGTCTGTAACCACTGAGGAAGATACTTTGTACCATGCGCCCTTGTAGTGTTTTGTGTGAGTGAAACGAGGATGAGTGTGTGGGACCTTCCCCCTCTGACATTAGCGGGGGGTCAAATGTGCATGTAGGGCACCTGGCTCTCCACCTCCCCTCTCTCTGTGATGTTAAATGTCAACCAGCAGCATCCAGAGAAAGCAAGGTGAGCCTCCATTCTAATACTTATGCCAGGAGATTATCACATCTGACTCCCAACACCATGTTTCTCTTGTGTAGGGCAATTAAAGCTGTAAGAGAGGGGAAATTTACTGAATCATTAACCTAAGGTTTTCTTTTTAGTGAAGTAGATGGCGTAAGGGTTGGTGCGCTGAAAGAAAAAGCCCTGGCTTTAACATGAATTTAAGATGAGTGCCTTAATCTTGATTTGTTGCGGAAAGATGTGCATTAACAGCCCTGCATATCTTAAAATGTCGAGAACCCCCTCATCCAACATGTGTAAACATAAAGCAGTAATTGAATTAAACAAATAAATGTATTTATTTGGACACAGGTGCTCGAGCAAAATCGTTTTGTTCTGATAGCTTGTTTTCCAGCGCCGCCGCTTCTCATTGCTCAGCCATAGTTATTTTTAAAAAAAGATGCAGCAGGACTGATATGATCAGATCACTGATTTTACAAGGCACCGTGTGGATTAATGTATAGTTCAATAACTGCATTGCACGCTTATCCAAGTGTGTCTCTGATTCGAGCTACAGTTCGACGTTGTCGTCTCACCCGGGGTGTACAAGAGGTTAGATGTAAATCTGCACTATCAGTCGGAGAAGCATCCTCGCTCAGAAATGGCAGCAGTCAGGACCTTCCGCTGCACTTCCACTGTTCCCTAATACAAAGCCTATTGAGGCCCAATCAGCAGGTCTGTTCCAGGCTTGTAAGTGGATTTCTCCCATACCCCCAAGGTTTGTGAAATGGGGGTCAATGGGTCTGTTATTGTTTTTCTCTGCCTCTTTATCCCCACATAGCTCTGTGATGTCAACAGTGAAATGACGGAGAGAGCTGGGCCCTGGAAAAAACCCAGAGAGGAAATAACTGCTATTATGATCTCTGTGCGTGTCTACTCTCAACAGGGTTGCAATTGTTCCAGTGGGCATGGTCGCGTACCCATATGAAGAAGGGAAAGAGGTAAATATCACTTATCCCCCAGCAGGTTGAAATGAAACAGCAGCAGCTGGCAGAGAGCTACTGAAAATATTGAGTTTAGTCTGAAATTTATCACTAAGCATAACCCTTACTGTCTCTCAGATGGTGTACAGTTCACTGTGCAATAAGGTCCCCTATGAAATTATTTAATATGTAAACAATATTGTCAAATGTGCCATTTGTTAGTACTGCGTGTACATTTCACAGCAGAGACACTATTGTCTTATTGTTATTAACAGTTACTAAAGCAGGGTGTATACTGCTTTTCACCTTGATGCTCTCAAAGAAAAAAAAAAAGCCACATTTATAGTCTGTAATGTGGCTCTAAATAGAGACAGTCTTTAACAGATATGTTTGTGTCAGAGGCAAAATGGCATTGTTTTCTATTGCAGCCTGCTGCCATTTATTAAATGAAAGTGGGGATCTGTTATGAGGTGGAATTTTATGCATCTGCCTGCAATGTGATCATTGCACCAAAGCACAGCCATAAATTTCTTTTGATATAATTGTATTAATGCAGCGAGTAATGGATGAGCATATGTTTCACACTGATTACTATCCCTCTCTGACTGTGTGTCCTAGTTGCCTTCCCATCGCCTGACTATCGGAATGAGAATATGTGCCTTGAGTTAATGCTGATTGCAGCAGCTGCCAACACATGAATCTCCATGGCAACAATAATGGTTGCCAGGCAACCATGCTCTTTTAGGGACACTGAAAGAAGCCCAAAGGCTTACTAAAAATATATATGGGTATAGTACTTCTTCAACGCCTCAGCCGTATGCACGTTATGCACGGAGTGACAAACAGTGAATTGCTTTAAGATCCTGCGTGTTGGTTTCTCCTATTCAGCTGCAGTGTGCAGTTACCCTGATGTTACCCTACTTTGGCATGAGCGCTCGGCTCTAAATGGCAGCCACAAACACTGATACCTTTCATGACATTAGCACACAGAGGCATGACAGAGGAATGAATGCCTCTATGAGGTTATGCACTGTATCTGGGGCCGTGGACAGCCTGGTTCAAGGAGATAGTGATGGTTTTTTACACTTGAAAAATGGGGCAACTGTCAGCCATCTTGGCTCCCACATCGAGCTTCCCCTCACAGCTCGCACAGACCCAGGTGGCATGCGCACACGCTGTGGAACAAAGCATTCCATCAGCGCAAGTGACATCACTGCAGTCAGCTCAGCTGTTTCTGCCTGCGCTATAAATAGTGTGGCGGAAAGAGCGGATTGCCTATGCAGAAAATATTTAACTCCTGACCCCAAGCCTTGAGAGAAATAGATTTTTTATTCTTGCACGGAAGTGGTGAACTGGATCTTTGCCAGTGCATCAATCATGAAATATGGGTGTTTGTTCATGCTCCCCTTATGGTTGTATGTCTAAGTCCTTGCACAGTATTTTGTAAAAGTGTGATGTATTATCTCGTGGTCTGTGGTGGATTTATTATCAGTGACTGAGCTTTGACAGGAGTTGTGCAGGATGCATTAAAAACTGATTATTTTTATTAAATATATGAGTGATTTTTCACATATAACAGGGTTAAGCATGAGATTTGAAATAAACACAAGCTTTTTTTGTTTTCTACAGTATTGATTTTATGGTCTTGTTATTTATTGTGAACAAGACTTAATGGCTTTGTAACATTTTATGTGCTTTTATTAGTGATTTTCCAGATTTTCGCCTTGTTAGCGGTGAGTTATTTGAACAAGGTGGTTCCTGCATAAAGTGAAAAATGTTAAGCTGAAGCCACAGAAGACACATGCAAAGATAAAGCAGTGAGGAAATCAGGAGCAGAGCTCACACACCCTGGGAGCCGGAGAACCAATCGCAGTTATCGATAATGTAGCATGTCAGCTGGCTTCCTGCGGTGGCTTTTGCACATGCCCAGCTCTTTTTAAAACACACACACTAACAAACAGCAGGCTGCGGCTGCTGAAGCCTTCCCTCACACCAAAACTTAGTTGCACTGCAGCAGCCTGCGAGTCCAGCCAGCCAGGCTCAGGGTCGTGGTGTGGCTGGCCGGGCGCCAGGACGTGTGCAGGGGGCTATGCCATGGCGTTGGCCCTCGCAGGCTGGCAGCATTGAGGAGCGTAAAGGCATTCAGTAGCGTGAATGTCCCTTTGTCTCAGAGCAGCGTGCCAGGCTAGCTCTAATGAGGCAACTCTTTGTGGCAGGCCTCTCAACATCAAGTGGGCTGGTGGACTCATTAACCTGACTACTGCAAATAAAGCAGGCAGGCACAAGAGACGCCTATGATAGCACACTTAAGGCCCCGCTGAATCCCCCCACCGCCGCCATCATCCCTCCACCTCCTCCCTCTCCTCTTTTCCCTCCAGTCTCCCAGGCTTCCCAGGGCTCCTCTGATAGGAGGAAATCAGCCTCTGGCCTATTTCAGGTGTCCCAAATAAGGGATGGGGGTGATTTCCGCTTTCCTTATTCTGTCTCCTTCATACCTTGAGCTTTAATCAGTTTTTGGCTCTGTACTGTAACCTGGTTTTTGCTGAAAAATGAATGAACTGGGTTTGCTTGCTTCTGTGCAGCAGATGTAGTCTGTTGGCGCAAGGACCTGAAAGTCTTTCAGCAGATGTGTTCCCAGCTCACGTGTTTATGTAGTACAGTATTTCTTTCTGTAGATATCTTAATGAACTGGTTGAAGCTTTCTTTGTTGTGGCAGCGAACACAAACCTCCTGTTGCCTCATAAATAAATTTTGTCCAGCGGATACAGTGGGTGTGCAGACCTTGTTGGATGTAGTGCTTTGCGTATTTAAAAACAAGTCGTTATACATTTGTAATTTAGTCACATTGTCCTCCCAACAATCTATTACTGTTGTTTGTTCTGGGTCAACATTTAATTGGAGTTTATTCGGTTTTATCAGTAACAGCACAACACAGTCACAGCTGCACTGACTGCAGCGTGCTCTGTGTTTGTTTATTCAGCAGTGGGGAAAGAAAAAAGAGATGCAAGTGATGTATGCAAGGAAATATTTCCATCATGCTCTCTTTTAATTATTAGATACATTTCACCAAGCCCAATTTATTGTTCTGTGTTTGATTGATGTGTTGTAGGTGAAATATCACTCCCAAACACATTTTGACTGTCAAGGTGCTCTCCTGCTGTTCGTTTACTCTCTGCTTTAGTTGAACTGCTGTCAGTCTGATTTTAGCTTCACAGTTAATGAGTCAAGTCTCTTTTTTTTACCATCTTGAATCTTTTAGACTTATCAACTTGAGCAATGCGTTGATCAACTTGACTTATTTAGGTCAGTGAAGCCTTTATGAGTTGTTCCCCCAACTAATGAAGCAGTTGTAATGCCGAAACGAGGGGTCGTAAGCGAGTCTGTTGAAATACATTTGCTAACTTGTTTTGATGAATATTTTTATAGTGGTGTGGTCTTATAGCTCGCCACTGAATTATGTATCCGTGTGAAATTGGGTCATGAGCAGCTGTTCCCTGCACACTGACAAGGACAGGTCAGATACTCATCTCACAGTATGATATTGTGTTGTTTTATATTTCTCCTTGTTATTTATCTCTCATATCTCTGCTGGTTATTAACACTCAGCGTTATTGCTCATGGGTGTGGACCTCTCAGATATTGATTCGATGTTAATGTCGTGTACTGTTTGATATATGGCCTTTGAAATTGCTCAAGCATTTGATCAGGTTGCTTGTATGTAGATTAGATTCATTAGATATTCCACCCGCTATTTTTCATGATGTTTCCTCACATTCATTTTATGGCCTCTCATTGTCCTCCCCTGCAAAGTAAATGATTTTAATCTGGTGATGCTGTGTCCTTTCAAATCCATGCAGCAGCAGCGCAGAGGGTAGGGAGAGGCTAACGCTACAATGAGCACTAATCGTGCAAGTGCCTCATTTTCTGAAAAGGAATATTCATACCAACATCAAAGGGGTTAGCACTCCTGACACTGACAAATTGCAGATGAGGTTTCATTAATTAAGTAGGCCACTAATGTTTATTTAAATGAAATTTACGGTTGCATTATTGATTTGCCACCACAAAATTATCTGACACGATGCACATGGATTGTGAGCAGTGGGCTCTCTGCAGGCGCAGACAGACAGCGGGAGCGTGAATGAAGGGATGGATGGATATTTGGAAGGGGAGGGGGCGTCTAGGTATGTTTGAAGCCCAAAGATTGCAAGGGAAGAGGGTTAGGAATGAGTATAGCTGCCAGCATGAAGGTGCCTTTGCCTATATATCCTCCGAGTGAAGCCAGAGCCGGTGGAGAAAGGGATGTTTTTGTTTGCATTTAAATTGCAGACGATTTGCGCCTAAGATGTAAGGGAGGGGAGAAATCGCTGTCACCACTATTTCTGCTTTTATATTACATGTGGCAAATGAAAGCAGCAATAATTGACACAAAGTACACATCCAATTCACTTGACTCCATTCAGGATAGATAATACTGACAGCGGAGGCTCATATCTCCTCTCAACATTTACCACACATCAGCATTACCTTGTGCGGTCTGCCCTCTAGTTTTCTGCTTCTCTAACTGGTGACTGTCAATTTCAGGTTTCCTATCTTTGTTGCTGTCATCATTTTATATCTTTTAAACAGTTTATTAAAAAAGGGCACCGCACATGGTTAGGAAATGCTTCACATTTATGGTTTAGAAAATCTTGGATGCATAGAAAAAGCTCCTCTGAACTGCACCATGAACCTTAAAAAAGTACCTCATACAATTTTCTCCTATTGTCGCCAAGGGAAGGCTCAAGGATGTATATGCATTTATTCACACACATGTACATGTTTGCGAGATGCACATGCACGCTAGGTGCTGTTTGTCAACATAAAACACGTAGACGAATTGTTATTGACAAGTGTACACAATACACCAGGAGCTACTGAGAAGACTCAATAAAATTGAGGGATAGGCTTGTTGAGATCCAAGGCCTTTCTAATTCCCCGTAATAGACTCCTGTATGCTTTGAAATGTGATTTAGGCTGGAGTAGTGGGTTTTGGTAGTCTGTTAGCCACTCTATCCATCGCTCCTCCCTGTAATGGAGAGCATCAGAGTCACAGGCAGGTTTTTACCAGGCAGAGACGCACACCGCAGCATTCGTGCAATAACCGCAGCCTCTTGTCTGTCCCACAGTAAAACATTTGACTGAACAAAGATCAATCGTAATTAGATCGGATGAAATGAATCCAAGTGTCAGAGTTCAAGCTGATACTAATAAACCAAACTGTCTGTCCCCTGGATTTGAACCATGATTTATCTGCGACACTGAATAAAACATTGCTACAGCTCTTTCTATTGCCTGGTGGCAGTCAAATGGAGCATTTTCTCAGGTTTTTATGTCAGCGCTCAGTTTTAGGGGGTAAGGTGTTAACATGTAGCTAGGAACATGTAATTAGATAAAATAAATGTAATTGTAATCAGTTACTGAGAAAAAATATGTAATTAAATTTCAGTTAATAATAAAAATGTTACTGTGCAGGAATGTCTTTTTTTGAGCACAGCCTATTTATGGACATTTTTCAGCTTTATTGCCCAGTTCAAAACATTTGTTAGAGTCAAATGTAACTCATTGTCAAATGTAATGAGTTACATTACTTTGAGGAAGTTACTAAAATAGCTTCATCACTTATTACATTTTTGACAGGGTAACTAGTAATCTGTAACCCGTCACATTTCCAGCACGTCAGTGCTGTAACACAGTCTGAAGTGGTTTAATTCACAGGTTGTAAAATGGTAGAGTAGCAGCACAGCCAGTGTTCACATGCTTTGACATATTTATACAAACACGTACTCTTTAGTGGTTTCCATTGTATTTATTCAATGACTTAACACAGACAAGAATGCACACACATGCTTGTGACAAGGTCCATACGGTGTGTTTTTATTGTAGAAACAGATCTTAGCTGTGTGTGTGTGTGTGTGTGTGTGTGTGTGTGTGTGTGTGTGCGCGCGCTTGTGTGTGTGGAGCAGATGAAACTGCTTCTGTTCTGTTCTTCCTCTCGGGCAGCGCTCTGATGGCAGGTCCAACGGGATGACTGCCTGCCATCTGTCCAGGTATGCTGCTTCGTACGTCTTCACCCCACAGCTCTGTGGAAGTGTGTGTGTGTGTGTGTGTGTGTGTGTGGGTGTGTGTGTGTGTGTGGGTGTGTTTCTGTGTGTTATGTTTAATTTTTTTTGTAGCTGTGCCCTCTGTTCTCAGAAACACAAGACGGTAACACTCTCACAAGCCTAACTTCACTCCACAACAATTCCATCCACTTTTTTCCTGATGATTATTTTCTGTCATGACATACACACGCTGACACTTGTTGAACATGTATTAGTCCATCACACAGGTACCCTCTAACATGCACAAGCACTCCCGCTACCAAGGGATATGTCCGTATATGTATGTGTGTTTGTAGAGAGAGAGGTGTAGAGGTGGAGGTGAAGGCGGATATAGGACAGTACTGTGTGTGTGTGTGTGTGTGTGTGTGTGTGTGTGTGAGAGGCTGTGAGTGTGTGTGAGGCAGGTGGTAAATGACATTGCGAGCCAACAGGCTGAGGTCAACCTCACCGGGCATAAGCCCAAGCTATATTATCAACTGGATAGCTGGCAGCTTGCTCTGCTGTACTGACGCTGCCCACACCCACTGCTGTCCACACCTAGACAATATCCCTCTGACACACACACACACACACACACACACACACACACACACACACACACACACACACTTGCTAAAATAAGGATTTGTAAGCAGCATGAAATTCTAAAGAAATGTAATGGTTTTATTGCTGGTAGCCGCGGCATCGCAGTCCAACTGTGGCACCAATTTAAACACTAAAAATTACCTTGAAAAATGGCAATATGTTCTCTCCATTTGTGTTATATTGATATTTCGAAATAAAGGGAGGCCAGGGGATGCAGTATTCATTTTAATAGCGGCGTCTGAAATTATCTGTAGCATTTTTACCCTGCAAAAGAAACAGCCTTCTTTATGTTCTCCTTTAGTTGCACTGCATCCTCCTATTTAGCATTTCTAGGCACTATACCATTAATTGATAAAGCTTGTAATTGTATATTCCATGTGTATATGCTGCCTATGAGTACTTAGCAAGTGTTACCTTTTCCCTGCATGTTTCTCCTGGAGTTCGTGCCAAATAAGATCTGTTGTTTATCGTTTTTGCATCAATATCTGATCAAAAATTACTGTCATACAGTGTAGTGTAATTCTGAACTGAGGACATTTTCAGTGTTCAAAATAGATCAAGTGCCTTTGCTTGATAGCGCAGCGAGTCTTGGGCATCGCGTTGCCCTATCTACATCATCCTCTCAAAGTGAAAGAAAAATCTTCTGACATGCTCTCTATCTTTTTTTTCTTTTTTTTTGCGGCAAGTCATGCTTCATCAGAGCAGCGTGCTGTTTGACCCACTTTACTTCAACATTTCATCCTCCGTTGTCTCAAAGAAAACCAAATACCACGGTGCATTTACGCTAGTTGGGAAAGGGTACGATTCAGCAGCATTAAACGCTCGTGCAGTTAATGTCACAGTATGTGTAATGACAATTATGTGTCCTCATGATGTGTCTTTTTTTTTGTTGCTGTGTGATAATTCAGGCTTCTTACTGAGATCTTTGCCTGTGGACGTGAATGTATGTGTGTGCTCGCATGTTGTGAAATATTTTGATCTGTGGTAGCAATGATAAAGGGAGATACATTTCAGCAGGTGTTGGTTACCATTGGTTATCTGTCTCCATATCAAAAGTGTGTATGTGGCAGGAAGGAGGTCAAAAAATGTGACAGCAACATTTTGAGATTTTTACCCCTGCTGAGGCGCACTGTGCACATACCGATGGCTCCTACGTCGAAGGAAAGATCCCAAATTTACGTTTGAGGTTAGGAGGCAGGGGTGGATAGAGAGATGCTGAGGAGAGGGGGGAAGGGATGGGATGGAGAGAAAGAGAAGGGGGGGGGGGGGGGGGGGGGGGGCACAGCAGCTGGCTCCTTTTTTTCCTGTCATTATCCCTGGTCGCTGTTTCAGTCAGCCCCANAGAAAAAAAAAAGAAAAAAAAACAAGTAGAGGGGGAGGGGCGGGGGGGGGGGGGGGGGGGGGGGCACAGCAGCTGGCTCCTTTTTTTCCTGTCATTATCCCTGGTCGCTGTTTCAGTCAGCCCCATTTGATGAAAGTCAAATAGTACACTAGCCCTGATTATGTGACAACTGGAATTCACCTACTTAGTTAATCCTGCATCGGGGTTTAGATTTCAATTAATTTCTCTCTGGTTGCTCCATCCTCCCAGGGGGTGGTGAGAGCAGGGTGGGGGAGGGGAGCCTGCTGTGTGGGTGAGGAGGATACAGTATGATGGAGAGGGTGGGGGGAGGGGAAGCCATACATAGAGAACAGAGATGGCGAAAATGCCTGCACAGCACATTCAGATATACCACGCAGGGCAGGGAGATAGTACCTGTCTGGTTTTCCTACTTTAACTGTGTAGTCAGGGAGCAATCAGCTGAATATTTTTTTTTTATAGCTTTTAATTCCTTTGCAAAGGATTCACGGCGCGCATGCGACTGCAGCATATGCATGCGTGTCTTTTGTGCCTCCCTGCACGGCGTTCAGCGAGCTGTCTGATATCATATCTACATGCTTACTAGCGTGTGCTTTTGTTCATGCGCTTGTGTGTAAACCCGAGCGCATGCGACACACATTTCAGAGCATGTATTTATGTCTGTGTTTCACACAAAAAAGCTGCATATTAATCAGGTCTCAGAGGCCCTTTAGAGGATCAAACCCCCCAGGTTGTGATTTTCTGCCATTAGTCTTATGAGGCTGAGGGGACTGGGACTGTTTAGGCCAGCTGAGCCTGCTGCGCTCAGGGAACAATGCTACTGTATCTGCTCTCTCCTTCCCTCTCCTCTTCTCATCATCTTCTGCCGTCTCTTTATCTGACATTCCTTGACATTCTGATGATGGTTTGAGTTAGAGCCTCCTGGCCGCGTCGCCATGGTAAATCTTTCGCCATATGGCGTCCGGTCACAATGGCTGTCTGTGATGGGCAGAGTGCCTGGTGTGATGCTGCTGCACATCCATCTAAGAAATAAGCAGGAAAATTCCATGCTGTGGATTGTATGTCAAAATGTCTGCAGATATTTGGATTAACATTAAATGATGAGCCAGTCTTAGATCATTTCAAATGTACAGTTTGTTCAAGAATGAAACGCCTGCATCACGAAAACAAGCAGATTGTCATAATTATGACATTTTGCATTGAGCATGTGGGACGTTGTTAGTTTGCCCTTTTAGTCGCTGTCATAATTCATAATGCTCTTTTTAGGGAAAGGCTACATGTGAATAATTGAAATCAAAGTCAAAATACTCTGCTTAAAGTACAAGGTCTTTTTATTTTTTAAGGAATTTATGTTTTGATAATGATTGCATACAACAAAAGGCACATTGCAGAGTTTTATTTCAGATTTGTCAGGGTCCCCACGCTGCTATTAAAGAGCAACCTTTACATCATTAGAGGGGAAATTAAAGCTGTGCCATTTTAGCCGTCCAATATTCAATGTTAAAAATCGACTAATGCGTACTACAGCAGCTTTTAGTCCTGAATTATAATCTTTTACTTTCACAACATATGCTTTGTGTGCTCTAACTGCTGCGCTTCACAAACACATTTCTTTTCAAACTGCCATTTAATTTATCCCATCCAACAATTAATTTAATCTTTAGTGTGAAGAAGGAACTTGACTTCTTGTTTGTAACTCCTTTCATGCCATCATGTAGTCTCGCACAGAAAGCATCTAAGCAGTTATCAAGGACCCTCTGCTAATGGGGAGGCTAATGGGAAAGCTAATGAGAGAGCTAATGGGAGGAGGTGATGGTGGTGGTAGCTAAAGATAATGCCATGTAGATCTCCTGCGGGGAGTCCTCGCTCTCCATCAGTTCTCATTAATAGAGATGGTGCTGTGGTGGGAAAGGAGGCTGACCCTTAATACACTGCCAACCTGCTGTAATCTGCTTTCACCAGTGCAGCCTGACAGTGGAGCGGGATACTTAATGTAGCAGCCTCTGCTTACCTTACCTCGACCCAGGCTGGTACCCCCTCGTCCTTAACTTGTCCGATCCCTGTGTGGTTCTGCTCTGCTGTCTCCTTCCTGCCAAGGTGAAGCCCCCAGAGCAGAGGATGCTGGGACACTAATGGTCTTTGGCATCCCGGCTCACTAACAGCACCCCCAAACTAGTGAGGATACCAATGCAAACACTGGCTACACTCAGACTGCAGGCAAAATCTGACTTTTTTTTTTTGCTGTTTTTTTCCCCACTGCACTATGAACTATGTGGTCCTAAATCAGGTATGCATCGAATATTTTGCCATGCGGCCTCAGTCTAAACAGTCATATTGGAGTTTATGCAATGCTAGATCGACATTTATCAAAGTTCTGCACTGGCGGGAGTCACTCTGTGAATACAAACATGGAAAACAGCTGTGATAAAGGTATTTAGTGAAGGGGCAGTGAGGTGTCAGACCTGTTTCAGCAAAGCCATTCTCATCATAATCCCACCACCCCCAACTCCCCATTCACACGTACCTTGGTACAAAAGTACCAGTAATTATCTCACAAAAAAGCCAAAATAAATAAATTGCTCATCCTCATTATCATCCGCTCACAAATTTGCTGGCTTCCATCCCATATTAACTTGTAAATGAAACCATGAACTAGGCTGTACCTGACTCAGAGTTATGTCATTTGGATCGGATTTGCCTTTCAATAAGCTATATTAATATGAATATTTGATAACTCTCGTTCCTTTTTTAAATACAGAGTTTAAAAGTTTAAACAGGGTTCCGCCGGATGTTAAAGGTAACTGTAACGTTCATGTAATTTAGTAAACAAGCCAAGTTAGCCCTCTGAGGTAACTACGCTAACAATGGATCGAAAATCTGCAACAACATTTTTAGTTGAGAGTAAATATCAAACAAAAGAGAGGGAGATTGCATCATATGAAGTTGCTGTAAGCTGTAAATTCACCACTTCTTAGCAGAAGGCAGAAGATAACATTATCTCTGAGCCAGACCAAGCAAAGCCTCTCTTCCTCCAGGCAGCTGCCCCCCTCCCACTCAGACTCACCCTGGGTCTGTGTCCACAGCTGCCTGTGCTGGAGAACAGCGTGAAAGCGAAGAGTGCTGCAGCTAAATCTGGGGACTGAAACGTCCCCACAAGTGCACTGCACACTGACTGACAAAAACAAACAAACAAAAAACAGAAATGTGACTGCTCGATGAGAATCTTTGACTGATGACTTGAATCTGCGACCTACAGGGAACAGCCCGACTATAAACACTGACTTCATCAGCCTCCATGTTTACGTCTGTACGACAGCCTGCTGCGTGTGATGTCTTTGTTGTTGTTCTTTTGCACATGCGGGTCAGTTCAAAATTGTGACAAGTTCAGATATTGGCCACATTTAAAAAAAAAAAAAAAAAAAAAAATTGTGAAAAGCCAAACAAAAAAAATCAGATCTGAGCATCAAATCCGAGTTGAGCACTGAGGCTTTCAGTGTGAACGTAGCCTGTTACACACAAAGCTGAGGTAGAATGAGGCGGTGAAGAAAACATCCTTCAAAATATTGTGATTTCATTTAACAATGGTGCATTACGGGAATAGTTCCTGCAATGTATTTTTTGAAATATGTTTATTTACTCTGTTTATTCGCTTAGATGAGAAAATCAGTCTGGTTCTCATGATCTGTACAGTAAATATGAAGCTACAGCTTGGGGGAACGTCTAGCCTGGCTCTGTCCGAAGGTTAAAAGCATCTCTAGATCTCACTAAACAGAAACAGAAAAGCATGTTTCCTTAAATAACGCTACTCTAAATATTAGCACAAATGTCAATTTTGAACCCATGAAGATTTCTGTTTCTTAAACTATTCCAGTGCCCATAAAGATGCTTTTACGTGCATGATGTCATCCCAGTGTAAAGTCAGTAGGCCAAGAGGGACCAAGCAGGTGATGGCTTGCATCTAGACTTTGTGATCCACTGATGACTCCCACATATAACCCCCATAAAACCACAACTAACCATTTATTCGCATGCTTTTTTGTACAAATAATTAGTGAGCCTTAGTGGTGCTGTCAGGCTAATTTTTAAAAATCTTTTGGACAGAGCCAAGCTGGCTGGCTCACCTTCTATTTCCAGTGTTTATGCAAAGCTAATGGCTTCATATTCAACGCACGAGAATGCTATCGCTCTTCTCAGCTGAATCTTGACAGGAAAGCAAATAAATCTATCTCCTAAAATGTCGAACTAGTCCTTTAATGTGAGCATGCATGTCATGGAAGGGAAGAAGCAGCCAACATTGTGTGAGAAAATAACTACGCCGAGCGATACAGAGAGTCAGAGAGAAGGAGCGTGTGTGATGGAGAGAGAGACATGTACAGAGAGTTTTCCTGGCTCTGTAATGGCTGCCATCCTCTCTCGCTAACCCCCCCCCCCCCCCCCCCCCTCCCCCCCCCTCCTCCTCTTCCTCCTCCTCCTCCTCCTCCTCTCACGGCTGCGGCTGTGTGAATCCTCTGTGCCCAGGCATGCTGTACTGAACATGCATGGCAGCGTGTCTCCTCCTGTAGCAAGCTACCTCCTGCACCACTCCTCCCGCTATTTCAAGGAAAGTGCAACCTTTGCCTTGGGCCTTAATTATGTTCAATTTGCCAAGCTGGGCCTGAAACCATTGGGGGGTGGAAAAGCTCTCTGACCTATTTATCAATGCAGCTTTTTCCTTCCACTGACTGAGACGGAACCAAAAAAGATACAGAGAGAGAGACTTTACTCAGTTTTCACATAAGCTGCAACGACATAGGATGTGTGAAAAACAGGTGTAACAGCGACACAGTATATATTTATCTGCTGTGTTCGCATTAATGAGTGCAGCTCGTCACTACTGAGGGTGTGTTGCCGCACTGTTCACCCTCTTTCCTGCCTTACATCTTAGCTTATTAAGAAATTAACAGTGCAGTTTCTTTTGCTCCGCAACAAACACTCAAATCAGATGAAATGTCTTTGCAACTGCAGTCTCAAAACTTGATTCAGACAAAAAAGAAACTGTTTGTTTTACCTGCCGCCAACAATGCCGTGTTATCTCCCAAACAGACCGCTGCTCTTTCAATAGAGACTGAAGAAGCTTCTTCAGACCACATGATTGGAGGTAAACACTGAGGAGGCCATTGACCTTTCATTATAGCTTCTGATAAGGCCAACTATCTCCCCTCTCTACTCTGTGCCCTAAATGTCAAGTCACTGTATGTGTTATAATTACCCTGAGTTGGTATTTTCCTCCTCTTTGCGTTTCAATGCATGGAGAGCAAATCCCACTAGTTGAGGTTGGCTGAGGACATGTCATACTACATTAGACGTGTGTGGTTAATTTAGCTGTTCATGGGATAATAAATCTCCTATTTTTTTGTAACGTAGCATTTTTTTCCAAAGATGGAAAGCATTCTCAACGCTGAGAATTTACCTCCCCTGAGTCGAGAGCTTGTTAATACATTCTCATTAAGAGGTTTTATGCATGGACAAATAAACAAATGCTAATAAACTCCTAATTATTTTCTCACAGCAAATTCGGGGATTTTGAATATTCATGTTTGACCAAAAAGTAGTGCAATTATTTTCCCTTTGCCTGAGTGTTACTGAGCATGCTATTTTTGAAAAGCTTCTTTTTTTTAAACTATTTGACAGTCAGAAGAAATTATGTCAAGAACAAAGAGGTAACTCCTGAAGCCTTGAAGAGTTGGTGTATGATTTATAAAGAAGATTAAAATTGAGTGATTGTTGAAAGAATATTTTGACACACCGCTAAAGGAAGAAAAGGCTCTAAAATGATCAGACTGTGCTTTTCGGCATATTTATATTTAATTGGTTGAATCATTTTTTTTCTCCCCACACGCAATTTCAGTCGAGGTTTTTGCGAGCAGCTGTAGTGTCGATTTTATTTTGTTGTGAAAGATGATGTCAAAGTCCTGCAGTATTTCCCTATAAAAGAGGAACGCCCTCCAAACATTGACTCAATACAATGCACCATATTTCGGCTCTATTGTGATTTTTTTTTTTGCCCTGTGAAAACATTGTGCATCACTAATGCAATTTGACTTGCCGGTGCAATTGTGTGGAAGACGGTAGGCCCATTTCGCTGAGTGTCAAGGAAGGCTTTTAAACTGTCACCTCACTCTCTCCTTCCTTCATACAGAAACCTTTTAGAGGCCCTCTTCGCTGGCTTGGACAATGGAGTGTGAACGCTGTTTCCCTATTCTGATTTTTGCTGCTGAGTTATTGGTAATAATGACTGATCAGGTCTCGGAGACCTTGTCTGTTTTTGGGGATGTATGAATGCGTTTAAGCACGCTGGGTTTTGACATGGTAAACATAAGGGGTTTGACGCACACAGACATACCATATCAGGAGTCCAAGGCTAGTTTGCATGTCGACAGACTGCCATGATTCAAGATGGCACCTGTCTCACTGATGTCTTTACCGCTGCTGCTCTGAGCCTTCTGCAGCTTAGTGACAGCCAGAGTCCTCGCTGACGAGAAAGCCCAGAGAGAACCAGAGGCAGAATCTGAGATTAGGAATGTTGTTGTAAGCATTAAGATGCATGAATCTCACTGTTAAGGACGGGGCTCTATATTAGTCGTTAGATTAAAACCTGTGGGGTGCTAAAGACGTTAGTCAGACTCATTCCACGCGGTGATTTGCTGCATGCCTTTTCACAAGTGCAGCCTTCACGTGCACGTGGCAGAAAATGAAGTGAGGGGAAAATGAAATTATGATTTGCGATGACAAAACTGAGACGCGTGCGTGCTACCACAAAAACAGCAACAACTCATGAATAATGCATGGCTGCCGTGGGCTATAGATTAAGTGTGAATATTCATTAATGTGCTTGCCCTTTGGGAGGTGATGCAAATTCATACAAAGGCATGCTGGCAACTGGGTTATCCACAGCTCATATGAGTAAATAAGGGTAACTACGGATGGCACTAGTTATTTCTTCATAAATACCCAAGCTGCCTGCAAACCGAAGGGCAGCGTCTGCGCTGTTAAGAAGTTTTAACAGGGTTTTCCTGAAGTAGTGACCCCCTCAGCTCTTAAGTGCTAAGTCACCAGAGCAGGGAAAGCCCATTAGCGTTAAAGAAGGTGGGGGAAGGAAAGAGTTTGAGTGATTAGGCTGATTGGATATAGCAGCACTAGGTTGCTCAGGTCAAGACTAATCAGCTTCAGAACAGAAGGAAGGTCCATAACGAGTGAAAAGAAAGAAAGACGAAGAGATGCGACCGCTGTCCTGTGTAAACAGGCTTCATGTCACACACACAAACAATAACACTGTCATACAGCCCCAAGGCAGTGCAGTCACTGAGTCAGCATGGAGATGGATGATCCACCACTGAGAATTAAAAAAACGCAGCTAATATTTGATTGTTCTCTTTAGTCGCACCAGTTTGTGTTTTTGGACAGAGCCAGTGGGCCCAATCCTCCTGAAAATCAAAAGGAAAAGAAATTGGGAAACCATGCACTGTGAATGGCTCAGAGTCTGCAGGTTCCAGTCGACACCAGGCAATTTCACTGATAAGACAACTTCAAACAGAGCAGAGGAACTATTCAATGAAATCACCTCTTGTAGTTTTTGCTTGGAATGACAACCTGCAGACTCTCACCCCTCTGTTGCACATCAGTGACATTTTTTTGACATTATTTTGGCTCACTTACATCACTCCTTACCTGCACTAGCACTTGGCTGTGTCTTCCTTTCCACATTCAGTCTCCCTTTTTCTCAACCATGAAAAAAATAAAACACTGTGCAGGATAAATTGATTTTGTTTAGGGGATCATTTGCACATTTATCCCCGCTATATGGAGGACCCCGCCATGCGTATTGCCCCTGCAGCCTGGCAGTGGCAGGAGGAAGAGCAGGGATTGGACGGAGATAAACGACTCATTAACCCCAAATTGATCATGAGCTGCACACTTGTGAGGACATTTCATCATTAATATTTCAACTTAATTATTTGTGCGTGTGTTGACTCCGAGGTTCTAATTTACACGTCACCGTGTGATGTATGAATTATTGTAATGAACAATATTTGAGCAGTTATTTCTTCCCCCTGCCACCATTTTTCTTCTCCCCTCCTCTCTTTGTCTCCCACCTCTCTCCCTCCTGTGTGCAGAAATAATTTGGCGTCATGATAAACTCATGTCGCGGGGGCTTAAATCCTGAAGACTGTCACTCATAAATCAAACTGTGCTGGCTGAGGGAGTTGTGCCACATACAGATGTTTGAACTGCTGGCGCAAAGTTTCTGATTTCTGCTTTGTGTGGTTCGCTCAAACAGCATTTTTGGTATTGAAAAACACTTTTGAGAACTGCTGTCAGCAGAGATTGAAATTTTTATGAGTGGCAGAGAGATCGGCAAAACATTTTCATGAAGTTTCGTGTTCGTCTCGCCTGAGCTGTTTCCTGTGCTGTCCCAGCTTTTATTCTGTATGACATGTAGTAGATATTGGCGTGGTGATTTGCTATCCCGTAGAGGTGGAGTGTCTGCTTTGCTTTGTTTACCTCCCTCCCTGATGTACCCGTCACTTGTGCTCAGTCAGATAGCAGCGACGGAGAGAAACTTTCATTTCCGCTAACCCGTTGCCTTCAATGCGCGGACAGTTCAGAGCATCCACACTCCACAAATCATTCTGTACACTTGTACTATAACATCATACGAACATCTAAAGACAGACAGCAGGTGTGCTCTGAATCGTTCAGACCGACATGCCAACACCTTGAACAAGACATCTCATTCCAGGCACCAACACTGTAGTTACAGCTTCGACTTTCACAGACTTCTGTGGGTGAGGTTTGAGGCGCAGAGAGCCAGATTGAGAGGTTTGGGGATTGGAGGTGAGTGCAAACCTGTGCATCAGCATGTCTTAATCCCAGAGAGCCATAATCTGGGATTAGTGATCCTCTCCTCACTGGATCCAGATTAGAGCATCCGCTCATGCAGCAGGCTCTGCACCAACGGCTGGCACCACCTCCCCAAGCCCTGTGGGAGGAGCCTGAGAAGGCTGTGGTGCTCCCCGATTGGAGGACGCTCCGGATAAACTATGCGGTGACAGGGGTTGCCAAGGCGATCACGCTGGCTTTGCGATGATTGGTTGTGTCAGAGCTCAGGATGGCTGGCTGTCCTCAGACCCGCATTAGATCACTCACTGGAGAGGTACTTGTATTAACGTATCTACACACACACACACACACACACACACACACTGTTGAACATGCATATAAACTGAATGATTGAAAGCTTCTCACTCTTCATACCAACAAATTTAACAACACACTCATTAGAACACAGAGACATTGATTTATGGATTGAAAAGTGAGCAGTGCAAGCAGTATTTCACATGCACGTGTGTGTGTTGCGAGGTGGATCCTGTGCTGTCAGATATCGGTCACACACACACACGCACACACACACAGCAGCAGCAGCCCACATAGGTCAATCTCATCACCCTGCTCACTGGCACATGGTGGGACCATAATCCTAAGGGTCAGAGGTCAGCTTCATGCTGCTTGCCTGGCTGAAAGGGCAGATGGGACACACACACGCACACACACACACACACACAGGTCAGTCTCATGCTGCCGGGTTGGTTTGAAGGGCAGATGGGTACATTGTGTCATTATGGTGGCCGGGCTACAGCTTGTGGGGGCGGCCATATTGTCATTGAGAGGACACTCACTGGGTCAGGTGTGCAGAGGCAGACATTGAATGTAGTGTATTATGTGGAGGCCTTCGTTTTGAGTGTGTATTCATTTCTGCTGGTTGTATCCATGACCTCTCTCTGGATGTCTCGCAACTGAAATCATCTGCAGCATGTAAATGCCATTTAAATTATTTGCAATTTTCTGTCTTTTACGCGGCTGATTTATAGGCTATTGTGAATCAGATTTTTATTTTTTTTCTTGGAAAACCATTAATGCAAAAAGTGATTTAGACTGTGTGCAGGAAGCCTGTAAGGCAGAAAGTCAGCTGAATTGTTCTTTCTGCCCACTTCCATGTTCTCATTTGGAGCAAATCCACTTGAGGGTTTTTATAAGACGGAGAAATCTGTGAGCAGCAAAAGACTGTGGAAATGGCAAAGTGATATTATATTGATTTAGTAAAGTAACATAAGTAAAGTCGGAAAACCTTTTTTTTGTGTGCAACTATTTAGGTCACAGTGCACAATCAATTGCACGCACACACACACACACACACACACACACACACACACACACACACACACACACACATACAGCTCATGTCAGCAGTCTTTTGCAATCACTAACTTTTTTGTCTCGCGGGTGGGAGCGCATTTTCCTCTTACCTCCTTACAAAGAAACATCATCAGTGTAACAATATCTTTTTGAAAACATTACATACATGCTTCATTTTGCTCGCATGTCCCGACCCCTTTACACACACTTTACCAGCAGAGACAGTTTGGGAGGTTTATGTTTTGTAAGCTGCTTCCATTGCATTTCCACTGCAAATGTGGTATTAAAAATACTGCAATTTTAAGGAATTTAATACATGCATAATCTGCTTTTGCTGGATTAGGCTCCCACATTAGAACAAATCAGGAAGACACAAAGGGCAGGGACTGGGGGTCTAAATATACTCCCTTTATCCGTCACTGCATCAGCCCCATTTTTTTGGGAGATGCGCTTCTGGTGATGAGCGCCGCTTCTTTGTTTTTACAAGAGAAGCATTAGAGTGTCTCTAAAATAGGCTGCGCTGTCATTTCACTCTGTTTCTACAAAACCTTCTCATGCCCCGGTATAGTAAAAGGCCGTGTTGAGATAATAGATATTTAAAATAGATACATTGAGGTAGAAGATGAAATTGAAGTCAGTGTACCATGCAGGGCATCGTGAACATGCTTTTCATCTTGTCAGGTGTATTTTTAATTCTACATCCCAAAAGTACAGTGTGTGTTTGTGGCTTTAGTGTAAATTTTAATCTACAGTGAACCTGTACAGTGTGTGAGTATAACACAAGCTAGAAATGGGTGTTATGTGCTGTGAGAGAGGTGGGCAGAGGGTGACAGCCCTCAGTTAGGTCTGTCAGACCTGGGGCTCTGTAGGCTGTCAGTCCCAGGATAGCAGAGAGAAAATGGAATACGCTTTATCCCTGGTCTCCTGCAGGTCAACTGTGACAGGGTTGCCCCTCAATTACAGAGTATCAGCACCTCTCCTCTCCTCCTCTCTCCCCCTTTTTTCCTCTCCCTCTTCCTCCCGCTCGCTGCAGTACGTCTGTGTGTGCTCTGCAAGAAGCGTGCAGAGAAGAAAAATAGAGAGGAGAGTGGGGGCAGGGTGGCAAGCACCTACAATAGGCTGCCTGGAGATTCCATAGAGCACAAGGAATTTCCAGAGGCGTTTATACCTCGGTTTATTGCTCGAATATATCTCCTCACCTACACCAAGGATTTGTTTGCTATTGCACAGCATAACGACAGATTCTATGTTTTATTGATTGCACTATGAATACTGAGCATCCCGTTAGATATCGCAGCAACATTCGGCGTCGACTATCATCCCTTTAAGTGAATCGCATATATCTAATGATCCTAAACTTCATGTTTTATGTATCCACCTTAACTAATAAGGTCAACTAGCAGTGAAATGGCTGACAGGAATCTATGCATTTTAATGCTGCCGCAGAACAATGAACACGCGCCAAACACAATAGGTTGGATGTGGAATCAGTCAATGAGGAGGTAGTGTGACCAGCTGGAGCCCTCTACCCCCTGACCCCGAGGTCACCAACCGCTACCCTTCTCTTTCATCCACCTCTCCTGGTCGACTCATGAAAATGCATCGGATAGGAAAGTTGCTTTGTCATACAGATAACCCCGACGCGTGGAGGTCTGATAGGGCACCATTATGAAATCACTTCTCTTTATTTGGACAGGGTGATTGCTCAGGCGCCCCTTGACGTGTCATCTTCTGGCAGTTTGTGATGGAAAGCAAGGTCTGACCTGAAGCAGATGGGCTGGGTTGTGTCTGGAAGTTGAACAGTATAACTAGAACCCCTAGCTTAACCTTGACCCCGTATAAACCCAGTCTGCACTGCCGTAAGGTCATTTGGGTTTTAATTTCTTCCGAGTAAGCGTTAGAAACAAGGGGGCGACTCCCATCGAGCAGAGCGGTATTACAGCAGCTACACTCCTTTCTTTAATCCAGGCTTCTGAAAAGCTGCAGGCCAAACAGAAAGGGGCTCTAACTGGCTTCTCTGTGTCCCAGTCCCTTTCAGAGCAGTGACTCACGCTTTGTGTTGGGAGACTAAAGAGCTCTGTCCTACTCCTCTGTCCTCTTTAGTGGCATGGCGAACAGACCTCACCGCCTCCAGCTCTCAGCTTGCACACCACTGAGGCTCAGAGACGGTGAGAAACCAAACTGTGAAACAATCCAACCTGCAGAGCAACTGATCTGCCACTCTTGTCCCCCTGCACTTTAATGGCTATGTGATCCATTAGCAGGAGATGGGCCTGTCAGGAGAGATTGGGCTTTGAAGCTTTATGAGCACGGGGGCACACTGTCAGCCTGGAAATGCAGCAAGTTTGTGCACAGTTGAGCCAAAGGCTTGCACCTCCATTTAGGTTCCACTTAGAGGTGGCTCCTGACAGGTGTATGAAGCTTCTCCATGCTTTTATTTGTTTATTTGTGTTTCGGGAGCATTGATCAGGTTTGACATGAAAAGCTTTTGAATGTAAGTTAAACCATCAGTTTCAACAGTCAAGGCAGCGTAGACTTTGTTGGCTTTGTGTTTGATTGTACTGGAATCAGTGGATACAATAGAAGTATTGAATTTTCCCAGTGCTGGATTCAAGGTCTGTCTTTTCAATCTATATCATGTCTATAAAGCTCAGCCCCGGTGTTAGCCGAGTATTGTCAGACAATTGAGAGAGCGTTGGTTTGCTCACGCTCTCAGGAAGGAGGCAGAGACACGGGAGAGGCACAGATAACCAACCCAAACATCCATGGATATCTCTGTGCCCGACTTCCCTGGTCTTATATTTCCAGGGTTAAAAATCAATAGGGCTACTGCTGATGAAATTTGACGCATGAGTGCGCGTCGGAGTCTGCAAAGTAGACCTGGACCGAGGCATTTCTCTTCACCCGCCCGTATTCACTTCTGTTCCATTCTGTTTTTAAATGCAAAGGGGATTTCATTTCATTCTCCTTTTGCCATTTTACCTCTTCGTTTTTTTGCTCTAAATCCAGCTTTTGGAAAGCCCAGGGGCTGAGTAAATGTGATCGATTTCTAGAGAGTGTGTCATCTAGGCCGCCCTTTTTAGGAGTGGTTTTGTAACAGAGGCACAAAGGCGCGTGGAGCCATCATTCAGCCGGCTCTTCCATTGTTCACTTAATTCATGCTGAAGGATCCAGGTCAGGCCAGCAAGCACCCTTCACAGGTTAGAAGTCAGGACTCCTCTCCCATAAACCACGGGCAAGAACAATACCACTTAAGTCCAAAGGCGTGATGTATCATTATCCACTAGAAATATATTTCCACAGCTGTTTCTCCTCTATTTGTAATATGACTGTGAAACTAATGAGAACAGAATGTCTCTGAAATTATATTTGCTCAACAGGGTTTGCAGAACAGGGAGCTGATATGAGATGGAATGAGAACATCAAGCATGGTTATTACATGTAGTTGGACTGTGTTCACTGGAGGAGCAGGTTCAAGATGATTTTGAATCCACACTTTTGTCGAACACGGTTGTCTTTTTGTGGGATGAGGATAACACCAAGTTGAGTGAGGCTGAATTAACCACAGCAACATGCCATTACTGTATATTAGATTTGGATATAGCCAGTTTATTTAGCTTTTATCTCTTTCACAAAGTGTCCTCCGGCCTGGCTAAGTCTCTAACAATGAGCTCCTCCCGTCGAAGCTATCTTCTCCCCGTCACTAAGGGAAGAATGCACACGGCAGCCGTGCAGCCGGGCTCTCCTGTGAAGGAGAATTAATCTGCTCCAAGCAACCTTTTATTTTCTCTACACAACTACTTGTCAACCGCCACTAAAAGCAATTTGTTTTTGGCCCGCTTCTTCAGGCTCATGTAGCAGGACTGAGAGAGCAGTGTGGCATGTTGTTTCAAAAAGGAGAAGAGGGGGGAAAAACAGTGCTTTAATCTGATTAGACCTGGCTAAAATCCCAAACCGGGGCTGAAGTGCAGTGCTTGTGGTTTCTGAACGGCTTACGCTAAGTCTGTACCATGGAAATAATCTACTCTTAAAACCCAGGAAACAAATCAACTATGGTAAGGACATAAGTCGCTGTCATTACGGAGTCATTAGGAGAAACATTTCCATACAGCGTGCAGGCCAGTAGTGCTGGCAGAAGGGGGCAGTGTGTGTGTGTGTGTGTGTGTGTGTGTGTGTGTGTGTGCACTCCTGTTATCATGTCTTTATATTTAAATGTGTGTTCCTGTTTTAAATGTACATCAGGAATGTCTTTTTATTCATATCTGTGATAATTTTTTTACGTTAAACATGCAGTATATTTGCATGCTTGCATGTAGTGTGTGTGTGTGTGTGTGTGTGTGTGTGTGTGTGTGCTCGACTGTCTTCTGTGCATGCCTATATGCGTGTTTCTCTGTGCTGCTGTGGGATTGCAGGACGACTTCTCGGGTGCTGAATAATGAATCAAAGCATGGGAGAGGAGCAAAGTCACACTGCAGCAGCTTGTATCTCTGCACTGCTTTTACTTTAGCTGAGCCAGATGAATGGAGCCTGGAAAAAGCTCATTCTAATAGGGCCAAGACCCTGCAATCACCTCCACAACCACGCAGCAGTAAACCACAAAATTCCCTTTGATGTATGCTTAAATACGAGCCGGACCACTGAGGGAAAATCTCCAGATTATCGATGAATATTTATAATAGAAATATTAGCATTTATTGTATAAGTAGTATTTGTCGATTGGAAGTACATTCAGTAAGACAAGAGGAAGAGGCCATTAAGGAGGATCAATAGGAAACTCTCATAAACATGCACTCCAACAGATGGGTTTAGCCATTAATAAAATGTAGAAAAGAAAACCAGTTGGTAATCAATAGTCAATCAATATTGGAAAAACGACTAAAAGGAGCAATAAGGCAGAGGAGGCACAGAGGAGAGGAGGAAATATTAGCTTTCACTGCCACCTTGTAGGCTTGGAGCAATAACACAAAGCAAGATCTTCCTAATGACACTATTAAAGTGTTTTACCACAGTATACCATGTTGTCAGCCACAGTGCTTCATTGTCTCATTAATAGCCTCCCAACACAGTGCAGATTTCAATATCAGTTTGCTCTCATTATCTCTCTTCTCTGATACCGTTTCATTTTGCGCGGGCTAAATTAAATGTAAAAAACCGTAATGCAATTTTGCTGGAGGAGAACATGGCGGCTAATTGCATTAGGCTGAACTGTCGGTGGCGTCTGCAGCGTCTAGGCCCCCATCACTCTCCCGCAATTAGCGCTGGCTACTCCCCTCAGCAGCAGGTGTTGTTCTGCCCGTGCCAGCACTCCAGCTGATTACCTTACCCGAGCGCTGCGAGCTGCTCTCCATCCATCTAGGTTACCGCACCACCACAGCCCCGTGCAGATACTCTGAGAGCCGCAATTACATTACTGTAGAGCCCATAGATACAGATGGTGGTCTATATGCGCCACTGTCAATCTGAGAGCGGGAAAGGCTGTGGAGTTGCAGAAAGGACTGGTATGATCCTGTCATGTCGCAGGCAGAGACCGGTTAGCTGCAACCTTGGGCTTGAAGGTTGTGGTGTATTGATGTGAGAAGCCAGGAGGACGAGGAAGAGCAGACTATGAGTGAGCTTAGAGCGGCAGTAACAGCAATGAACGCACACTCACACACACACACACACACACACACACACACACTCAGCATGAGGTTGGCGGCATTCCAACAGTCTCTGAGAGCAGTTGGGCTAACCAAATT
Organism: Epinephelus moara; assembly: GCF_006386435.1. Taxonomy (NCBI): domain Eukaryota; kingdom Metazoa; phylum Chordata; class Actinopteri; order Perciformes; family Serranidae; genus Epinephelus; species Epinephelus moara. The sequence goes on from NC_065516.1 coordinate 18,570,286, forward strand.
ATAAATTTACAAGGACTAAATTACATAGCTAGTGTACACACATACTGTCACATCAGAGACTCAGCCACAGGCACACACACACACACACACACACACACACACACACACACACACACACACACACTCCCTCTCTGGCTGTCTGTCCTCTCTCACACATACACAGACCCACACACACCAGGGACACAGAAGCAGCCAACATCAAACAACTGAACTTGAACTTTGGACAGGTTTTGTGCATGATATGAATAAAATAAAATCTCAGGCCCAGAGAAAGCTCAAAGTCCACAGCCTTTTTGATGCCATTTATTTATTACTGACCCTTCCTTCCTCCCATGTCAATATTTCCATGTATCTGAAATGCAACAAAAAAAACAATTTGAAATCTGAAATTTAGATCTGCGATATGAAAGGAGCCAAAGAGCCTTGACAGGATACAAGAGGAGGTTTTGAATTATCTTGTAAATTTTTACCAGTAGATGTGGCTGAACTTGTTGCAGCTTGTTATGGAGGTTTCTCTGGGGATTGACACCTGACTGTTAAAGCTGAACGCTGTAGGTTTTGATTTATTTGAATTTTTAATTCAGCATCAGATTTACTCACTGATAACACCACTGCAACACTACAAGGATGCATGGCACATGATCAGGCCATGTCAGGCTTTAAAGGGACAGTTCAACCCAAAATCAAAAATACATATTTTTCCTCTTACCTGTAGTACTATTTATCAGCCGAGATTGTTTTGGTGATTGAGTTAGTGTGAGTGTTGTTGATATTGGCCATAGAGATGTCTGCTTTCTCTTGTATATTATGGAACTAGATGGCACTCGTGGTGCTCAGAGAAATCATTGGAAAAACTCAACAGCAGTGTCTCTTTCCAGAAATCATGACCCAGTTACTCAAGATAATCCACAGACCTTGCTGTGAGCAGTTTCATGTAGGAAATATTTTCCTTCTACCGAACTACATCTGCCTACCGTATCACCACGCAGAACATTAATGGCGCTCCTCTACTGAGCTGTGACGTTAGCTAGCTCGGTGGTGCTAGGTGAGATAGCAGTAGATGCATGCTTCCTTCTGCACGGTGATACAGTTGGTGGGTGTAGTTTGGTAGACAATAGGAGTGGGCAGTAGGGCCTTATGATAATATTACGATATTACAATGTATGTTCGCAAAAATGATATTCTTGATGATAAATTAGTAAAAAATATATTTTATTATTCATTTAAGAAAATAGAATTGCAACAAAATAAGTGATATAGTTTTACAGTTTGCCTTCAAATATTCAGTAAAACTTAAAAATTATGTCTAATTTCTTTAGTTTGTAAACAACAGTAACTCAGAGTGAGATTCAGATTCTGTAAACAATATTAATAGTTGCACAAAATTAAATCTACCACAAATCACACATTTAAACAGTTCTCAAATACAAAAAATGTGCCCTGGGATCTTTATATATAAATCAATAGGCAAATTTTGTCTCTTGTAGCAAAATCATAAATGCTTGAGTTGGGGGTTTTTTCCCACCTGGACCTTTATGCTCTGCCATTTCTCCTCTAATCACCACGCTGTTACCTGTTACAGGCTATTATGATACGATAACTAGCGCATATTAACATAAATGTAGTTTCTTGTTGAGCCGTGACCATCACGTAGGTTTACATTACCAAAGGTTTACGACAAAATCACTTGACGACACCGACTCCTGTGTGCCCACGGCGAGAGAGGAGAGGGAGAGATGCTGTGCTGCTGCCGGAGGAGCCGCTGAATGAGTTCCCTCTGAGCGGTAAGTCGCTTTGAGCACCACCTGCCGAGTGCCATCTAGTTCCATTATACTGGAGAGAAAGCAGACATCTCTGTGGCCAATATCTCCAACACTCAATAACTCACACCATAACAATCTAGATTGGCATTTAGCACTATGGAAAGGAGGAAAAATATTTATCTTGGATTTGGGGGTGCTGTGCCTTTAATCATTGTACATTCCACACAGAAATTTGAGAAGTTTACGGCCTTTCATTCACTTTGTGATAAGAGCAATGATTGGGAGGTCCACTTAGTTCCATTACTTAACATGAGTCCATGGATTTACGTTCTTTTGTTTAGTGTATCATGGCGCCTTTGCTAGATGTGTGTTACTGAGAAGAATTGAAATCACCGTAGCCGCTGTAATGAACTGCCTAATAACCATTATACTCTATATGCTTTTGTTTTGTGTAGATGAATCTCCTGCTTTCAAGTCTAGTTATTTTATGGATGTCTCTTTAAAACTCCAGTGAATTTCCCAAAATTCCTGACCTCAAATTCAAACCAAAGCCACAGGAAAACCAAATGGAGTGCACACATGTGTTTTCGGCTGTGTGTTGCATCTGACCCTCATCGCTTGCCATCCAGAAAGGTGTTAGTGTTTTATTGACTGGCCCGGTGGTCCTGCTGTGCCATTGCTCTCAGCCTCCAGGATTAAAGAGACACTGCACTCTAGACACGACTCACTCATTGAATTCCCCCACTCACATGGCCTCACCGCAGCTTCAATCCACCAGAGACGGCAGCTCCAATCCACCAGAGGCGTTACGTTAAGGTAGAGGCAGCTTCACTGACTAAATCTATTAGAGGGGGAAATAAAATGAACAGTGTTTTGAATTGCTGTCAATTTTTCTTTACAAGTTCTCTTACAGCGTTAATAGGGAGCCACCATTAGTGACAGGCCACACAGTTCAAGAATGGCCCTGCCAGGCCTGCCGCCAATTACCCCCTGAACAAGAACAGGAGAGTAAACATGCAAACACTTAACACATTCACGCATGTGTACACACTCACACAACTTCTTTCTTTTGCCATTTTTTCTTCCTTTCTGTCTATGTGGTCTTAGCAGTTAGCTTAAGTGCCAATGTACTCCCCCAAGTTTTGTCTGCAAGGCTACAGCCATTTATAAACATCATAGATTTTAAAGGTCCAGTGTGAAGGATTTAGGGGGATTTATTGGCAGAAAATAAACATAATATGATATGTTCTTTCATATATAATCACCTGAAAATAGCAATCATTGTGTTTTGGTCACTCGAGAATGAGCGGTTTATATCTACATAGGGAGCAGACCCTTGTCCACAGAGTCCGTCATTTTGCACAGCCATGTTTCTATAGTAGCCCAGAACGGACAAACCAAACACAAACTCTCGATAGGGCCATTCATGTTGTTACATGGCCCACCATAGTCTGTAGCCCCTCTGTGATGAGCTGCATGGAAAAACACAGATTTTTTTTAAACATGACACTGCTTCATTCAGTATTTTTATTGGGTTCAATCACCACGTCCATTGTTTTGGAGAGGAAGAGACCTCTGTGGATAATTTGGCATACGCCTCCTTTTCACTTATGTATGTGAATGGTGTCCGTAGATTCGTAAATATACAGATGATGCCTCTAGTGTCCAGCGCAAGGAAGTTCATTTTCTTACAGATGGATAGAAACCTGATAGAAACTGCCTATAACCATGGAGGAGAGGCTAATTTTGTTCATTTTTCACCATGCAGTAGTTTGGAATATGTGCTTGAACATTACCAGGACAGAAATGGAACCTGCCAGATAAGTGGCATGTTTTGTGAAATATTTAATTAAAAAGACGTATGAACAGCTGGACGAGACATAATGACAATCTGACTGTTTATAATGTAAAACCATATTTTAGCAGAATAACATTACTCAGATTCACAATGTGTTAAAGATAGATAAGCAAGTTCTTTTTAATCATACAAACTCACTTGACAACACAAGCAACTGAATTGAAGAAAATAGCCTGTTAGCTAGTTAGCAGCCTGTTAGCTAAGCTAGCACACTGTCATACGGTCTCTCCGAAATCCAACGTGAAAGTTCTTTTTTTTTTAACAAACTCGCAGCAAATTCCAGACTGAAATATTATGGAGGGGAGAAGTTTCGCAGGCACATCGAATATCACTGAGATTCCCATAGCAATTAATGGACTTCTGGATGCCCCGCACACATACATTAGTGGCTACACCTTGAAAGTGGCGTCATTCGGATCATCAGTCGCAGACCCCTCAGTTAACTCAGGCTTTTTTTTTTTTTTGGCTAATCAGTGTACTGTACAGTGTACTTCCAGGGATGATTTGGTCCCTAGATTTTGCTGCGAGCAAGTGCTCTTGACTTTCACGCTACTCCATGGTACAGGGAGGTGCAGACAAATGCAGCAGCACAGAGGAGGAGAAACTTTCCACCTTAAGGCTCTGAGATAACATTATCTTCTCTCCTCTGCTTAGAAGTGGTGAATTTACAGCTCACAGGTACTTAATATGACAGTCTCTGGCTTTTGTTTGACACCTAGTGGTGACAAAAAATGTTGCACTTTTCCGATCTGTTGTTGGTGCCGTTAGCTTGTTTACTGTATCACATAAACACAGCTGTCACACTGATCATGCCGCTGAGACCTATTCAAACTTTACAGCTTTATATGTGACAAAAAAAGAACATTTTATTAAACAGCTGAATCTGATTCGACTGACATAATTCTGAGTCAGGTACAGTCTTAATTCGGCTCCTGGTAAAAAACCTTGTGACTGTCTGGATCTTAAGTTATCAGAGAAAATAGGTGAGCACACATTAGCAGGCGCTAAGCTAGCAGCCCGTCTGCGACAAGCACATGAAACCTCTTAAGTCAGTGTTTTCACCAGTTTTAATCACTAGAATACTGAAGGAATTCTAACCGGGAGCTCACTCGGCAGGTGGGAGAAGTTTTAGCTGGTTGCAATCCGCAAGCCTCACCACTAGATGCCACTAAATCCTATGAATCCTACACACTGCTCCTGTAATTTGTGAATGTGGCATATACATGTACGTGTTGTCATATGCTACACAAACCATAATTTTAGCTGTTTACAGAACAGGCTGGGGCTGTTGCTAATGCAAGCTAAATAGTGCATCTGAATTTAAATTAAATCTATTTAAAAGCCCTGTAAGCGTTTACAAATGTATGCTGGAGATGCAAATTTTAAAATACTCTTTTTTCCAAAATCACCAGCCCTAATATGGAGAGCCACAGTGGTCGTAGTCTGGACTTGCCCCGATCATGTTTTTTGGTGTATTTTGATGAAAATGTTGTAGTCGGCGGAGCAGCTCGAGCTCACATCCATGGAGACAATGCACACTCGTCTCTCCCATGGTTAATTGCTGTTCATGTTACTCCAAGTGAGACACCCCCCCTCCCCTATATCAGCCCTCAGCCAATTTACATCTTATTATGTCTATCTGTGCTGAGACCTAGTATCTCAAATAGAGAGAAAATTACTCTCCATTTCTGGGGGAAATAGTGACTCGTTCTAGTCACCCCCAACATTGATGCATTCTGTCACTGTGTCAGAGGTGCCTATGAAGATATTGTATAAATTCCAGCCATGCAGTATAGACATTGTTCCATACTCTTACTCCATTATTAAAACCCTAATGTCATTAACGGCACAAATAAATGGCTAGTTTGCAAAATAACTGAATGATGGAGGCTGAATTTAGCGCCTGCATTCAATACACACATATAGTGGAGGTATATTAGTGTAAATATTTAACTTTAAATCACGTGACTATTTGATCTGTGCTTGTATGTTTGAGGAAATATTTAAGTTTTAAGATTAAGTTATTTTCTGTTTCTCTTTCATTGTATAGAAAGAAAGAAAATTAATACTCACATGCTGAATGTTAAACAATTATCTCTACATTTTTATTATTCAAATATCTCGCAGTGTTTGCATTTAGGTAACATTTGAAAACCAGTTAATTATAATTTAACTGTTTTAGAGCAGAGTTACAGACCCTTTAAACGTCCTTGTGTAGCACATACTGGAAACCAGTGTTCACACACAACATGAACAACATGAACATTCTGCTCTTTGATTGTTTTTGTTTTATGAAACAGGAATCTTGTAAGACATTTAAAGATTCCTCGCTGCAAAGAAAGACTGAATGATGGACGCTTGTGTATAGAGATCTGTTGATTAGTTATATCTAGCAAGGCTTGGTGTTTAAGTCACGCTTTTGTGATGAAGTGCTGTATTAATAAACTTGACTGAGAGAGGAAAAGCCCTCTGATAGGACAATTATTTTTGTTTTAAGCAGCCTGCATGTGGGAGGACAGCTCCGCTCCCTAGGTTTCCACTTACCAGCAGTGAGTGACAAAGCCTATCTATTAAGGCAGCGAGAATTTTACCAGCGTTCACAATCGATCGTGTGCCCCGCGCGGCCTATAAAATAATGCATCGTAATGAGGGGTGGGGGCCTTTGATGAATGACAGAAAACACTGTCTAAGTGACATCCCAAAGTTGTAGGCTGTGTCTATTTTATTCTCAATTTCAGTCGCACAGTGGAGCATTCTGTTATAATTCAATTTCCATCAAACTCCCGCGCACACATGACTGTCAGTGACATCCCAATCAGTGTTGCTGACATTATTCCAGATGAATGTCATAAAAACGAGCAAGGGTGTTGAAGACGCTGTAATTGTTTCCAATAGCACGATCAAACATAAACACTGAAACATAAGCACAGAAAGCGGGTGCAGGTGGTAATATACGGCAAGCAAAGCCAAAATTTTAAAGGTTTTGATGCCATCAGGTGTCATTAATTGTAATCTATTAGGCATACATACTGATTCATGTACACTACACTCATAAACATTTATTTACTGGCATGTATTGTCTTTTTTTCATGCCGCTGCTCTTATCTGAACCACAAGCTACCTATTATTCAGGTTTCTGGAAATATCACTCGTGAAATTTTTTTTTGCAGCTTTATTGACTTTATAGGCGCCCATTAGATTGCACGTGTTTGCTCTGTCTCTCTCTCATCTACATGTTCACACACACAGTGGTGGCGAGATGGGATCCTCTGATTCAGCAAATCAAAGGCCTCTCCTCCTGTCCATATTATCGATGCTGCTGGAGGGCCGTAGAGGATGCCGGGGCACAAGGCAGGGTGGGGGTGGGAAGAGCTGGCGGATCCGTGGGGGGCAGGGCAGGCAGGGCTGGAGCTGCAGATTATTCTGGAAATTGCCAGCTGCAGTGTCTGCAATCAGGATCAAACCGGTTCCGGGTGGGGGAGGAGGAAGTCACTGTCGATTTTTGTCAAGCCAGCCTGTGCCTGTGTGTCTCCCGGCTGAGTGGGATGACATTCGCGAGGGCGACGGTGGAAATGTCCCACCACCTCATCCTCTCCTTAATAATTCATCCGCCTGCCTGGGCTCTCTGCAGGTCTGTGGCTGTAGCCGTGCTGCCCGCCTTTTAATGGAGCTGGTGATTACCAACACCGACATCTTAACATTTAAATAATACACAGACACCGGGCTGGAGCAAAATCAATAGCACATAGAGAGAGCTTTATGAAGAGCACAGCACATCCAGCAGCCATCTTGCCTACTACAGGATATACACAGCATGTAGATGCAAAAACACATCCAAGCGCTCTCTTGTTCTGCACGCAACCTCCCCCACCCTGTTCCCCATGATACTATGGGGTCTTCTTTTTCTTTTTTCTCTCTTCCTCATCCTCTCCTCCTCCCCTCTTTTACACTCATCTCCTTCTTGTTTCTTTCTCTCTCTTTCTATCTATCTGTGCTTCTCCTGCTCTCTGAGGATTGCAGGGCTCCTGAGGCGAGCAGCAGAGCCCTGGGACAGACCCTGATTAAAACTGCCTGTTAATGACAAAGGCCCCAACGCTGCAGCTCACGCTCTAATCCTAATCTGTATGCATTCGCAGCAGCACATATTTCCTCCCTTGCTCAGTCCTCTGACACCAGACAAACGGAAACACAGAAGCAGCCATTTTGGAACAGCTGTATGGAGCTTCATGTAATGGAGGAGCTCTGCCTAGGACACCAACAGGGACAAAACCACTGCAACAAATCCACTTGCACTTGTCTGTGACCACGATAGGCTCTCCTCGTCCCTCCAGGTCCATGTGTGCCAAAGCTGTTGCTATACATTAAGGGGATAAAAGGGAGCACACTATCGCAAGGTGCATGATGTGACCCTGCAGCTCTTTGCTGAACACAAAACACCTTTCAGTTGTTTTAGCGCAATGCTCGACTCAAGCATGAGCCATGATTTCATTTGCGCTGATTTTAAACAACACACAGGGGAAGCTTGAGAGCGCAAGAGAAGCAGCCCGTTCACCTGAAAGAGAGACTGATGGGCTAACAATACAGGGGGAAGGTGAGCAGTTTATTTTAGCAGCGAGGGGGGGTGTCTGCATGTCTCCAGTGATGCGGGGGTGATTTCTTTCGGCAGGCCTGCGAGTGCCCCGAGGCGAGAGGGATAAGGGCCGTAGAGGAGAGGGGAAGAGAAAGAATCTGGCCTGGAGAGACTTTGCAACACGAGTGCGCTGGAGCCATTAAAAATATAACAAAAGATGAGTGTAACAGTGTATATTTAGCTGCGGAGAAAGAGCCTGCTACGCCGTGTTGCATGTTCCGCTGGTCGTTTGTATCTTTTGGTCACTGCAGGAGCTCAAATCAAAGCCGTAAAACAGTGAAAGATGAAAAATGGCGAAGAAGCAAACAGAGGTGTTTATCAGTTGCTGTCGTTGTTGCTGCTGGTGTGTAAAAGAAGCACATCACATCTGTGCAGCAAACCTCTTTCACTGCGATAAGAAACAATGGAGTTTTAAAATGAACAGGGGGATTGGCTCAGTGCTTAGAATTATGGATGCTGGGAAAGGATCTCGGGTGTGGGAAAGAAGAGAGAGGATTATGAATTTCGGCAAATCAGAGAATAGCATGTGGAGAAATCTCAGCGTCGCTTTATGTTTTTTTTTCCTTCTCTCCATTCTCCTCCTTTCTCACTCTTTAATTTTCTCTCCTTCACTCCTTTGTCTCTGTTCTGAGCTCCTTCGCTCTCTTTGATATACTGGGTTTTACATGAGTTTTTCTATTGACATCTGCCTACATTTCAGCTGTCCACCCATCCTTAATTCTCTAAACTGCTTGTACATCTAAACAGCACGAGCAGCTCTTTCTCTTATTATCATTGCCAAGCTGCAGTGTTTATTCAAACCTCTTTCATTTTAAAAAAAATGACTCTGTTCTTGGAAATAGAGAACATCAAATTGTGAGACTGCTTTCATTCCCTCTTGTATCATTGGCCTTAATTGAGTGATTTTTCAATCAGAACAAACGGCTCAATTTGATTTTTTTTTTTAGAAGATCCATAAAATCTGGCATATATATAATAAAATGGATATGAGCATTTGTCTAAAGGACTAATTTTACATATATCAAATAATATTCATACTCTCTTTTTTGCTGCGAGCTATGTAAGAAGATTGACGCAGTTATCTGTCTGTTAGCTTGGTTCAGGGTTTGCTTAGCCAAGGAAGTGGATTGGAAATGGGGAAACGGCACCAGGCTGGCTGTTTCTAAGGCTTTCAAACGAAGGCTGGGTCACGACCCTTTACTCCAGTGGGAGCCATGAGGTATGACACATGTGCAATGTAACTGGAGCTGTGGTGTTGGAGGGTTAAAGCAGACGGTGCTAGAAATAAAGGGATGATGTTCGCTCAGGTGCTCTTTGGGTGCACTCTTTTTAGCCTCCTTAGGTGTGCTTGGCCTGACAGAACTTTTTGGGTACACTTATATGGATGGTGCCAGATAAACAATAGAATATACAATGACACATTTTCAAATAGAAAGCATTTGTTTTGTTTTTTATTAAAGCTCTTTTCAAAAATGCAGAATCGCAATTTTCTGACATATTTTTTGTATAAAACACATTTCGACCCTAAGGCTGACTGCAAATGCCTCAGTGAAACAAATCAACTGTCCTAATGTTCCTATGATAGTGGGCCTCCACCAAACACTTTCGTTAGTACCCTTAGAACCATGTTGAATCTGTACTGAAAAGTACCTAAACCATTTATCTTTTTTTGCGTATCCGCCAAGACAGTACTCACGCTGTATTTGTCTTCACTGACGATAAAGAGGGACATCTGCACCTCGCTGATTGTCCATGGAACGGCCTTGCACGACATTTTCAGCACAAAAAACAATGGAGTGTTTAGAGCAGAGCAGGGGTGTAGTGCTGCCAGAGCACACCAGAAAGACACTCCACCACATTTAAGGTGTGTTGATTGATTCATGACCTCAACTCATGCATTGAATAACATACAAGAAAACATTCCACCTTAAAAGTTTCCAGTAGCTGCAGGCAAGCTGCTCTTGATTGGTCAGAATGTGTGAGAAAAATCCAGGAAGTAAACCAAACGTTGAAGAAGAGTACACTTGCAAGATAAATGTGACACTTTCTAATGTCACAATGGACGGACAACTACGCAGGTTGATTTTAGCGCTGCTCATCGTGGACTATATTGCTGTTATTGTTCATTTTAGTCAAACCATACAGTTTGAAAACGAGGCGCGGCTCCAACTAGAAAACAATGTTTTGATGTGTTGGATGTGCTGAATGTGCATATTAAGGCAGTACAGGAGGAGGTGCACATTCATAATCCTCCAGGACTGTAACATGCTCATGTTTAACCCAAACAATGTGTCATGTGACTGCAGTTGGTTTGGATCGAGGTTGGAAACCATTTGTTTGTAACCAGGACCACCTCTTCAAGAAGGATTCAGTCTGGTTGTTTTGGTATACACCTGAGTGCAATTGCTGTGTTCACACCTTTCCAAATGAACCGCACTTAGGGAGCAAACTGCACTGGCTACTGTAGGAACAGCGGTTACAGTCCACTGTAGTATGATCAAGAGTGTTGATTCTCTATTGACCAAGCAACAGACTACAGTGTTTCTGTTCCACCTTTTGGTATCAGGTTAGCGTGCTACCCAATAGAGGGGTGGCGAAAAAACAGTACGGAATTTTTTATTGGTACCATCTTTAACTTTTCACAATGGAAATGCCAAAATAACTGGTCTAATGTGTAACAGACTGAACAAAACTGAACTGGACTGCTTGGTGGAAAAGAGGCTTTTGCTACGGTTGTATTGTACCTCAGGCCTTGGCTGTTTCCCCTGCTTCCATTTTTATTGCTAAGATAAGCTAGCCATCAGCTAAGCTAACAGACAGATAAAAGAACTGTATCAATCTTCTTATCTAACTCTTGGCATGAAAGTAAATAAGCACATTTCCCAAAATGTCACACTAGTGAATTGAAATGATCACAGGAGTGCATTTATTTTATTCATTATTATTTCAGAGCAACAAATAATTTTTCTTTGACTGACCTTTTATTAGTGTTTAATTGGAAAAGAAATCAGCACACTGCTTACAGTACAATCATGCTATCTACCGGGGCACAGAAGTCCATCAGACTCAGACATTTTCATTCTGTCCACTGATGAATAGGAGATGTTGCTTGTAATTACAGGGTGCTTTGCGGAGTGTGATTGCAGCGCACCGAGGGACAGCAGGAGCAAGGTTCAAGCTTCTTGATATTTCCCAGAGAAATAAATATAACCCAGAGGTGTGCCCGGGCTCCTGCGGATCACAAAGCCGAGATCTCCTCTGTGTGGCCACCTTTGGCTTCAGAGAATCAAGGAAATGCTTTAGTGATCTGAGGAGGCTCTGGGGTGCTAGAAAGGAAGTGACAATCATAGAAAAATTAAAGGGTAGAGCTTCTTTAATCCACGCCGTCGGCAGCCTCTGTCTGATAAAATGTTTGGAGAGTTGAGCAGATTGGTTTGGAGGCAAAAAGCGTGCTGCAGTCTCAGTCGAGAGGTCTCTCTCTCACCGTGAAGAGGCTCAATAGGTCAGGAGAGGTTTTTCCTCTGAACCACCGAGGTGGAGCACATGTGCACGACATGTCCTACGCTAAAAGGAAGACTTCCTGCTCCGAGAGCTACATTATTCTCTCAACTCGAATGAAGCTAATGGCCGTTCCTTCTCATCATTGAAATGACTCGCCTGTTAGCGCCGTGCCTCCTCACATAATACAGGGGAGTTTGGTGCATACTGGAATCTCCATTTTCTAACAAAGCACAAGTGGATTTCATATCCTCCTCTTAACAGCAATAGTGGAAACATCAAATATTGAACTTGATAATTTGATGTTTAAATTGCATGAACTTCTAGATGGAGACAGAAGACAAGCTCTCATCCTACCTCTTCACGTGTAATTTAAATCAGTGGTCGCCATTCTCTGACTCTCAATCTGCAATCAGCTCTGAGGGTTGTGAAATATTTTCAGCTCAAACCTGTCCATTTGAATATGAATAATACACAAGGTAGAGTGCATTATGATAATAGCCTTCAATTACACAAGATATCTGCATATCTATCCTTTACTTCTTGAATGCCGTGGAGAGGAGTATTAGACTTCTGAGGACACTCTGTACATGAGAGCAGCATGAATGTTGGATCGTCATTTCTCTCCCGCCTCTCAGTCGCTTGCTCAGGATCAGCATTCACAGTCCGCTTCAATCAATATCAATTAATTATCACGGCTACTCCAAAATGATAAATGCTTTTTATCTATCACTTCACAAATCAATGGCTTCACTGTTGCCGTACTAACATTTCCCTCATCATCCGGCTCAATCAATTGAAAAGTCGCAGTTGACAATTTACATTGAAGATATATGATGAAGGGAATCAATATTATTAGCAGCGAGAGTGAAGGGGAGTGTGATATCTGTGACGAAGAATTTAAAAAGAGGCTTTAAAATCAACGACTCTCAAATCATGCTGCAGTTGATCAAAAACAGAGTGACCCGCATTGATTATAACAAAGTCCTTGCATGTCTTCCCTGCAGCCGTACATCACAGCTACTGTAACTCTCAGACTTTGCTCAGGTGGAGCATCTGACAGGATGTTAAGTCAAAGGTTAATCTTTACACACAGGCCATGTTTTTCTGTCATGCAGCGGTTGTAGCTCACGCCTGGCATGGAGTTCCCCACAGACCTCTGTGACCATGTGACCAAGAACCCAGTGACCTGCTGTGGATGGTGTCTGACCCCTGGGGTCAGGGTGTGCGGGGTGACTGTGACAGGCGACGCCTCTCCTTGATGCTATACCGCCGACCTTTGACATTTTGTTTGAAAGCTTGGTTTCAGAGTAGCTGCATAAATCTTTAGGAGAGATGCTAACGTTGGTTCTTACATACAGTATAGGCTTTGCTGTGATTTAAAATGAGGGCAAAATGTCACAGATACTTGAATCATTCGAACGTAATTGACCTTTTTGGCCCAGTGCAGGAAAAAAAATATTTAAAATGTCACCCATACAACCAGCGGAGGGAAAAATACTTTACAAAATAAATACCAATGCAACAATAAGAATGCTCCAAAGTAAAAGTCCTGCATTTAGAAGTAAAAGTACAGAAATATTATCAAAATGTGATAAAGATATAAAATTAAGGGTACTTGTTCTGCTTAAATGGCCCTTTGTCATGGATATATTATAATTATTACACTATTAGAGCAATACTAGAGGGTCTAGTTTGTAGGATTTATTGGCATGTAGCGGTAAGGTTGCTGAACTGAAACTTCTCCATTGTGTCAAGTGTGTAGAGGAACCATGGTGGCCGACACAAAGACGCATATGTCCCTTCCTAGAGCCAGCATTTGATTGTCCATTCTGGGTTTCTGTAGAGACATGGCAGACTCCATGGCAGATATAAACGACTCATTCAGAGGTAACAAAAACACAACAATTCTACTTTTCAGGTTATTATAAACTAATGAAAACATACCATACCATTTCTACAAATGGATGCCCCTAAATCCTACGCACCGGACCTTTAATACTACACATGCATCAATGCATGCTGTTACTGTTTTGGCTGGTTGGGGTAGAGCTGTTGTCTATCTTATATACAGGATTAGACCAATGCTTCCTAACCCAGGGGTTCGGCCCAAGATGAACCCTTTTGTTTTGCTACAAAAATGTGTGTTTATTTTTCAGACTTTTCTCTAATCTTCTCTGATCCTCTAATCTTGGCTTTTTGTGTGTGTGTGTGATACGATTATCTCTTTGGGCCTCAAACACTTTTTAAAATGACAAGCCAAAAAGGTTGAGAACCACTTGTTCAGTCTTTAGCAAAGCCTTGTATTTCATAAGATAATCATACATTTTTATGTAAAATGTAAAATGGGGTGAAACACTCAAGTAAAGCATAAGTACCTTAAAATTAGTACAGTACCTATGTGAATGTACTCAGGGTTCCTATGTGGTATGGAGAATTAAGGAACTGATTGTAGTCATTTTCAGGTCTGGATAATCCTTATTCTATTTTCACAAACATAAAATTCAGAAGTAGTAGTTTTTCATTGCGTCTGGAGCAGACAGCCAGCAGCACTAAAATGTTAACCACTGTGTGAGAGAGTGCGGGCCAGAGTGAGCTTGATGTTGTCGAACACAAGCCAAGAATGGCGTCCAACTGAACGCAGACTACTATACAGACTTGCCTCTACACCTGTACGTTACAGCCTGCAAAACGGCTCCGCCCAGAGTGCCTTATAACTGTAGGCTATTAGTTTGATGGAGAATGTGGCAGTATCTTTGAATCATATATACACAACATTACAAATTACCAAAGACGAAGCTTGTCTGAACATTTATTATTACATTTGTTATTCAGTGATGTAGTCTTTTCTGCATAAGAAAGTCTTTATGAATGCATCCATTGTCATTTCCATGGACACATTAAATAATCAAGGCTGCACTGAAACCATTATTTAACCTTCTACAACTCATTTTCCATTCTTATATATAAATGAGTCTAAAATATATGGAAGAAACAATGATATGGTATTATCTAGTCAATATGCTAAAGGAAAATAATACGAGTATAGGTAGCATCAGGCAGAGATGTTTGACAGTGGAACGTTGTCTAACTTTTTGCATAGGGAGTTGGATTTAACAGCCACAAAGGGTAAATGCAAGTTTTCTGAGGGCTGGCTAGTAGTGCTCACATGTCAAGAATAGTCTATCGTGAAGTTGGGAAATTTGAGTTTGTAAAAGTATGGAATTACCTGAGTGATGTGCATCAATTCATATCTATTTAAAAAAAGAAGCACCAGTAGAAATAATCCATTGTGTCAATAGATGTAATTAACATTATTCAATGTCATTCTGATCACTTCAGTGTTACGTATCTACGGATAATTACCAGCTTCTCATGGCCGACAACCGATAATTTCACATTTTCCTTTTTTGAAAAGAAGTGTATAACCTGCACTTTATGCACACCTGAGGGTAGAAAGGTTAAGATGTGGTGAGAAAATACGGATGATTTAATATTCCATAGCTCAGACTGAACCAAATCAACCTGACATCACCATTGTTACCACAACAGAAACAAAGAACAGTTCTGACTCTTCCATATGTGCCATCATTAGGCTGTGAAAAAGAGTGAGATTTTCTGAGGTATTGTCAAATGACCTACCCTCACTGCCCCTGCCCCCATATAACACTACACTGCAGATGAACATAATAAATACAAGGATGTGAATTTTAATCAGTATTAAACGTATAGTTAATGGTAAGAGAGAGGGAAATTATGAAGCCCAGTGTTGCTGTGTAATTCTCTGGTGTGTCAGTTAAGTGTATAAACTACACTGCAGTGTAGTGGAGCCTCTACTATATCGTCACGCTGCATTTTTATGAACACACCCAGGCGCCATCTCACCATCCCACGATAGACTAGCCTACAGCTACCAAGTAGAATAATGCGCTATTGATTCATCTCACACATTAACACTCAACTCAGACAAACAGGTGGCTGTGTCTCACACACACACAGCCAGAGAGTGAGATGTGCACCAGACTGGGTTGCCAGGTAACATGCAAATAATTGCTAACTGTAGCATCACGTGGCTAGTTTTCATTAATGAGTTTAATGACGGAGGCAAGCTTTTTAAAAGCTTGGTGTTGGATGTAAGCCGCTGTTGCTACTTAGCTCTTGCTAACACTCTGGAGATGGTCCATCAGTGCTTTGTCTAACAGCTGCAGGAAGTTTGTTATTCTGCTGGGGTGTCAGGCGGTCGGAGATCAGACCCTCTGTGCCATTGGCTGTCTTCCTCTGGAACTGTGAAAAATGTCCACACTGCGACATGTTTTCCCCTCTAGAGAGCCCGTTCTCACACCGAAGTCATAGAAATCCGATTGGGCAGTGACTTGCGGCGTCAGAAACTAACGAAAAAGGCGCCCGTCAGCATGATACACGGCCGGTTGATGTTATAGCTTAACAGCATCCAGCGGCGTCAGGGGGAAACGCAGCAGGACATGGACGAAACTTAAGGCAGTGAGAGTCCAACTGGAGCGGGCAGGAGGGCTTGTGGATAGGTCCGACAAACACCGACCTTGTCCCATGAGAGCTGTGTTCGCGTCCCGTAAGATTCTAAAGCGAAACCCTGTTCTTTTTTCTAAATCTAACCACGTGTTTCTGTTGCGTAAACCCAACCACGTGCCTTTGCGTTTATTTTGAAAGCGACTGTATGTAAACGTTAAATTTCCTGTGAAAACAGAAGTGCATTTTGAAAGAAGACAATGCATGTAACAGGCAGAACTTGACACAGTGTCCTGGAACAAAAACAACAAATGCACCCAGGGTACCTTTAAAGTCTTATCTGGACGTTGAAGATCCGCGATACATGCTGCCCTTGAAAGCAGTCTGCTTTGTATTATTGGCACTATTTATCAGCTGTAATTTGAATTATCTGAATAATGCATAATAATAAAAATGTCCCATTATGGGCCTGTTATATATCGTGGATCCCTTATATATCTATATATACATGTATATATCTTTACATGTATAGACATGCAAATGTTGAGGGTTTGCTATAATTACTCCCTCTAATCTCCACTCCACTGTAGGATCATAAGGGATGAGAGTGCTTCATCTTTACATCCTGATAAGTGTCATTATTATGCCAGAAGTGGCCAAAAGTTTTTCTTTTAGCTTTTAATGTCAAGAACATTGTTGTTTCTGCGTTTCCTCCACAGAACCCATTTAGGTCTCTATGCATATTTACTTAATTTGGACAGAATAGATTGTTCACAATGGTCTAATTACTGTGATTATACATGTTTCTATGGAAACCCACGAGTCCAGGTTTGATTCATTATGTTTTACCTCCCAGGCAGTTTTAATTGTTGTGATGTGAGATAAGAAATGGCTGTTGGCATTTTAAACTACCCCGCAATTGGCTTTTAACAGCTCCATCGGAGTTTCACTTTGTGTCGGCCAAAGCCTCGTTCAGTATACACTGTAACACCCACACACCTGTCGAGGAGCCAGTGGATGATTGTTTCAGCAGTGTTGGGGGGGTTAAACTTTACTTCATGCAATGTATCCTTTATTTCAGAGCAGCTTAAATCTGAGAATATAATGCTAATTGAATAATAAGTAAACACATGTGTTATGTTTACCATTGTGCAAATTGAAAAAGAAAAGAGCATTTCTGCATTTTAAATTCTATATGCATTATTTGATAGAAGCTGTCACGTTCATACAAAGATAGCCCTTTTTTAGTTATGATGCCAGTGTCAGGGTGCCTTAATATCTTCTGAATAATTAAACTATAATAGAGTGAACTATGTTTCCAATTACAGCAGTTTTTATTGAAATAGCAAAAAGTCACTCAAATGGTCAAATTGAAAATATATCTCACATTCTACACAATAATTGCTTGTGTTCCTCAACTTTCTGTGAAAGTAATCACACCATGTGACTCCCAGGCGAGCCGTTTGCTTCACAGGACTCTGTGTCCACTGATTCTTCTGCCGGGCAGGCCACAGAGGACAGGACTCAGATCCACACATCTGAGGTCTCTCTCTAACAGGTCTCAATCAGTCATGGTGGCTGGAGTTTGGACCTGGACACATCCCTCGCTATTACAGAGCTATTGATCGTTTAATTACACAATATGGGTCAAATTTCCCATGATAGATGACACTATAAGAAAAGGAAAGATTGGAACCAATAAAGGAGTGAGGCGAAAAAAAAAGATGACAGGAGAAAGTTGGAGAAACCGTGTACAGTATAATAATGTGCGACCATACAGGTTATGAATTTATCAGCACACCCAGGCAGACGAGTATTAACTTTAATGCTGCACTGAATTAGTGAGAGTCACCATATGTTAGAATATTTGGACTAAAGCTTGGCAACTTGTCAAACTTAGGGGGATTTAGCATGATTTTATTATAATACACAAGCCACCAGTGGTGGAGCGTAACTGAGTACTGTTTTTTTAACATTGTTTTATTTGGGTTTTCAATTGACCTTTGCTAAGCCACGCCCCTTTGTGATTGTCGGACAAGCTGTTGTAGGAAGCATGGAGCCCACATTGTAACTAACTGCACTCCCTGAAGAAATCTCATCATATTTTTGTAAAAATGAAAGAGTGATTCCAGAGAGAAGCAGACAGAGGGGTCTACAGTCTGTGTTTGAAGGATATATCCAGGATGTCAAACTGACTCAGCAGCAACAACAGGTTAAAAAGACAAAGATAGTTAGAAGCTAAAGCCGAACTATAGGCTACAGATCACAGTGTAAAAGTGAACCACCACATCACTGCTGATCGCCACAGGAGACAATGAATATAAAGGGAGACTTTGCTGATATTGAACCAGCTGTAATATAAAGGGAGACTTTGCTGATATTGAACCAGCTGTGTGGCATCGCAGTGTGTGCAGATGAACGGTGTTTGCCTTCGCTTTGTTTCACTGTTATAATCATTAAAAAGCAAAAGCAGCATGTGTATACATTCAGTAGGCTATATCTTCAGTAGCTAGCTAGCTAACCCTACACTTTTCAGGGTTTGACTTTGGTTTTGGAACAGGGAAGAAACGTATATCTTTTTCCAACCTCTAAAGGTAACGAGTATCATTAATACACGACGTGCCCCAGGCACAACATTTAGCTCCAAATCCACAAAATCAGCCTGAAAATAAAGGAAATCTGAAATGACTGCATTAAGCCTGAAAATAAAGGAAATCTGAAATGACTGCATTAGAGTCAATGGAGCACAGCTGTGTTGTTGTGGGAGCCTGGTCTGAGCCGGCCTGATGCTACGTTATGATTGGCCAGTCTGCATCTGGGGGCGGGACTTAGCGAAGAGTCAATTATAAAAGATATTACATATAAATAGAATAGTCAGTCTTGGCAGCATATATGGTAAACCATCAAATGAAAAGGCAAACAAGGGAGAGAAATTTGGACATGACGTCATGATATCCAGGTGTGTACAGCATGAAGAGGACAATCGATATTATTATTATATTTTATTACTGGAAACCAGCTGTTTGCATTCAGACTAACTGAACATGAAAAAAGTAAAGAAATATTGACAGACATGTTTTATAGAAATATGTACATTTGTGTCAGAGGTTCAAAAAAAGCATTTGCACATTGGCAAAGATTATATTTTAAATGATGATACTGAGAAACCTTTTATTGCCAAAGACTTCTGAGAACCTAATTTTTTATCACTTTACTTTAAATGAAAGTAGGTTGTCTTTAACCATGTAGCACTCATGACAAGGGGAAATAATGTACTTTGTACTCGACTACATTTATGTGACAGATTTTGCAGTTTAAAATGTTACATACAAAACATAATTAGCTTGTTGAATATGATGAATTGCTGTACTTTAAAAGTTAATAGTTGCCTCAAGTAAGGCTGAGCAATATATTGATACGATATGAGATGAGATATTAGATTTTGGATATGGTAATGTCATAGGTGTTGTCTTTTCCTGCTTTTAGAGGCTATATTACAGTAAAGTGGTGTCATTTACTGCACCAATGATTATTTATCAAAAATTTCATTGTGTAAATAATTTGTGAAAGCACCTACAGTCAACCCTACGATATCTTTGAAATATCAATATTGAGTAATTTGGTCCAAACTATTGGTATTTGATTTTCCCCGTACCGCCCTAGCCTCAAGTGAACATTGATGTGACACGTAACTGAACGTAAGCGAGTGTAATATTGCTCTGCACCTCATGGAAAGCTTGTTATATAAACCCCTCTCTGTTTATTGTGTGCTGGAATCACTGTAGGCCGAATCAGAACATGCTCCAAATCCCTCATCTGGTGAAAAGCTCTCAGGCAACACAAATTTGCGGTTCGCCGTCACACTGTGCTACCTGTGAAGCAAAGGTGACTGAATAGTGAAATCTTAGCCCTGTTATTTATGCGCTCTGTCTCTCCCTGTCTCTCTGTCTCCCTCAGCTGTGCTATTTTCTGCTCTCCCTCTGCAGCACGGCCCTCGCTCAGGCAGGCTCGGGCTCCCAGCTCTAATTCTGCAGCACTCGCCGACGTCCTTCATTTGACCTTGGCGCACCACGGTGCCCTCTGCCGCCATGCTGCTACCCTTGCTGT
This sequence comes from Epinephelus moara, assembly GCF_006386435.1. NCBI lineage: Eukaryota > Metazoa > Chordata > Actinopteri > Perciformes > Serranidae > Epinephelus > Epinephelus moara. Next base: position 18,590,627 of record NC_065516.1, read on the forward strand.
GCCCCCTGTGGCTCACCAATGCATCATTACAGACGCACACTCACACATATTGCCATCCTGCTAATCAATAGTGCATCGGGCTCCAATCACGTGGCGGGGGGCCTCTGGGGTAAAAGCATTGGATTTGCAGTGCGGTGACTGGTCACACATGTTGAGTGGTGAGTATGTATGCTTGTGTGCTTACATCTGCTTGTGTGTGTTTTCACTAATGAGTAGGGTGCAAAGGCTAGAAGCATTATTTCAGTGATGACCTGTTGGTCGCTGAGCAGTGTTGAGTTTATGTGTGTGGGTAATTTGATCATATGTATAGTTTGCTGTGTGTGTTAGCATCATCTAGCCTCCTGCGCCTCCTCTATAGAGGTTACACTTGTATCATCTAGTCCTCCCCCTCCACCTCGCTGTGCCCTGCTGCTGAACAGGAGCACTTAACACCCGTGTGTATGTTTCTACCTACCTTATCTGTAGAAACAGAAAACCAGCTTTTCTCTTTTTGTGACTCAAAACGTTCGTTAGCTGCTCGCAACATTGCATTGTGGTTATTTCTGTCTTTGCAAGAATTAACCCCTGCTGATACTTGTACGCTGTCACTATGTGCCTCTGTTATAGCAATTAGAAAAGGCAGAATCATTACTTTAAAGGTCGCCAGTGCATCAAAACGCGCACGTCAAGCTGCAATAATCTGTTTTAATGCTTGTTTTATTGCAGAAAGCATCCATACTTCACGTGCCCACGGATGCAGCATGTTATGCAGAGCACAAATGCTTGAGATTAATATAAGATTACACAAGTCTATATTTTAACAGTGCTCATTCTAGACCTGCATCTGTATAAAAGGCTGACCAGTGAGATAGAAGAGTGCGTGGCATTCGGCTCTATCTCTACCGCTCCATTCCACTCATCTGTCCCCAGGGCCAGAGTCAGAGCGGCGGGATCAAAAGTAAAATCAGAGCGGAGAGCTGTATCCAATCGTGTCAGTCGGAGAGGTCTCTCCCTCTACTGTAGTCTGGCAACGTCCAGGGCTGAGGGCACTGATCTCTATCAACGAGGATAAATTCAGTCAAGCCTCTAAAATGTGTGGCGGTGGACCTCAAGTGATTTAAATCATTAAAATGAGGCCAGCTGCATCATGCAGTCGGAGCACGCGGCGGGGGCATCCAGCAGCCTGGTACAGAGAGAAGAGTGCCATCATCTGGCCCCTGCTGATACATCCATCCCACTGCAGAGTGCCTGTGTGTGGAGACATGCAACAGCAGATCAATGTAGGCTTAAGTGTAGGAATTTGTATGGAGATGTAATAGTAAGTGTTCGGTCCGGTGTGACATTGTTGGCAACTTTTGGAACATACAGACCATTCTTAAAGGTACAAACTGTACCTTTAAATAGAAGCACTCGGATGTCTACATCCATAATGGATGTGTATAGTGCCGTATGAGAAAGAATATATCACCGACGTCGAATTTTTTGCTTTTCTGTGTGATGCCCATTCTAGGTAATCTGTGTAATAGCACGATTATCAGTGCAGATTGAGCGTGGAACTTGTGTGTTCAGGAGAAGAGGCGCCCCAGCCTGACAGCATCTTGAGAAGGAACCAACAGCTTTTACCAGAGACAGACAACAATCACACATCAACCGTTCCATTTCGCAAATAATAGAGCAGCGCCTCCTGCAATCATTATATAGGCCTGCGAGAGGGAGAGTGTGTGTGCCTTGTATAATTGTAGGGTTACAGGCATATGTTTGTGTTCATTCTGCTCATTGCAAAAAGGTTGTGAGGTGTTGATTTACCTTTCAGCGTGTAATTGAAAAAGAAAATCGCTACAAGTCACTCGCACTTGCGGTCTCCAAGAGAAAAAAAAAAAAGTGCTTTTGGGGAGTGAAATGAACCGACTTGCATTAGTGCTCGACTCAGCTTTCTCTGGCTTTTGTGCTGGCAGTTGACAAATGTCTTCGCCGCTCAGCTCACGGATTCAAACTTTAACAGTTTTATGAAAATGATTTTAGCTCTCTCTCTTTTTCTTTGTCTCACACACACCCACTTTAAAAACGATAAAGCAGAGCATGATATGTTCCAACACAGAGAACGCTTCAAAAAACTGTTAATCGCATCCTTTGGCTTCATGAAATCTCTGCTAAACTTGATTGTCCTGCTAAAAACCAGAGGAAAACAAACAGGTGGAATTATCTGTGACAGCAAAAACACACAGGAGCATCTCAGTCAATCAGCAATCACGCCTGTCCCGAGCATAAACACACCTATTACACACGCCAAGCGGTGTCAGTGTAAACAATGCAGAACAATACACTCTGCATTTCTAGCTGCAGCGTCTCCTCTGATTGGCTGGATCGATCGTCGGAGGCATTTGATGTTATAGGAGGAGAGGCGAGGCATATTGATTGGAGGATAATCAGAGTCAAGCCGGCTTGGTCCTCTTCAATAATTCAAAGGAAGGATTTGGGGTGAGATTCCCTTAGATCGGAGGTGTGATGTACATTTCATAGCCTGAGAGTTTGGGGAGCTGAATAGGGAGGGTGTGTGAGTGTGTGTGTGTGTGTGTGTGTGTGACTGAGGGGGTGAGGGGTGGGGATGGAGGTCACGTGGGCTCAAACATGAGACATCTTTTACACCAATCGCACCAACAGTGACCTAATGCTCTTTTCCATCTTCTAAAACCATAGTGTGAAAATACTATTAATAATTCGTATGTTATGTCATGTGCAGGCATGCATCGCTTTTACGTGCCTCTGCTCAAGTACTTAACGCACATATTTCCCACTCAAGAGGCTTTTTGCAACGTTCCTAAGGCAGAATGTATAGCAAACTGTGTTTACCTCACCCAGAGGACCTTACACTGCAATCCAACCATTGATTTTCCTCTAACACCTTCAGCTCTGTATGTGTGACTAAGCCAGTTTTAGCGGCCGTGACATCGCTGTGAAAAACAGAACAAGCATAAACATTATTCCTCCTCTCTTTCTGTCTTCAGTGTATGCATTAAATTCAAGATCAACGCGCTGCCTTTTGAACCCAAATGAGATTATTGTTGAACTTGTTGGAACATCAGTTTGAATCAGATCAGAGAGCATGTTGAGTCAAACGAACTTTGATGCAGAGTTTTATGGTTTAGTTAGTATGGAGCTTTGATCACATTATAACTCTATGTCTAAGTGTGTGTGTGTGTGTGTGTGTGTGTGTGTTGATCTGTTAGAATACTTTTCTTACTTTAAAGGATCTGTTTCCAAGTCCTTCTAAACAAGTGCAAACGTCGCCAAATTAATTTTCAAACGTGTTAAAGACAATGAAACAATCCCATGCATCTCTGTGCATGATGAATTTATTGCCAGAAATAATTGCTACTATGAACAATATCTTCAAAAAACATGCTGGTTTGTTAGGAATCATGAACAAATTAATGCTTATAATAACAACTAAATGTAAGTTATCTCTGTTGTCAGGTGTTAATGACGACCAGAGTGTTTCCGTGCACAGTATGTAAGCTGCATCTTTCACTTGGCATGGCCTAAAATCAAAATTTGCAGTAAATATAAGGTGAACTCATCAGTATTTTTGCGCCAGCCCACATCTAAGAAGACAGCACAAATATATACATACAAGCTAGATCCAGAAAGCTACAAAAGAAATAATGAAAACCAATCTAAATATCTAAAAAATCAAAATTTTAGACCATTTTGTCTGCAGCAAAATTTATAAATCACTAATAAAACTTTGACTGTGTATAAAGTAGTGGAAAAAATAGAATTAAAAATAATGAAATAGTCCACCTTGCATTCTTTTTCAGGCTTTTGAGACTATGTTAAGATTAGAATTAAACAACCATAACAATTATTTTTATAGCGTAGACTCTAATTTGTGGATGTTAGCTTCGTTTTTTTGTGATATTGTTTATCAGTAGGGTTAATTTCCTCTGTGGCAAGTAGTTAATGTTATTCAGTTAATTTAATATGCACATATAGCTTATAGCATATGATCCTTTGTATTAAAAGCAAGATAAATGGCAAACACAACAGTGTGCCACCATTATACCCATTATAATGCTATGCAAATGCAATCACAAAATCAGGAGGATTTATTTGAGAAATAAGTGTAGATTTTGGCGGTTGGGGACGCAGCTGACGTGTCCCCCTGAATATTAAGAACATGTGCATTTGTCCCCTGCCATAAAAACATGAATGTAGCAGAGGACTTTTATTTTGGCGAAATTAGGAACATTTACACCATGAATTTAGGCAGAAAAGGCACAAATGGAGGCATAAAAATTCACCTGATAGCAGGAAATTAAGTGTTTGATGCCGTTTCATGTGGCCTTCCCCAAAGTTGAAACAAAAGCTACACCCTTGGATTTAGACATGCGGCATGTTGCTACACATAAGTGTAAAATAATAACAATACAACTTAGAAAATAAGGCATATATTTCCCCAGCAGACACTGTGTGAATTAATTTGTATACAAGCAGAGGATTGTGGGAGTTTGTGTGAAAAATCCCAGCCAAGAGTCTCTGTAAAGAACAGACTTGATTTATGGAGAATAATTTTTTGGGGAGGTTGATAACACCCATGTAAAGTTGTGAACCACCCTCTGCTGAGACTCTTGAAAACATTTGGCCTGTGACCATTATTATGGTGGAAATATCACAGTCTCAGACTCCTGCTTGGAAATATCTTCTGAAAGCAAAGCTCCAGGTGCTTTTTGTGGTGAAGACCTGCAGAGGCTTTAGTGTCTCCATATTTTATACCACCGTGACCTGTGCTGTGGATCTATGTGGCGCTAGTCATACGTGCCTGGAATCAGACCGCAGCGCTGCTTCTGCAGTCCCGGCGAAAAAGGTCATGCAGGGGGCTTCCTCCATAACACGTTGTTTTCTCCCGGCGCTTATCTCCTAATCACTGCAATTACTATGGCAACACTTGTTTGTTTGTTTGCTGTAGTGGTGCATTAGTGTGTTTGTATCCCGCTGACCGGTGCAGACGTGTCAGGCGGGTGTCTGGGGAGGGACACTGCGGTTAGAGGCGACGCTGACTGCAGATGTGGGATTTAGATAGAGGGGCCGCCACCATCATCATCCTAAACATCATCATCATGTGTCTGCTTGTCTCTCTCAAAGTGAAACACATACTACTTGGGATTTTCTGCACCAGGTCATCTGTCAGTCTCCATACTGCACCACACCCTAAACACCAGAGATGCTTCCTTCATTGTATTGAGCTGTTGAGGTTATGCCCTTATATGTTTACATCTAGCACTAGTACTCCTCTTTACTGCGAGTGTTGCCGCTAAATCTTTCTTTACTCAATTTTTTTTGATTTCCTCATGTCTGCTCTTTGATCCATACGCTTGAGCCTTGTGATATCTTGCTCTTCTGCAGTCACCCTTGTCTCGCTCAGTCTCTGACACCAGCCCCAGTCCATTTACTATATGAGAAAAGGAGGTGAGCGTGTAGACAAACGTCCTCTCCTGTGCTCTCTGTCACCTCTTACCTGGAATCACATCTCCATACACACTCTAATTATCCCATTTGATGAGAAACGGGGCTCCTCTGCTGCTGCCGCTGCTGCTGCTGCTGCTGCTGCTGCTGCTGCTGCTGCTGCTGTGGCTCTAGAGCCTTTGCGTCTCCAGCCCTTAGCAGGTAGATGCAAGGCTTCTCTCCCACTCATCATTACTGCAGGAGATACCTGGCTAATTATAGCCCTGTGGTGCTGTAATAGAGACAGACCTGGGTACCAGGGTGACTGGGAGGAGCAGACATTGTTGGAAAAGAAGGATAGTGAAGAGAGAGGATTAGCAAAGGCATCAGTGGCTTATCATACTGTGGAGGAAGGCATCAGATATATATGATCTGGTGGAAAAAATATTTTAATTACCATTTTTAGTGTATGCACACCTCATTTTGGTTTTACTTTATTTTTTATGGATTCTTGACATTTTTATTCACCATTTTACTGTTTTTTCCTCATTTCCAGTTTATATAAAAATATGTTAACTCCCCAAATTCTCATAGCACAATGTGAGATGCAATGTGTGAAGTGAAGTGTCTAAAATAGCATCCAGAGCTCATTATTTTTGGGTAGAAGAGGTGGTGCCAGCATTAGCTGTAGCATTGCTCTGTTCCAACCTACACAGTGCAAAGCCTCTCTGTTTAATACAGCTTGACCTTGATCGTAAAACTGTAGGTGAGCTGCACGGCAGGTTCAATACACACACACACACACACACACACACACACACACACACACACACACACACGCACACACACAATGTACTGTGTGTGCGTGTGTACATCCTCTCTGACCCAGCATGTCCTCTTTCCATCATCTCCAGTTTTTTTTCCTCCCATCATTGTAATGGTTCTCCGCGCTGCCTCTCTGGGTTTATGCAGCATCATTCACAAACATCACCCAGTCCTCCCCCTCGTCCTTCCCCTCACTCACTGCCTCGTCCTCTCATTCTTTTGAAGTCCTTGATTCACGTATATTCTCCTGAAGAGCTCCTATATGTCAGCCGACCAGCCAGGGAGACAAAGGCAGGCCTGAGTTAATTACCTATCATTTAGAGCAGATGGCTGCAGATGATATGTAAATGCTTGTGTGTGTGTGTGTGTGTGTGTGTGTGTGTGTGTGTGTGTGTGTATCCCTCTGAATATGTGTGTGTATCTGTGTTTTTGCTGTATATGTGTGTGAATATAGCTGCATATGTATGTTTACACCCCTCTATCTTTTCTATTGTATATCTAAAAACATTACATTCACACACACTCAGCTAGGGAGGCATAAACATGCTTTTTATTTCTGCGAAGGGATTTAGAATTTAAATAGTGAATATGGATTGTTTTATTCCACCCAGATATAGTTTTAATGACTGAGACTATAATTATGGGTTGCAATTTTTCTGCAATTACTCGCAGCCTCCTTTAGGCTGCGTGCATATTCATTCAAATGTATGTTTAACAATCTATTTCCTCATCTTAGAATTTAAATACTGTGTTGTACATTTGCTATTAATTATTGGAGCGCCATATTTTGTGCCCTGATTGCTATACATATAACGTATAAAAGAGAATTCACAGTATTTATTCAGGAAGTAATCGCTCTAGATTCGTGTGCTCTGAGGCTGCAGAGCACTGAGTTGTATCTAGGCCATTGTAAGTCAATTGAGACATTTGTTTTTTAGTCTGTTTTTGTTTGTCGGCTTCTCAAGAGTATCTTCTCAGAGTCTAAAGAGATTTTTTTTTTTTTTTTTTGAGAGAGAGAGAGAGAGAGAGAGAGAGAGGCAAGATCACTTGACTCCAAAGATAAGCTGGTGTGTTCTGTTTCTTAGCATGAAGCAAGAGGCACGGCAAATCAATGACGAATGTGCAATGAAACAGAGATATATGTTACAGTGCACTCCATGACACAGGAAGAAATGTAACCACAGAGGGAGGGCCGGACGGAGGGGGGGAGGTGATGGTGGGGGATGGGGAGGGGGGTTAGCAGTCAGATCAATAGTACTGCCAGAGAGACCTGTCCGTTTTTGACTTCACGCTGTAAATTAAGCCTTCTGTGTGCCAACGTTTTCTCAGCAGCGAGTGTGTGAATTACAGTGTATATGCGAGCTATAATGCACCTTTTGTGCATTGTGCTGTAGCTGCTGCATCGCGTGTGAAATAATCTGTGTATGTTTATTCTCCACCAACACACCCAGCAGGGGTCTGTGAATGTAGTCAGCATGTGCGACTGTAAGTTTGCAGTGCCACAGATGGAGACCCACTAATTTACTCATTATGGAGATTTAATATGAGAGAATGCTGCAGCAATGATCAGATGTAACTAACACACAGCATTGTCGTTCAGTTTGTCTTTCAATTTGAGCTTGATTCGATTCCATCCGCCCTCTGGTACATTTCATTTATTTTATCCAGTCATAAATGCCCCCCCAAAATGATTATTTTTTAAATCTATTGGCACTTTTTTTTTTATGCTCAGGCATGACATGATCAGTGCAGCAGCAGCAAATGGAGCCAATTCATGTGATGGTTAGTCCCCTATTGGCTCCCTGGTGAGCAGAGCTCTTTCACAGCTCTGAGAAGTTAACGCTGCTACAGGCCTTTTATGGCACGATGGCAAGTAGAGCAATTTTCATACATGTTAAGAGTCATTTATTAATCAGGCTAGTCCTCAGATAGTGCACTCTACTGCTACTTCGTGTTAAATCAGATTATATTTTAAATAAGACAAATGAGCACAAGTAAAACACTAAGAATTCAAATATGTTGAACTCAGATCAAAAATAATTCTTGCTTGCTGGTACAACAGAAATTATCTAGTAATATTTGTGTGTTATATGCTGAAATACTATATCAGGACAATCAAATATAATTAAAGTTAAATCTGTAAAATGTAAAGATTGTGTATGACGTTTATTTCAATAAATTTAGAGCCATTGAATCAGCATTGTCTCTGCTCAGGAAATCTGAGTGTGTGGCTGCGAGAAAATGGAACCGACCATCGCTGAGCTGTATGTTATAACAACGAGGCCCTCTACTGGCATCAAGAGTCTCTGCACCAGCACCGTGCTACAACATGACATGGAAAATACAACCAGGATCTCCTCTGTAATTCTTGTCAGTGCTCGTCCTTAGGGATTTGTCAGTTAGGGTTCCTTATTTATTCCTGTTTAAGCCTCCGTCACAGTAACAATGTGGACTGCTGAGTGCAGAAAACACTGGTGTTATTTTTATTTTACATTGTGGAGACATTGTCACTGTTTTGGCAGATCACTGCTGAATGAATGCAGAGGAAACACTGGGATCCACACCAGGACACTCCTGCAATTAGCAGCATCGTGTGTCTTTCAGTTTAAATATATCTGCTCCGAAATAAAATGTCCTATTGTGTTAAAATTATATCGACCTCATTAGGACAATAATAGCACCACAAATGAGGATTCTGATTAACCTTTGGCTCTAACTTTGCGTGCTAACCACCAGGCTATTAGTTACATGCTTCTGTGCGATAGTCTGATACATTTGAGGCTGACTGACTGCACACGCTTACTCATTTTTTACACACGTTTTCTCCTGCACAAACACACAGTATCCCTCTCATCCCCCTGCAGAGGGAAGCGTGTGCACCTTTGATCTGGTCGTGCTCGTGGTCTATATCTCTCCTGAAGCAGAAAACCATTACATACACTTTGTGTCCAGATACACTTGTCATGCAATGGCGAGCTCAGATCCCAGGGAATCAAAGGTGTTGGTGATGCCTCCAGAACCTGCATTAATATGCATGAGAGCGGGAGCTGCCCTATGATGTAATTGCGGTAGCGGCGAAGGTCAGTGCCTTTGGACAGCCTGTGCACAATATCAAAGCCCAGATGTACACACACCACTTAGGTTTCTTTATGGTAATCTCCCTGCATTTTGAAGACGGAGGATGGCTCTGCTGATAGCGGTGTGTAAATAGATGAAAATCTGCTTTTAATTGTGTTATCGCCAAACTTTTTATGCTCTCAGGGGTATGACTCTCACATTATAATGTTGCGCTCTCATGGTCTCTCCTTGGACACACATCACAGTGAGCCTTTCATCCAGGGAGCAAAGCTGTTTACAAGCTTCCCACCCACCCATGTGGTCCTATTCTCAAGGCCCTGCTGGTTGTGAGTATAATGGCCCTTCCTTTTTATTCATGTTCCAGCTCTGGCCCTGATCTGGCCCCAAGGATTCTACTGTATATCAAAGCACAGCATCCAAATGTTTAATGAGAATAACTGAAAAAAAAAAAATCAGTTTCTTGAATATAGATCCCTTGCTACATTATGAAGTATATAATATGTGGTATAAGAGAAATCCAGCATGTTTGCCCTTTGTAGTGAGTGATTCATCCTGTGCTGAGCTGAAGTAGTTTCAGTTATTCTCTCTGTGTTGTTTCCTGGTTGTTTTGGGTCCTGTGAAACCCCTCACTGGTGCCGCTGATTGATAGAACCAGGACAGAGAACAACTTCTATCACACAACTATGACTGCTATCAGACCCAGTTCTGTCACCACGTGTGACTCTACTTTAAGAAGCAACAACATGTACTACAGTACTTAACATGGAATCAAACTTGTCCTTGAGGTATTTAGAGAGTTTTCAGTCAGTTTTAGTCAAAAAAGACAATGAGGTGTCAGTCACATAATCTCAACAGGCCAAATTTTGACTTGATGACCATCATGTAAAACTATTCAACTCACACAGCTGCAGCGCCGGACTGAAAGTTTCATGTAAACTTTTTCTTGCATATAATTTTGTGTCAAATCAGTTTTGAAAGGCAGTTTGTAGTTTGGAGTTCACAGTCATGCCGGCAGCTTTTTGAGGCTGTACTTAAGCACAGCGGGGCTCTTAAAGGAATAGTTCACCCCAAAATCAAAAATGCATCATTTTCTTCTTATCTGTAGTGCTACTTATCAATCTATATTGTTTTGGTTTGATTTGCCATAGATATTGCCTTTAGAGATGTCTGCCTTCTCTCCAGTATAATGGAACTAGATGGCACTCAGCTTGTGGTGTTCAAAGCGCCAAAAAATAAATTTAAAAAAACTCAACAGCAATGTCTCTTTCCAGAAATCATGACGCGGTTACTCAAGATAATCCACAGACCTTGTTGTGAGCAGTTTCATTCAGGAACTATTTTCTTTCTGCCGAACTACACCTGCTAATTGTATCACCACGCAGAATAAATCGAGCATCTACTCACAAGAGGCTTGTCCTCATAACAGCATGAGATGTAAACATTAATGGCATCCTCATCGGCTGAGTTGTAATGTTAGATAGCTCTTTGGTGCTAGGTGAGCTAGCAGCAGATGCACCCTTCCTTTTGCATGGTGATGTGGTTGGAGGGTGTAATTTGGGAGAAAGAAAATACATAAAACTGCTCACAACAAGGTCTGTGGATTATCTTGAGTAACTGGGTCATGATTTCTGGAAACAGACATTGCTACTGTTTTTTAAATGTGTTTTGATTTTGGGATGAACCGTCCCTTTAACTAAATGCTAACATGCTGATGTTTAGCATCAAAAGGTTACACGGTTTACCAATTTAGTAAAAGATGCTAACATTTGCTAATTAGCACCTAACACAAAATAAAGCTGAGGCTGATGGAAACGCCATGAGTTTTGCAGGTATTTTGTCATAAACTGAAGTATTGGACACATTGAAATTTTTACCTCATGGTGGTTGCTGGATGAAAAGTAAAGGGCCCATCAAAATTCTCATCGTTGAACCAAAATTCAGGAGGTGTTGAGAAATTTCACTTCGAACCAATAATGTCAACCTACTGGTGATCCTCTGATAAAAAGTCTGGGGATCAACAAAATCTTTGTACAGTGTCTGAACCAAATGTCATGGCAATCCATCCAATCCAGCAGACTTAAAGATACTACATTCAACCTCATAGTAGCACTAGAGGAAATGTCATCGTCACCATCGTCAGTGGGCCTTTCCCAAAGCGGACCTGCCCTACTTTTACTCTGTCACAACCACAGCTGAATGAGGCACCCTTCATTAAGGTGTAAGTATAAATACAGCGGCAAGCTTTGGGACTAACTTCCATCTCTCCAGTGGACGATTTTATGATCGTCATACATGTTTGCATAACTTATATTTGATCTGTATGTGCTGCTGTTGAATTTTTGTATATTATCCTTTTGTCATTAAAATAAATAGGATAGATAAATTGTTCAACCAGTCAAATAGAAATAATTTTTGGTGACATTTTTGCTTTTAACTTTTTTTTTTTTTTGCAACTTCCCAGTGTTGTATTCCCAGTGCTCTACATGTTGTAGAGAGTAGAGAGGGGTCTATTTTATCCTAAATACAATGTAATCTGTAAATTATAAAGGTCTGTATGATGATATTAAATGTCTGTCTTAGCTTGAGCTGATTACACTTGTAAGGGTAGTTGCATGTCACTTGTATATGTATGGGGCATCCTCCATGATGAGCACAGTACAGTGCTGAACATGGTCAGTCAGTCGGCATCCATGCAGACTTGTGTTTCGAGGGTTTTATATCCCATTTCCATTCCCTGCTAGTTGGTTTGGGATGTCACTTACCATGGGGGACCCTCAGTGTAAACTCAAACGGAGTGGAAGAAGGTAGGGAGAGGGTGTCAGGGGTGGTTTGGCAGAGGCCCAGCATGATACATCCTCTGGGGTCCATGAATTTCATGGCAAACCAAGCGTTCCTTAAAGGTGCCAGACGGCAGAGATAAGGAGCTTCTGAGTGGGAATAAGTTGCCGGTTCTGTGGGAATCCCCCTGAATTAGCAGCACAGAGGGACACTTCCTGTACAGTAACAACTAAGAAGATTTCCGTGAGCTTCTGTCAATGCTAATAACCACAGTGCTCTCACAGAAAGCTCCCCCAGGGCTGTTTGACCATGCAGGCAATGGGAGGGGATGATGTTGGGAGAGGTGGGGGTCGGTGGGTTTGAGCCGATGCCTCTCAGACTGTCTCAACTCATTTAGCTCTTCGAGGCACGGCCGATCCATCTCCCTCATGTAGAAATAAGGTTCATCATAACCCTGCTGTGTTTGGAGATGACTGGAGATGGCGAGAGCACAGAAGCGAGGAATGGGGAAGATGCGTGAGTGGACAGCGAGGCCGAAAGACAAAAATACAGACAGACACGCAAGCAGATATTCAGAGGCTTGCCGAGGGGGTCTTGGGCCTTCTGGGCATGCCCTGGTGCTGACATCAGCATAGGCAGAGCAACCTCCACAGAGCACCGTGAACCACAAAGGGTGGGTGCGAGGAGGAAGAGAAGGGAGGGGCGAGGAGGAGAGAAGATGGAGGGGGAGGGGATAAGGATAGGGGTACAACACTTGTAATCGGATCATTGGCTACAGTGGGTTGAGTCGATGTGATCAATAGAAACTGCACATGCAGCAGAGAGCCTTTAATGGCCCTTAATCTGCATCAGGCCTGAACAGGAGGGTGGAAGAGGAAGTCACAGGAGCAAAGGCAGCCTGCATCACATTACACACTCAACCTGTGCTCGCACAAAGCCATGCACTTAGATTCTCTCTCCCTCACACACACACACACACACACACACACAAACACACACATACACATACATATACAGCTGGGTATAGACCGGTGACTCCCAGGACTCTAGGCCTCAGCAGCCAGCATGTCATATTTCATTCCTCTGCACCTTTTCATTTCATTTCAAATGCATTACATTTCAGACCTTTCCATTCGGCGCTACCCCCTGCGATGCAAAACCTTGGCTTGAACACACCGTCCCAGCACAGGACTTATTCCAACCTTTGAATTCAATAAGCAGCCTGACCACAGCTAGTGTGTCTCCACTCATCATCTCTGCAGCGCAGGAGAGGTTGCAGTCCAGTTATGAAGTATAAAAGTGGTACCAAAGCTCTGCATGCAGCACTATCTCTTATTCCTTCAGTTCATATATTTTACTCATCTGCTCCATAGATTAAAGATTCATATTTATGAGACCCTGCACAGGGTGTAGCCAAGTGTCTTAAAAGGGCAGTGCAGCATAATACATATAAAGATAGAAATTAGTGAGTAAGAAACACAGCACCAGTCCTCTCAATCCCTTCTTTTTTCTTTTACTTATTCTTTATCCCTCCACTTTTTTCCCTCCATACTGCTTTCACTTATCCATAAATTAAAGAGTGGACAGACAAAAACCTGAAGAACCTCGGGGCAGAAGTGCAAAATGAATAACGATGGCCCAGTTATGCTCAGATGATCTTCAATAAGAGACCTTTAGAATCTGCGCCATGTAAGGTTCTCATTGTTTGCCCTCTTCCTCTGTTGTTGTTTTTTTTTTTCCCATTAGCCATATGTACTCACTCTCCGGTAGCATCATAAACCAGGATTGATGAAGCTGTCGTTTTTCATGTCTCCTGTGCGTGCATTTTAGATCTTGAAGGACAGCAGGAAATGCAAGTATCTTAACAGCAGACGGGTAGACAGGCACTCCTCTTCACACTGAGACCTATCCACTTACAGTATATTAGCGATACACAGGGAAAATGTTTTTCTCACTCAAGGAGTTGCATCAACATTGTGACATTGATGTGATAGGTGCTTTCGCGTTGCCAGGAGACATTTGAACAGATTAATCCTGGGCCTTGAATTATTCCCCATTGCTTTGAACACTGCCTATATGCATTATTAAATGTTTCATTTGTCCAACAAATGCAGAGTTGTGAAGAGTGCTCTTACAGATTGCTGACTAACACGCTGCGTTAGTTATTCCTACAGTTGGAAAGCTTCATAAATCAAATGAATATGAAGGACGAAGGAAGTGAGTTGCCTTGTATGTATAGTATCAGTTAAAATTGTAATTGTCAGTTTCATCCATGCTTCCAGTTTAATAATTCAAACAAGTGGCCCACATGTAATGTGTGTTTTGTACATTTTCTAAAAACCGGCATTGTCCCACAGGTACACATGCTGTTAGCTGCAGGCGGTGCACGGACATTCACATACACAAACTTGCTTCGGAGAAAGAAAATTAATTAGAATCTTGCAACAAGAGCTCAGTTTGAACTTTTATTAAAGGGGCACTGATTTTACACACAGTGTCATCGGGGCTATCTCGGCTTGGGCTTGAGGTTTGAAAGAAAACAAACAGTGTTACAAACTGTAGGTGTTTGGTTTGAAAGGAGTAGTCATTTAGAAAGCAGTCGGGGTCTAATGAGAGACACTGTGCCGTTGCATCATGGGAATTCGGACTAAAAGTGAGAATATCTTGGGCTCTGCTGCTTTGCTTTTGACAATCCTTTTTTTTATGTGTTTCTTTGGACTCCCTCAGCTTTAATGAAGTGCAGTACTAAATTGTTGGATTGCCCCTTTAATTTAATCTTTATATGCCTCCATGCCGGCAATAGCCGTGGCTGGAGGTATTATGTTTATGGGTTGTCCATTCATCCGTATATACGGATGAATGCAGTATCTCAAGAATGCCTTGAGAGATTTTTTTCAAAGTTGGCACAACTGTCCGTTTGGACTCAACTATGAACTGATTAGACTTTGCTCGTAGGTAAAAGGTCAAGGTCACTGTGACCTCACAAAACATGGTTTTGGCCAAAACTCAAGAATTCATGCACTAGTTAAAACAAAATTTTCCCCAAAAAGTCTGACACGATAAAACAATGAAGTGATTACATTTTATATGCAAAAGGTCAAAGGTCACCTTCACTGTGACATAAAAATGTTCTGCAAAACACTTCTCGCCATTGTTCAGCATCATAACTCAGGAACAGAAGGGGAGACATTTGGTCAAATACTGAATTGGTGACTAATCTTGGGTGTCCATCTTGTAACTGTGCTGACTGTATAGATCTGTGCTGTCCAGGGAGAAATGTGTGTGACGTGTCCATGTTTTCACAGACATGGATCTAAACCATAACAGCAACTTGACTGGTGCACACAGGCATACAACCACGAGACAGTAATTCTAGCTTCTTTCTTTCTTTTTTGTCTGTGTGGTTACTTTCCAACTTAGTGACTTAGTTGTAAAAGGCTGTGCATTACTGTATGTGCAAAACTTTGAGATAAATGTTAAAGGGAGACTTCAGTATTAGGAAACAGGAGGTAACAGTTTTTGAAACTGGTTCAGTATTGAGAGAGAACAGGCTGCAATGTAATCCTTACAGGCACCTTTGCACTGTCAGTGTACATCCTCTGAAAGTTTTTTTCCACCAACAGGCTCAAATTGTTTTTAGAAGTGTCCGACAACATTACGAAAAGGACCCTACAGAGAAAGGAAACATGTTTCTTTACCTTCTGCTGATCCGGTCTGTTTGTTAGTGTGAGTGACCAAGTCTCGCTCGAGGAGAAGTCTTGTTCTGAAATGTTATGGCCTTTTCCCACATTGCTGAAATCAGTTAAATATTTTGACACAATGAATCTTTTCGATAACACTAAGCTACACTTTCTGTACTCCAACACAACAAAGTCTTCTCAGCACTCCTTTCTCCAACTCTCTCACTGACATTTTCACCATTGTCTCAGAACGAGACTTCTCCTCGAGCGAGACGTGGTCGCAATAGCAAACAGATAACATAACAGATAATGTTTAATTTCTCTGTAGGCTCCTAACTATAATGTTGTCAGACAGTAATAATAACAGTCTAAATAAATCAAGCACTTTTAATGGACATAAATTGACGATGCACGACTGCCTTTAAGGATGACATTGCAGCCTTTTTCGCAGTTGCGGTTGGAGCAGTTTCTCTGAATACTGGACAAATTCTTGTCTCCATTGGTCACTTAGACACAATAACTTGGGAAAATAGGGTCCAGGTTGAAATAGAGCAAAGTGAGGTGAACATTCAAGAGTTTTGAATCCTTTGTTACTCATCATTAACTCCTTCGGTTGAAGGCTGGTGAAGGGAAAATGGTAGTAAAAGCCCAATTTTGTTTGTATGTATATATGTATAGAAACAGTTGGGCTTTGTAGATATAAGTTGAAGTCAGTTTCCC
This sequence comes from Epinephelus moara, assembly GCF_006386435.1. NCBI lineage: Eukaryota > Metazoa > Chordata > Actinopteri > Perciformes > Serranidae > Epinephelus > Epinephelus moara. Next base: position 18,607,129 of record NC_065516.1, read on the forward strand.
TCCCATGGATGGCGCCTCCCTGTGGGCATCAGAGACAATAACAACTCTGAACACCAAGATGTGCAGCCTAACTACCTGCTCTTTGAACCTTTATTCTTTGCTGTAAATACAGACACAATTATACCATAAATATATGAAACGTGATATTAAATAAAACCATTCAGAGCCATTGAGATGGTAATGTCATTTATGTGATAATTATTTGCCCTTTCCGACAGCTGCATTAACAAGATTACTAAAAATATTGAGAAAATATTAGTTTTGCAAATCTCTCATTTCGCTTTCATTGTACCCAGAACAATCGACTCTTTCCAGCTTAGATCTACATCATATCATTGTGTTCGGCAAAATGCTCAGCCTCTACTTTCAGTTCACAGATAATGATATAACCATGGCAACAGAGACACCTTGGAAAAGGGCAGGAAGAAAACTTAGACATTACTGTCAGTCAAAACCTTTTTTTTCAAATGGAGAATAAAACTCTGCTGATTATTTTACCTGACTTGCTGAGTAACACCTTGAAACTTCAATACAGCTTTGAATGTAAGACTCAACCGTGAGTCCTATTACATTATTCTTTGTTGATGCTCCTACATTTGTCACTGGCACCGGCAACTCTGTGCTGCACGTGTAGACTCTCTCCTACAGTATACAAACAATGTTAATGAGCGAGGCAGACACACAAATTCAAAATGATTTCAGGTTCCTCTGATCAGCCGCGTGTCAGTTAACATAGTCATCAATAGGACTAATGTTCTGTGAGGACTTATTGAGTGACACGCCATGGCCCAGAGTGTGAAAACCTTCAAAACATCGAAGAAGTGCCAACCCTGAGACTTGCCCTAACCTTGCCTTGAGCCATGTGTTGATGAGTCTTCAGTGTGACTGAAACTTCAAAGGCATTTCAGCTCACTAAGCAGAGGATGCTCCTTCTCTCTCATCTTCACTCAAACTGAATCCCTCTCCAGAAGGACATTTTGATGGTTTGGAGAGGGAAAAAAAGAAAAGTTTGCTTGGCACTTTCTTGGAACGGCTTTGACCACTGTGGATAGGGGCAAATTAAACGCTGCTAACATTAAAGTCATTAAGCAGTTAGTTTGATCCCCAAATGGCAAGAACAACATGACAAGCCATTGAAGTAGGGAGTGGGATTGCAGTGCTTCCTGTTTAATTCTAATAATTCAAAAAGTACAGCAATTCTCCCTATTCATAAAACAGCAACAAGACCTGAGAACAGATGTTACCATCCTGCACTTTTCATCAGTTCTACGAACAAAGTAAAAATCAGCATCACATCAGAGGTCTCTAATTAAATCAGTGTTTTGCATATTTGAGAATTTGTACATCTCGGCACCATCACACACAACCAGTAATAGTGAGGGCGTTGTGAGGCGAATAAATTCCCTGCTTAGTTTTGTGTTCGCAGACAAATGGAGGCAGGGAAAGTGTGGTCTTTTCAAAGGCTGCCTGCAAAAACCTGATGGATGCACAAATTAACACACAGAGGAGAGAGGTTGCAATCCAAAGCCTCCAATGTTATAATTACAGCTCTTTCTTCCTCCTTGACAAACACAAAGAGGGATTTTTCTCACTCCTCGCTCACATCCTCTTTCTCCCTCTCTTCTCCACCTCTCACTGCGCAGCTTGGCGAGCTGGCATTAATTGCTCCAAAAAAGCTGTGGAAGCACAACAAGTACTTCTCATCCTGGTATAATTGTGTCTGTAGGAGTTGGAGAGCTTGAGAAGAAAGAGGGCTTTGCTGCTTACAGGAAAGGCTTTGTAGTGCGTCTCGGGAGCTGAGGACGTCTGCAAGAAACATGATATGATGGCGCGCTCTGGTGGACAGACAGTGAAGGGATGCAGGTTTTTCACATCAGGATGAATATGGAAAGCAAGGCAAAGTCACTCATAAGATTGTGTTTGATATAATAAAATTAAAAAATGTGATGTACAGCAGCATTTGGGAGGATGAACTAATGTCAAATTATTTTCCTGTGAATCAGGAAAACAATACAATACATAACATGCACATTAGACTGTAACATGTTATACATCATGTCTGCAAGCTTAAAGGAACAGTTCAACCCAAAATCAAACATTTCTACTTTTTCCTCTTACCTGTAGTGCTATTTATCAGTCTAGATAATTTTGGTGTGTGTTACAGATTGTTGGAGATACCGGCTGTAGAGATGTCTGATGGCACTCAGCTTGTGGTGCTCTAAGCACCGAAAATGCTATTCCCAGAAATCGTGATTCGGATACTCAAGAACTGTAGAAAGTGTACATCTACTCATGGAGGAGAGACCCGTGCTCATGACAGCGCAAGATTCAAACATTAATGGCGTCCTCCTCAACTGAGCTGGAACATTAGCTAGCTCAGAGGTGCTAGGTGAGCTAGCAGTTGATATACACTTTCTTCTGTGCAGTGACAAGTGTAGTTTGGTAGAAGAAAGTAGTCCCTGCATGAAGCTGCTCACAACAAGCTCTGTGGATTATCTTGAGTAACCAGGTCATGATTTCTGGAAAGAGACATTGCTGTTGAGTTTTTAAATGTAATTTTCTGGCACTTTGAGCACCACAAGCTGAGTGCCATCTAGTTCCATTATATTCAAGAGAAGGCAGACATCTCTATGGCTGATATCTCCAACACTCTGCACCTCACACCGAAACAATCTACAATCTACAGGTGAGAGGGATGTATTTTTGATTTGGGGGTGAACTGTCCCTTTAATGTACATATATCATACATTAAGGCTGGTTTATACTTGTAAGTCATGGATAACTGATAATTTATATTTTATACTAAGTCAGGTTTTTGTAAGCTAGATATTTGGTAATTAACATTAAATACATATACATGGGTTATTTTTGTGTGACAAAGTTCAATAGTTATAAAAATTGTATATTTAGAAAAGTGTAAGGTATAGGTTTATCTATATAAGGAAGCTGTCTGTTTCATTTCACTCGATGACTTATGGAGAAGAGGTGGGATTTAATAAGTTTATACTTCCACTGCTTTTTGAATGTGTAAATCAAACTATACACTGACAATTGATTTTACATTATGCTCTGTCTGTTTGTTTACATGTTCATGTCTTTTTTTTTTTTACATGTTTGAAATAAATATCAAATGTATAAGCATGGGGCGTGGATGGCTTGGTGGATAGAGCAGGCGCCCCATGTATAAGGCTGTTGCCGCAGCGGCCCGGGTTCAACTCCAGCCTGTGGCCCTTTGCTGCATGTCATTCCCTCTCTCTCTCTCCCCCCTTCACACTTAGCTATCCTATCTATAAAGGCAAAAATGCCCCAAAAAATATCTTAAAAAAAAAAAAAAAAAAATGTATAAGCATAAGGTGATTATTCAAAATTGACCACTTAGTTGTGCATACAGTCTGTAAAGCCCACGTGAAAATAAACTGTTTTATTAATTTAAATTTTAATTTCGCAGTTCTGCATTTTTTGAATCATCATGTCTTTAGGTCTAACACATCTCAAGGTATGTCTATAACCACTGTGCTGCCTTTACCTGCCCTGGTGACTACTCTGTAGTCCTACATGCTACTTAATAAGGATTTTTTTTTTTTTTTAATGGTTAATTGAGTACCCATATCTTGACATATATGTAGAAATGTTCCAAAACATACAGTAACTATTTTTTTATTAGTATATTATTATTATTGAAATATAATGTGATAATAATTATGTGGAATTTCCTGTTTGCTTTTTAAAAATTGTGTTGTACCAATAAAACATTTTTTTTAAAAATAAATCACTCCAAGTAGAAGACCTGCATTCAAAACTCTATTTCAGTAAAAGTACACAAGCATTATCAGTTAAATCTACTGAAAGGTTTTAACTACTATATATACGTGTGGCCAATCTGGAAATCCATCGGTTAATAAAAAAAAAAAAAAAAAACTTTTTTTTTTTCTTCCTTTCTACAATGTAAATTGCAGAATCTGTCTTGAGAGACTAACATGTGGCTAACTTAGTTCAGTGGTTCCAAGCCTGGGGGTCGAGCCCCTCCAACGGGTCACAAGATAAATCTGAAGGTCTACAGATGATTAACTGGAGAGGACAGAATAAAAAAAAGTTGCTTTCTTTCTTTTTTGTTATGTATTGGATAATTTGAAGTTATTTATATAAAACAATCAGAGCGATTTGAAGGGGAAAATTTATCGGCCAAAAATGTTGTAAACAGCGTGTTTAATCCGAAACAATGTATTTGTTATACATTTGTTGTGTGTTGTATAGGTTTTTCTTTATGTGAAATCCTAACCTGGAGAGCAAAGGTGGGACCAAGTCATTATCTTAAGCAAGTCACAAGTAAGTCTCAAGTCTTTGCACTCAAGTCCCAAGTCCCAAACTTTGAGTTTTGAGTTCTAAACAAGTCATCACCTAATGTATTTACAACAGAGTAATACAAAAAATCATGAATGCTTTTTATAATATGTATTTATTTTTTAAAACAAGTTTGTTAAAACAAATGCGACTGACCTTAATCATAAAAAAGTAGTGCTGACATGCACTTTAATAATATACAGCACTATTAACCAGTATGGAATACTGGTTAATCTGAAAAGTATGGAATACTGGTTAATGAAATTTTTAGGCTTCTGTCCTGTCTGGTTGTTTTTAACTCATGTCGTATTTAAAAAATGTCTGTAACCTTTTCCTCACAAATTTGTAAGACTTTTTTTTATTAGATTTGTTTTTCAAATTGTATGTTGTTGCATGTTTTATGTCTCAATGAAATAAAAAGACAAATGTAAAAAAAATAAAGTAGGAAAATGAACTGATTTATGGCAGACTTTTTAACAACACATTTGTCATCTTTAGGCTTCAGGGAGGGTATCAAGTGTTTACAAGTCAAAAGGCCTGAGTCCAGGTGGAGTCACGAGTCATTGGTGTTAAAGTCCAAGCAGAGTTGCAAGTCCTTTTTGATCTTGAGTCCAAGTCATGTGACTTGAGTCCACACATCTGCTGGGCAGTAACTACAGGCAACTGTCAAGTACATGTGGTGGAGTAAACGTACAATATTTGCCTTTGACATTATTAGAGTAAAAGTATAAAGTGGCATAAAAAGAAATACCAAAGTACCTCAAACTGTGCCTTAGTACACTGCTTGAGTAAATGTACTTAGTTACTTTCCACCATTTCTTGCATGAGTTTTTATGTAATAAATTCAAAAACCTTTGCCTGTAAGTTTACTTTGAGGTGCCTATAAATAAAATGTATTATTATTATTATTATAATAATAATTAGAATTGGTTGTTACACAGTACAAAATTGGGAGGGATAGCAGGCATGGTGATGTATCATCATCTCCAAGTATATTTGTTACACACCTTCAATATTTTAATTATTTGATCAAGCCAGCCCCCCTGGCACCAGCACACTTTACACCTACTGTCAATGTGCTGCAATGCAAAGCAGGAGTGGAGTTGTAGTTGCTGCTACTGTATATACACACACTTGTTTACTTAGAGGCACATTACGCAAACAGAAAGGGAGGATCTGTTTGTGCAGCAGGAGAAAAGTTTATATTTGAGTGTGTGTGTGTGGAGCATAGGAGTGATGCATGTATTTCTGCGGTGAATGATTAAAGACACAAACGCACGGTTTGCGCTAAACATGGATAATTTTTATTTAGCTAGTGAGTTACCTAGAGGAGAAAACTGTCACATCCTTGCAGTTGATGTCTTGCCGTTTTTGGGGGAATCCCAGTCAAGCCAAGCAGGGGGGAGGGGAGGGGGGTCGATGTGGGGATTCTCCCAAAAGTGCTAAGAGTTGTTGAGGACAGACAGTCTGATTGAGCCTGAGGTACGGTAGAGTACATCAACATCAGAGCAAAGACAGTCACCCACAGGGCCCAAGGAGGCCACCGCTAGTTCTACCAGAGCAGCAGGTTTCTCCTCAGACAAATGCACTTCAGAATGACAGAATCACAAGAGAGAGAAAGAAAAAAACAAAAATGTGCACTGGCTGGTGCTCGCCAGCCTGCTGCATAATTGTAATCTTTTGGTACACAGAAACAGATGCAGAAAGGAAGGGAACAGGTAGAGGGAGGATACATCCTATGATTGGCATGATTGTGGCTGTTTCCCAATTATTTCGTCCCACCTGTCAATCATCCAAACCTCTGTCTGAGGAGGATCAGACGGCTGAATACAGATTCAAGTAAAAGATTAATTCGTACAGATCATCTTTAATTCTCTTCAGGAGCCGATGAAGCTCACCAATATCCCAAACATTTGAGGCATTAAAAAAATTACAAATAAGCCTGGTGAAATCGTCTGACTACGTCGGTTAGTCAGTTAGTTGCTCACAAACAAAATCAAAGAAGAACACAGAGTTAGAGAGTTAAGGGTATTGGTAGAGGCTGTTTAGGAGGACTGAAAGTGCTTTAAAGACAGTTTTCAAAGTGGGTTACGCTCTTTTTCTCGTGAGACAGGAACACAGGGTTTGATGCACCAGTCAACGGATACAGATGAGTCCATCTATTGTCATGTTCAAGTGTTCAGATACATTGTCGTCTTCAGCGGGAAGATTTGTGAGAGCCTTTCCTCCTTGTGGTTAGGCAAATTTTTATTTAAGGTCCTACGTCATTAGTGTTGCAGTTCTAGCAGAGAGCTTGCTTGAAGGTTACTGTTTATTTCTATTGCGCTCCTGGCGAGAGAAAACAAAACAGAGAGAGATAATCAGTGGATGGCATCAGAACGAGAGCAAACACGGGACACAAACAAACATAAACAGCGGCTAAAAGTGCAACATCAGAGCTGCTCCCCCGCTCTTTCACTCGCAGGATTAATGTCAAATGCTGATGGAGAATTCACATTGAAGACACTTGTTATGTTTATGCTAATCGTTCATTCTTTCTGCTGTCAGACACAGATGCATTTAACGTCTGAGGTGGAATAACTCTGGGGCACTGCAACAAACTCTGGGACCACTGACAACATGTGACATCATAAGAAGATGTGACACTTGATTTTTGACTCCTGAAAGCACCATGTAAGAGAACCTGGTCACACTACTATGACAGAGATGATCAAAACCCATTCACAAAGGCGATCAATATTGATTGTACTTCTTACAAGAGACATGTCATGCCTTTATTGTGTCCACTGGCTTTCATACTGCTCTGCAAATCTCATACATTACTTAGGATTTATTGAATGTTTCTATTTTGAGTCCATTCATTCCTTTGAATTATATATAGGGCTGGGCAGTATACTGTTTTTTTAAAGGTATATCAATATGTTTCGAATGAAATACAGGATGAGATGATCATCAGCATTGTTTGATTTTGCACTACATGACCCGTTTCTTTTGTAAAGCCGTACCAGTTTGCATTTCTCCTCTCACACTCTCCCTCTGTGTCTATGCAAACTAGAAAAGCAACAGTTAATCAATATATCAACTATTAAATTAACTTCCCAGCTAATTTGACAATCAACTATCTGTTAGAGTGATTTTTCAAGAAAAAAAATCTCTGATTTCAGCCTCTTAAATGTGAAGATTTTCTGCTTTCTTTACTCCCGTATGACAGTAAATGAATATCTTTGGGTTGTGGACAAAACAAGACATTTGAGACCGTCATCGTCGACTCTGGAAAACACTGATCTACATTTTTGACCATTTCCTAACCCCATTATCAACATATTAATCAACAATGAAAATAATCGGTAGCAGCAGCCCCAGTGCGAGCCTGGACCCATTCGCTCATGTTCTCCTGTAAGATGAGACACACAGCACGGGTACATGTTAATCAGTGTGTTAATCGGTCTATTCAGGGCTGTACAGTGAGACACAGGCCTTTATGTCGCACATGCTACGCAAGAATCGGTCTGTGTGATGGCTGGCATTACCGCAGTAGCACCTGTGTGATACAGCTTTGTGTGTGCGAGACAGAGCCGCTGGTTTGTGTGAGGTGAGAGTTTGATTGTATATGTGTGTGTGTGTGTGTGTGTGTGTGGTGAATCGAAACACATTGCTGTTCTACTTGGTAGTGTCAAAGCGAGGAAAAGGTCTGGAAGCATCAGGGAGGAAAAACACTTTGGATTGTTTGTATTTTATAAACCAATCAAAATCGTCTAGGGCGGTGTTAAGCTCACGATGCAGTGACAGCGCCCTTGCAAAACCATAGCACAGCCAGCTAATGGCAGGCCTATACTGACATACTACATCCTGTGAGACATTTTTATATAGACATATATAAGACGGACAAGCAAAGTCTCTCTCTGTCCAAGCTATGTGCATAAATAAAAATACATAAAGATATTTAAAACAATGCCTGCAATTTTTCAGCACTATATTCATTTGAAAGGTGATGGAAAATCTCTTTTTAAACTCCTCCAACATAGAATTTGAATCGTCTGAAACTACAGTGGACTTAATTGAATTTGGAATTAATATTTTAAGTGCTAAAATTTTGTGGCCTTTGCAACAAATTTTTCAACTAGGGCTGCACAATGTATCGAATTTTTTCGTCAACCCAATGTCAAAGTGCCCCATAAACAAATGAAAGAGAGTATCAGTAGAAAACTACACTTTAAAATGTAACTAACACCTTCTCTGATAATTTGTGTTCATTTAAATGTTTAATTTGTTCAATAAAAGAATGTTGGAAATAATTTTCCCTTTCATTTTTTTTTTTAAATTCAACAAGCAATATATTGTATTTCAGCAGTATACTGAAAGCAGCAGAAGGGCTGAACTGAGTTCACTTTAATATCTGTTTAATGTAATATCATGATATTCAACATTATTGTGTATTGCATATAGCCCCTTTTACTTATTTCATATAACATTTGTTTTGCAGCTGTGCGATTTTTAATCTGTCTTTCCATTTCATTTTGATCACAGTATTTTTTTTATTAAAGTGCTTGTGACATCTCACCTGTGGCTTTAACTTACAACTTCATAGAAAATACCCAGATATATATCAGGAATTTCCATTTAACCTAAAAAATACAGAGATATTATTTTGGTCCATATGGCCCAGCCCTATGGAAAGATTAGTAATGAGTTACCAGCATCATGTTGCAGTATACCGTGCTGCTGAAAGTAAACTAAATATAAAAGTTTTCCATCACTTCTGACTATTTGAGAACAGCTGCTTCTTCAGAAAACCAAATACATTCTTCATGTCATGTGTTATTCCATTTTAAACAGTCTGACTTCCTGTTCATTGTGGAAGGAACTGGTTTCCAAAACCAAATAATGTCTTGCATATTGTCTTAAACATTATATTCCAATATAAGCACAATTTAACTTAACTGAAGACAACACAAACAATCATGCAGGAATAAAAATCACGGTTAGCAAAAAATATGTATTTACAGGCTCCTTGGATGAAAACAACCTCATATCTTATTTTTAGGCGAGTCTGTTGTTCTCACTGAGTTACACTACGCTGACAGGAAAACAATCAATCACTAAGGCGAGGATACCTCGAGCTTTTTCTGTCTAGTGCTACAATAAGTGAGACACAGAGCAAGAGAGTATCCGCTGCAAGAAAAGCAGAGAGAAGGAGTTTAGTAAGCCTCAGGTATGTACTGACCAAAATGTTTGGATGTGTCACACTGCAGCCACGACACGAAGCTTGTGGTGATGCCGGTCTTACATAAGTAATCACAACACAGCTCATATATCAAATATTCAAAGGTGTGCCGTGGATGACAATAAAAGAGGAATACAGTGTCCTCTTGAGGAGTGGGTGTCCATGTGAGTGGTATGGGAAAAGCCCTGTGAGACCAGTGTAACCCTATCCCCAGAATGCCTGGTATTCACCCGCACACAGCATGAGCCTCCTTATTACAGTACATCCACAGGAAGGAAGCAGCTAACCTCTACGTATTAATTGCCAAATTAGTTATGCTAATAAAACCCTGCAACAACATTTGGATCTAAAGTTATCTTTAAAAACACTTTGGGAGGATGTTACAGTGCAGGTAGCTGTGCTGGTTTGACACCTCTCAAAGTTCGGGAAGGACAGGCCAAACAATAGAGAACAATTAACCTTGTCAGGCGAAGGAGGGTGAGGCCTCAGCTGGGCCGGTGCTGTCATGTAGGAGGTCAGGGCTACAAAAGCAGCACAGCGCAACGCCTGCACAACGCAGGATGAAACAGGCTTTCTACTGACAGGTTGTTTTCAGAAGCCTGAAAACATTGACTTGAAATATTTATGAGAAAGTAACCCGGCGCATATTAACAAGGTCAGCAGAGAGGAGTCAATACAGCATCAATGGAGCACCAGCAGTGGGGGAGTGGGAGAGAAGGAGGGAGCAGGTCATGGGGGTTTTCTAAACGCAATTAGATTAGCATACTGGTGAATCTAAGAATGGATGCAGCAGAGTGCTAGCGGTGATAACAAGTTATTCTCTCCTTGGCTGCTGTTTTTCCACAGCAGTAGCATCCCACAGAGTTTTTACTACTTAGACTAACATTTGTGGTACACCACTGTTATTACCACTGCTACATATTTCAGTTTCCCCTCGGAAGGCGCAGGCTTACTCTGTGTGTGTTTTTCAGAACTATGTGCACAGACAAATAATCATGCATTTTTATCATGTGTTTAGCTGGGAAATCTTCCTTTAAAATCAACCGTTTAGGACATCTGAGGCAAACTGTACCAACTCTGAGGCAAGCTGCAGCCAGTGTGCAGGCCAAGGGCTTATGTTGTTAAAGACTAATAAAGCATGAGGAGCCTGTGGAGAGCAGGGTGGCTCGGCGTTCAAAGGGAGATCAGAGCCTACATCTGCCTTTGTCTGAAAGGAGGAATGCCAGGAATGCGGGCTATTTCAGGAAACCTCTATGCATCTAACTCCACTTGGGCAGATCATCGCAATCTCACACAGCACAAGATGGCTGATGAGGAATCAGGGTTTCCTGAACGTGCCTGTGAGTAATGGTGGCACGTCAATCTGCTGACAGGCCTCTGGGAACTTCCATTTACACCAGACTGATCATTCGACCACAGGATGTTACAACCTCTGTCTAAGAGCAGGTGGAACAAGATCAGCTGATTACAGTCTGGCTACAGCCTGTAGCAGTGACTCAGGGAAAGTTACCTCCCTTTAAATAAAGGGTAACTAAACTGAACTGTGTCATGCATACAAACAAGCTATTTACAGGGGGACGGGGCTATTTCTGTGTCTGTTTATCTCACCTTCCTCAGAGCCTCCTCCTCTTCCTGACGTTTCTCGTAATGTGCAAAGTCATCAAAGATTGAGGTGGTATGCTTGTAAGTGGCGATAATTTTAAGCACTTGTTTGGCCTTCTCCAGAGGCACTTCCTGAGTGTCCCTGGAGTTGGTCACTGGCTTGTTGTCATTGTTCTCCAGCCGGATGTGTCGCAGCTGGTTGTTGGGCACGTCTTTGATGAACGCCCACTTCACCTCAAACTTGCCCTTCCACTTGTCCTGAGACCAGACGCCTGCATAGGCATTGTAGTCCACCGGTGAGCGCATCTCAGCCACGCCACAGAAGTGCCCACTGCCGTTGACGCTGAACAACAGGTACAGGGGCCCCTTGTTGCCCAGTGAGCGGTAGGCACTATCCAGACGCTTGTTGCCATGTTCTGTACTGCACCAGATAGAGTATTTGATTGAGCGGTGGATGTCATCTTCAGAATAGCTCTTGATAATGAAAACACGTCCGTTTTTCAAGTTCCAGTCAAAGTCTTTGGGGTTGTAGTTGTTGAGGGCACGCAGTTTCTCCAGCACGGGATGCACTTCTCCAGAGCAAGGGGAGGCACTCAGTGGGACTCCCCCGCCCAGACCGAAGCCCTCACCCCGGTTCCTGGGGGCCACCCAACGGTTGGGGGGTGGACCAGGCTGCTGGGGTTGCTGCTGATGAAGGGGCTGTGGGGGGCCAGGTTGAGAGGAAAGGTGCAGGTGTGGAGGGCCAGGGGGCATAGGCTGGGGGTGTTGGGGGGACTGGAGAGAATGGAGCTGGAAGGGCTGGTGTTGGTGTTGGGGCTGGTGTTGGTGTTGAGGCTGAGGGGGCAACGGGTTCTGCAGTAAGGGCTGGGGCTGAGCTAGGAGAGGCTGCTGCACCATAGGCTGCGGGGGCATCATAGTCTGAGCTAACGGGGGCTTGTTCAGAGAGCCCTTATCGTCCCAAGTACCAATGTTCATATTGTGCTTTATGGGGGGCGGGGGAATGGCGCTTCCCCCCATCCCCATGTTGGCTTTGGGTTTGACCTTGGGCTGTGGCTTGGCCGGCTTCTTGGCAATAGCTGCCCAGGAGGCAGGTTTAGGTGCGGATGAGCTGACAGACGGAGGGAGGCTATTGGCTGCCATACTGCTCATACCTGCTGTGCCTCCTAGGGGCGAGCCCACGGTTTTGGTGACAGCTGCCACCATGTCCGTACCCAGTTTCAACCCCGTCATACCTTGCTCAATGCTGTTCAGCACCGGGACTTTACTAAGCTGGGTGTCGCTTCCAAAGCCCGCCTGTCCGTCCGTGATGGCCCGACCCAGCGAGCTGGGGGCGTACCCATAGCTGTTACTGTAGACCGAGCTCTGCGTGGACTGACCCTGAGAGACACTGGTACCCCAGGTGGAAAAGTCTGCATTACCAGGGAAGAAGTTGAAGCCATGCTGGCCCAGGAAAGGAGGGGTGTTTCCCAGGGCTCCTGGCTGGCTGAACACGCCATCAGGGATGAAGTGCGGCTCGCCATTGCTCATCTGTCCATAGGTAGTTAGGTAGGGCATAGGAGGGTCCCCTGCTGTTGACCAAGCGGCTTCTCCCAGAGAGTAAGGGAAACCAATGGATGGAGCATAGTAGCTGGGCATGTAGGGGTCAGACATTGGTGGATAGCTGTTACTCTGCGTGGCACAGGGAGAGAGTCAGTTAATGCACTATGCATGATAATTAATAAATCAGCACATAATTAAACATGATGACATCATATGAAAGGTATGCTATGTAGGATTATCGTCTACTGTTGTAAACATACTCGCCAGCAAAAGTCAAACTAAAAGCCGACCCCATATTCACTCTCATTTGGTGTTTCACCTTGCTATATATATTTTTATTTGGCACTGTGTCTTTTGGATGCCTGCTGCTTACATCTGGCACCTGGTCGCTATATTTCTACAATTCCCAAACCTCACCTGAGCACTGTAGGGGTACACGCCCACTACTTCTAGTGGGTCATAAACGAAAATTGAGAGGGATCACCTCTGTATGAGTCTGTACATTGTTTTTTGTTTTTTTTAGGAAAACCCTGCATCGTATATGTTTAAGAACACTAAATATAGATGGTTTGAGTGACAGAAACACATACCATCTTTAGGGACAAACAAGACACAGTGGACTGGAGTGACTGACACCTAAAGTTATGCAACAAATGTGTCTATAACATGAGGTTATGGGCTTAATACTAGGTGACACATTCTAGGTATGTAGGAATTTACCTGATTTGTCTGGCCGCTTAGATAAGGCTCAAAATCATCATCATTGACACCATCCTTTTGATGCATTGATCCGTTTTGCACTACAGATGGAAAGAGAGGACGTTAAATCACAATATGTACTGTACAGGGAGTCCAAAATATTGCAGACACAAGATGTCAGCTGATTATATCGTAGGCATGGTTTAGTGGTGGTCAAATGTGAAACATCACAAGATCTCAGTGTGGTTTAACATTATCAAAACAAACACACAATAAAGGACAGTCAGTAGCATACATAAGCTGCAGTGTCAAAGCACAACATCGAAACAGATTGTACCATCACCCTGAAGTACAATTTCAAAATGGGGGCTTGTAATCATCTAGTTAATATCCTTACCTTTATTTCCTTGTCCTTTAGGTCTCTGAAATAATGAGCAGCACAGAAGAGATGTTGTCAGATCACGACACACACACATACACACACACACACAGCAGGCTGTATGCTACATGAATAAATATACCAGTCGACAGTAGTAACCTCAGGCTACAGCCATCAGCCCGGATGTTAACATTTACAGGTTGCTTCGCGTTATTATTGACCGGATGTCAAACGCTCTGACATCCAGTAACTAAACGGTGCCGCATTGGCAACCGGCTACAGCTAGAGTTGGTTGGCAGTACAGTCGGCCTACATTACAGCTAATAGCTACCATATATCAAAGACTTTTTTAGCCTGTTTGATCCGGCGTGCCGAACCGGATCAAACTGTTGTCGGCAAAGTTTCATTTCGCCGCACGGCTAATTTATATAGCACCTTCCGGCTGTCAATACACGAACCTGATCGACTGTGGTCGCAGACATCCTCCAGGAACCGAAACTGATAGCTGTTTGCGAGACTGTCCACGGCTTCCCCCTGCCTCTCTCTGCACTCCGGTGCTTTCCTGGCTCGTCTCTCGGGCTGTCCAATCACTCTGTGGCGGCTACAAGGCGGCGTTTTCCTCCCGTGGTCAGACCTGACGACGACAGATCCGCGGCTCGTGCTCGTTACAAACGGCGACTTTGTGTCTGTGGAAACGGCGTCAGTTACCGTGTGCGATCCTGCCACAGATGGTCTCTAACAGTCAGTCTGAAAGTGACTAGTGTCTTACTGGAATATCCCTTACCATTTTCCACAATGGCGGATAGGCTTTTTACTCCCGCTTCCGTTCCGTTCTGCTGCTCAGTGACCTTCCGCCTGTGACGCTCTGAGTCATGTTACAAACTGACACTTCACATGACAGTCACAAACACACAAGTTCCCTGCTTCCTTACATTATACCCTCTAACCAGGTTTAATCCAGCCTTTTGACTCACCTGCTATCACCCTGTGTGGTATCACAATAACAGTCACCTCTGCAATGGGGAGCCTCTTTAGCTTAGCCACTACATGCCCAACACTAATGCATGGACGCCTCAATTCCCATGTGGGTAACATAAAATAAAAATAGTGCAAAATAAAGCCAGTGCAAGAAAAGTCAATAAGCAGAAGTGGAAAGTAACTAAGCACATTTTCTCAAGTACTGTACTTAAAAAACAAATTTGACTACTTGTTCTTTTTTCATTTTCTGCTACTTTTTATTCCTCTGGCCTACGTTTCAGAGGGAATAAAAACATTATTAACCCATAACATATTTATTTTAACCTATAAAATTGCCCAGTAATATCAAATAAGCTCCCCATCAACCAGCTAACATTAAAATGATGATAATAATAATAATAATAAACTTTATTTCTATAACCAGAGTTACAGAGCACTTTACAGTACCATGCAATACCTGATACCTGAATATTGTTAGATAGATAGATAGATAGTGTTACAGCAGCAAGTAATCAAACAGTATGTGTACATTAGAATAGAGAAATATAAAATATATGCATGATTACATACACCAATATCATTATTGTTTATTATATTTACACTATTGTCATATTTATAATGGAAAGGAATTAAAAGTGTGTGTTACAGTTAAACCTGGCCTGACTCGGATAGAAACTAGTTTTCAGCAGGTCCCTTTTACAATACAGAAACAGAAACAATCAACAGAAACATAGGCAGCTACACAAACAGTGAAGAGTAGGGGACTGAAGTGGAGTGAGTAAAATGGAATTTGGGATTTAAATCAGTAGCTGCAGGTGTGTCCTTCAATCAGATAGTGTTTATATACATGTTTGAAATGTGTAATAGAGCTTATTGCTAATGTAGTGTGTGATCTTGTTCCGGATCTTAGTGTAAATGTGACAAAATTATCTCTGACCATAATTATCTTTGTAAGGTGGTACAGGAATATGTGCATCTTGTTGCTTAAATAAAGGATGTGAATACTATAATTCCAGCACTGTCTATAAAATGTTGAAATTAATTGAAAAATACACCTATAGACTAAATTGTTTTTACTTTGTATTGACTTCTGGGCTACTTACTTCCCTTTATAATAACATTCAAAACCAACAGGCCTTTAGCTGCCATTATGGATAAAAGATTAAACATGTTACTGAACTGCAGAGATTTTGTACTATTTATTAGTTTGGGAACTGAAAATGAGTAAAAACAAACAAGAGAAAATTTGCTTGGTGAAATATGACTGCTATATTTCATCAAGCATTGCACTTAAGTACAGTTTTGAGGTATTTGTACTATGCTTTTACATTCACTGCTACCTTATACTTTCTTATACTTACAGTATAGTGACTAGTTGCTTTGCAGATTAAGAATTTGCACGTAAAACACATGGTCAGTTTATAACATGATGAATTGTGAAGATTAAACTGCATAACAGAACATTAAATCAGCTGCAACATTAAAATGCTGCACACATTTTATTTATTCAGTAGGCTATGTTATGACACTAACAAAGGCCATTCTGTTTTTAATGAGTTATTTTTATTTTGATATTTTAAGTAAAACTTTTCATAACGGAGGACTGGAGTTTATTTACACTTTACAAGCCTGTTACTTCTTTTACTTTTTGGATCTGAGTACTTCTTCCTCTGCTCCACAGAGCTGCTCTGTAGTTGTAATGTAATGGACTACAACTGATGCGCTCCGTGAGTAAACGAGACTCACCGCTGCTACTCTCGCGATACTTCCTCAGTGGGTCGCGGAGCAGTATGGCAGCCGTCGCGCTGAGGTCCTGCCGCAGAGGACTTTCACAGATTTTAAGCAATGGAGGGCTCACAGCTTTGTCTTCACAGCGCCTGGAAGGTTTGTTCAAGTCTCCGCTTTTGACACAATTATTCCCACAACGTTTGAGATGTCTATGAGGGTATTTAAAGGCAGACGAGGGGGTGTGGCTCACACAGACTGCGTCGTCTTAAAAATTTAGGGCATGTAAACGGTGCTGCGTTTGCGCTTGTGAATGTTTTGCGCCATATGTGTTCGTTATTGTAGTGTTTGAAACTGCTTCGACAGTAATTAGCTTCATTTAGATGTTTAACTACGGTAAAATGTTGGTATGTTAGGGCGATATGATAAAATGACCACGCTGTTTCCTCAGTGTCCATGTGCGGATTTCTAGATTGCGCCAATGGAAATCTAATCTTATGAAATAGGGTGTGTATTCAGGCAAGTTGTTTTTCTATTGTGGCTTATTTACCGTACATTGAATCATTTACACAATATTTTTTTGCCATAGCACTTATATGTTGTACTGTGTCAACCAGGAGTCAGGAGACACAAGTCCACAGTCCAGTATGCATCACGACCAGACCTCCCAAAGCTGGCCTACAGAAGGGTGAAGGGGAAGAGCCCAGGTGTGGTCTTCCTCCCTGGATATGCCTCCAACATGAATGGACAGAAAGCTGAGGCACTGGAGGAGTTTTGTAGGTCACTAGGGCACTCATACCTTAGGTAAGTCATCCAAACACACTTAGAGAAGTACATAGCCTACTACATAATATCATGCTCATGATCTCAGACTAAAGAGGCCTACAGATTAGATCAGATACATGTAGTGTGTGTGTGTCTGTAGGCTGGGTTTCCATCTTTAAAAGCTAAGAAACACCCACACTACCTACAAAACAATAAAACTTTTGCACTTAGCAATTAAACTCCACTCATATAGCTCTTAAAACTGAACACTGAAAATCCAAAGTGCGCTAAGGAGCAGCAATAAAATAAATGTATTGGAAAAGATAAATGAATACACCCACAGCTACACTCCTACAGCCTTGAGAGCAACAGGAGAAGCACAGGTAGACAATAAGTAACAGTTTTTAAACCGTTAGTTGACTCCAGTAATTCATAGTAAAAGGTGAAAGTGCTAAAAAAAAATACATGGTCACCATATGATTACAAGTTACAGTACATTTAGCGGCACTGTGAAATAAGGAAACAGCAAAAAATTTAGCTCAAATAAAGTCACAAGTCTTAGTATAAATAATATATTACATAATGTTTTAAACACAATCTGATTTTGTCTCCAAGTAGCACAATGCCTCAAGATAACACAGTGCATACAAAATCAAATTTAGTGGATGTGGTTATGGCACGATCTTTAACATCTTGTTCCATATCCTTCTCCATGTTCCTGGATTATAACAAGTGGTGATGTTTTTCACTGAGATGGACCCTTAATTTCAACAGACGTGAAAGAGCTTTGTTCAATGATTTCCAAATTGAAAAGCCAAAGAACTCCATTTACAATAATGTGGACCAATTGAAGCAACAACTGTTAACTTGTGAGAGGCCGTAACTAGCAGTTATGCATGTATATTAAAATTATTGCTTAATTTTCCCAGTTTTCATTGAATACCTCCAACCATTTCAAACCTCTCACTGTCCTATAAAGACTAAATTCCTGATGTGGCTGGATGTAAAAGACATGGCTCCATCCCATGTTAAGTGAAGTGCATAACTGATTTACTGCACTCATAATGTCTAAGACAGTATTCAAATTAACCTTGTCATTGGCCTCTCACGGCTTGCCTTTGTTTAACCTTCTGATCCCCATGCCCTTGGGTTGTTCTATTTTTGTTTTCCCAGGTTTGACTACACAGGACATGGGGCCTCAGAAGGGGTGCTATCAGAAGGAACTATTGGCACTTGGAAAAAAGACGTCCTTTACGTGCTGGATGAGTTAGTGGAGGGGCCACAGGTAAATATTTCATGGGGTTATAGCACTTTGCATATTACTGGTGGTGAGTTATCAGTAAAGTTATGAAAATTCTGCTCAGTGGGGATGGGAATTGAAAGTCGGTTCCCATTTAGAGCATGTCAGAATTCATGCTGGCTGGAAGGAGCACTGTTGCAGCTTTTCATGTAAGGCTTGTGTCATGAAAGGAAAACATGTTGAAATGTTTGTTTTTCAACAAGCTGTGCAAGAATGGCAAAATGTAAGACTTGCAACACCTTGATTTCAGTCACGAGTTACAAATACAAGTAGGCTTGGGCAGTAGCAAGGTACTGCAGTATACCGGTGCATTTAGAAACCCCGAAAGTATGATTTTTAATACCATTTATTATTCTACAGGCCATAAGTATAAACAAGATTTGTCTGAGTAGACTAACTGCATATTAGAAACACAGTATTGTAGGCATGGCAATGAGGTACATGCTACAATTACTTCTATCACCAGTAGCTCAGCTTTAATACTTTTTTAACACACAAATACAGTCATATACTCTATACCCTGATGAAATGTCAGAAAGGTATTAAGGTATGAAAAATAGATACCGCTCAAGTCTAATTACAAGGTTATATTTGTTCAATATGCACGCATTAAATTACAAGAATATGTGTTTTTAATAACCTGCAGCTTCATGGTCCATCCTCCCATAGTGATACAAGTGTTTCTCCTAAAATCAACCCGTAAAAATGATAAGATACTCATAGATGGATAGATAATCAAACATCAGAGCCATACAGGAAGCCTGTGAAAAGAGAAACCAAAAATGGAAAACTTGTGTTGTTTGAACACAATTTAATAATATAATGTTAATCACAAGCTCTAGTTCCACCAGCCTGCAAACCAAACAAATCCTCGAGCTCGTGTTTTATTTGCTTTGGCAGATGTGTCTCGTCCTCCCCGTACAGACAGATTGACATATAACAGGTTAGCTCAACTGTTGATCTAATATGGGGCGTGTATGAGGTGATGACTGACAACGTGTTGAGCCTTTGCGCTTAATGCAAAATATGTGCTGTCATTTTTGGCTCGTGCATCCACGCACTGGGGCACACTCTGGCAAGCATCAGCCTAGATTGGTAGAGAGGAATGCTGTTGAGGCACTTTTGAAAACAACAAAGATGGCTGCAGCCGATGAGGAACTTTGTGTTAAAGTATTATTTTCAAATTCTTATGGCGAAAAATGCAACACTTATTTACTGACATGTCAACGCTACACCATCACAGTTCATCTCTGCACGTTATTGTGTGTTTACATTTGTCCATCGTGCACTTCACATTTTGTTACTCTGATTGGTTGTAGGTCCATCCAGATGTGTACAAAGGTATTTTGATCTTCGGCCATAGAGTGCATGAGAGATGACGGTTTTTTTGTAAGCCAATGCAGAAAGCAAATGTCAATTTTTCCATTGGGTTTTGGATTATTGCACAAAAAAAGCTCTGTTGCAAACAAAAGTTTATGATACTTAGACATTTTGTTCAGCAAGACAATCTTCACAAATAAACACCACTTTAATGCTTTTTGAAGCGTGAATCGCCATAACTAAAAAGCTAACGTTAAATGACCTACACTACGGTCACATGGCTTCAGTGTCACCACCACAGCAAGGCTGTAAAGCCATGTTCGGCGTGATGATGTTGTGTGCTTTCTTTTAGCCACCTGTGAGTTATTGCCTTATTTAAGACGCCTAAATTTTACACTGGCTGCCAGTTCAATTCCGGAGACGCCTAAATTTTACACTGGCTGCCAGTTCAATTCCGGGTCTATTTTAAGGTGCTGCTGTTAACGTTTAAGGCGCTACATGGCCAAGCCCCTGACTATATATGTAGCCTTCTCCAACTCTATAGCACCAATCAGACACTCAGATCCTCAGAACAGTTACTTCTGTCAGTCCCTCGCACTCACTTTGTGACTCGTGGTGATCGTGCTTTCCAGACTATAGCGCCTGAATTGTGGAATGCCCTCCCCTTTTCTTTGAGATCAGCAGCGTCATATGACACATTTAGAACACATATTAAAACTTTATTATTCAGACAAGCTTTTAGTTAACTTATTCTACATTACTATGTGTTTTTATGACACATTATGTTTTGTTATAACCGTCTTACATACTCGCATGATTGTTTTGTTGCTTGCTTCAAGTATTTTATGTTTTTGTTTTTATATGTTTTTATATCTTATTGTTTTGTAACTGTCTGCTTGGAACCAGGAGTGCTAACTCATCTCTGAGTTATAGGACTCATTCCTGCACTACTCTATTGATAATGCCCATTGGAAATCAAAAATGAACTGAGAGGGTTCTGGTGAATCAGGGCTCTAGCTCCACTGGTGAATTATTGAATTTTAAAATGTTAGTTTTTAGTCAATAATTTGTCATCTTTGTATAGTGATCCTCTCCAAACATTAAAGACTTAAATAAATACTTATTTGAATAATGTAAGTTGATGTTTTTTCACAAAAAATTTCAATTACCTTGTTAAAAACTCATTAAATGGGGCGTCGGTGTCTTAGCAGATAGAGCAGGCACCCCATGTACAAGGCTGTTGCTGCAGCGGCACGGGTTCGACTCCAGCCTGTGGCGCTTTGCTGCATGTCACTCCCCCTCTCTCTCTTTCCGCCCTTCACGCTTGTCTGTCCGATCGATTAAAGGCTAAAAAGCCCCAAAAATATCTTTAAAAAATAAAATAAAAACCCATTAAATTACATCCACTCATTCTTTAGAATTCTGATGTCAAACTCTGCATGTCTTTCTGCGCAGCGAAGTTGAAACATTGAAGTGAAGTAACAATAAGTGAAACACAATTTTGAAGGGGGGACTGTATTATTCGTTCATTGTCAAGTCATAAAGTTAACACTAAAAACTATATTTTAAACCTTATTTTGCTCTGAACAAATTACCAAAAAATGGATTTATTAGAGAACCAATAAAAAAGAATCGGGGCAAGAGAAGAATCAATAATATAATTAGAGTTAATTGAACCCTTTAACCTCCATCCCATTGTATGTTCCACTATGTCTCCAGAAGATGTCACTGTGGTACCACATTTGTGTTATTAGTCTGTCACCACTGTGATCATACTGCAAGAGTCTGGTGTTGTCTTTATGGAGTGTTTTTAATTAGGTTTTTAGTTAAAAAACAATACTAATCTGTTTCATTTTATTTATGTTGGGGTTTTTTTGTTTTTTTTACTTGTAGATACTGGTGGGTTCCAGTATAGGCGGTTGGTTCATGCTGCTGGCAGCCATTGCAAGACCAGAGAAGACTGCAGCACTGGTGGGCATCTCCACTGCCGCTGATCACATCGTCACAGCGTTCAATTCTCTTCCTCTGGAGGTAGGAACATATAATATTATCACATATATTCAATTTTGTGGTTATGCTGTGCGAAACTTTGCAGGCATTTTCATTTAAATGTTTTTCTGAATCGGATTTGTCCATGTTTGAATGCGCAGACACGCAAGGAGTTTGAGGAGAAGGGGGAGTGGACAGTCCCCACCAAACACTCAGAGGAGGGTCTTTATAGGTTCAGCATGGACTTCCTGCGAGAGGCAGAAAACCACTGTGTCCTCCAGAGTCCCATCCCCATCACCTGTCCCGTACGGCTCATTCACGGGCTCAAAGACGAGGAAGTACCCTGGCACATCTCCATGCAGGTTGCAGAGCGCGTCCTCAGCCCCGATGTGGATATCATCCTGCGGCGGCATGGCCATCACCGCATGTCTGAGAGGGACGACATCAAGCTCATGGTCTACACTATTGATGATCTCATAGACAAGCTGACCACTATGGTCTGAGAAAGGGACGGGGGAGTGGAGCTTGAGAGGTTGCTGATATGAGAGAAGGACTGAGCTTACTGGGAAGTCAACCCTCAAGAAATTTACCAAACAATGGCATGTCTCCGCCAAATATGACCTTTTATCCATCTCTGTTACTCTCCCAGTATTTCAGCTGTCATTTCATCATGTTGTTACAGTGCAAACTATAATGAAAGGGAGCTCCCCTGCTAGCTGTTCCCTTATATCTTCAGGTTGCATTTGTATGTGTTCCAGGTTATTATATGGAGTGTTATGTTGGCCTTTATTAGGTCTGCTGTTGCTGCTGTCCCGGCCGCCGTTCCTAC
Organism: Epinephelus moara; assembly: GCF_006386435.1. NCBI lineage: Eukaryota > Metazoa > Chordata > Actinopteri > Perciformes > Serranidae > Epinephelus > Epinephelus moara. Next base: position 18,629,819 of record NC_065516.1, read on the forward strand.
TGTTTGACTGTCTCCCCCTCCCTCATTACTTAGACGTGTAGTTTTCCTGTGCCTTTTTTAATCACTTTTCACCCGTTTTGGCCAATAAAACCTCTGCACACTAGAGTGCAGGTCTCAGTTTGTTACCACAACATAATCATCTGACAAACAATAACTGTCTTTTGATATTGCAATGCATACATCCTATAGTGTAGCTCTAAAAGTTTTTACATCTGCAGGAAATTAAGCTGAATTACAGAAATGTATCTTAAGCTAAGTAGTCAATCACCATGATTGCTAAACAGATAAAAATTGTATTTCTATTTCTAGATTTTTCTAGCATTATTTAAGATGAGGCAAACAAACAGCAAAACAATGAACAAAAACACAATTTGCCAGGTACATTCATATATCTACATGAAATCTTGGTTCTATATAGTCAGTTGAAATCATCAAGGGTTGTAGGCTGCAGCCATTTGAGGTTTATTTTTGCTAGCAGGACATTCTGTTACATGACTCCTCATACCTGCTGGCCTTTAGCCATAGAGAGGCCTGCTGAATGGAGCCACTGGACTGTTGATTATTAACATGTAATTGGCCACGAGCCGCACTATGCTCAATGGGGTGAAACTAACCCCTTAACTCTCTCAGGTCCACTTAACTGCAGCGGTGACCTTTAACTCATCGTTGAGCTATGTAGTCAGTCATTTTTTGTGTCAAAACTAAAGTCAAACATCAATTTATGGGAGCATACAGTAGGACAGTGGTAATGCAAGCGGAGGAGATGGTGGAAAAGGGCGATGCGTTTGGCTGTTTGCTTTACTGTGAGCTCCTTGTGCTGCAGTTCCTACATAAAGCAAATGTTTTGCACCACAGATTGCAAGAAAAAGTAGTTGTTTTGTTGTCTAGCTGAGTAAAATAAGGCAGCACGCTCTACATATTGAGCCACAGCACTCTGCAGACATTTATCTACCATAAAAAAAAAAAAAACTTAATTCAGTAAGTGAAAGGAAATGGCTCTCATCACTGGAACTAAGAGACATACTGGAACAAACAACAAGCATTAGTGTTTGCTTTGTGTAGAAGCCAAACACATAATAACAAGTCAGGAGGGAGACCAACCGGTTAAAGCTGCTATTCTAATAAGAAGCAAACATCCACTCTGCTCGGGTGCCTTTGAGCAAGTCACTCAGTGTAGCAGTTATGATGAGGTAAAAGGGGGTGGATGTATGTCCAGTATTGACTTCAAGCTGCAGGCAAGAGTTTAAAAAGAGCATTAATTTGGCACCATCATGTGCCTGGGGTGGTGTGCAGAGGGTCACTTCATGCTACAGCTGAGCATGCACTACAGTGACCACTATCCGGAAGTGGTGTCACGTCGCATTCTGTTGTTGAGACTCTCTAGGGACCCCTCCTTGGGAGCTGGTATATAAAACGACTGACCCGCCCCTCCCGGACAAATGAGATCCAGCCCGGCCCGACGCGCCTGTGCTGCGCTTCATGGATGCTTCAGCAGCTCAGCATCCTCAGCCCTGCCCAGCTTTGCGGAATTAACACTGTGACACGGACAAATCTGACCGCTCTCTCCTCTTCAGTAAGTGCAGTCTTCATTAAATAAAACTGCTCTGAGTGCATGACATAATGTTTTTGCAGGCGCTTCAGTGTCGCAGTTAGTGTGAGCTTTGCGCAGTTGCCTCTGGGTTTGTAACATGTTCATGTTTTAAAAGGCTGCAGAGTGCGCAGCGATGTGCTGCCATGACATCAGATGGAGAGACTTTGTTTGAATTTGCTGAATTTAAGTGTCAACAACAGACGCAGTGAAGACAATGAAGTAAAGAATTAACAAAAAGCTTTTATATGCGGCACAGGGGGCTGACGTAATTAAACTAAACTGTGTTGCAGGCTAAATATAGAACTGTTGTTCATTGTGTGGATGCATGTTTGTGGCAAGAGGGCAAACTTTCTGAAAATTTGATTAGGCCTATTTGATTCGCGTCATGATGACAGCCAACTCGAGGTCATACTTGAGACATCATCTCATGCAGCGCATCACTGCACACGGCGTGCCGGAAACTGGCTTGATTGTTACCATGGCAATAAGAGGGCTTGTCCCTGTTCGGGACAGCAGCCATGGACCACACCCTTCTCTGCTACAGTCTCCAGAGATGCGCCTGGGTGGGCTGCTGAGCTGGAAAGGGACAGACTTAAACCTAGATTTTGGGCTTTGCTTTGAATATTAAAATAGTTTATGATAGTGCTGTATGGCTTTATATTTTTATTGTAGTCAGAAGAGTAGAATTGCAGTTATCCTATAGCTATTTAAGGATACAAAAACTAAAACTCCCTAATATATCACAATAGGTATATTCTGGAAATATTACAGTGATGTTTTTTGTCAGATCATTTTTCTTCCAGCCTCACGTCTACCATTTGTTCTCTTCAGGACTACCACACACCACATTAACCAGAGTGCTGTGAGAGCTACCATGGCGAACAGAGGGCCCAGCTATGGACTGAGCCGAGAGGTGCAGGAGAAGATCGAGCAGAAGTACGACCCAGACCTGGAGCAGCGGCTGGTGGACTGGATACTTGCACAGTGTGGAGGGAACCTGGAGAAGCCGCAGGCGGGCAGAGAGAACTTCCAGAAATGGCTGATGGATGGAACAGTGAGTGGCTGCAGTACCTGGACTTAAAATAGAAGTTATATTTAATTATTAAAGCCAGAAAGTAACTCTGTCAGATTTAAAGAGGCCATGAGTAAAGGCTAAAATAAGCAACTAGATTTATGTGCCTATTTTTTTTTTTGAAAGCTTCAGTAAATAATATCGATCTGCATTTGTTGTATTGCGATATTACATTTGGTTATTAGAATGACAGACCGTTACCATCACTCCTCACTGACTGTGTATTAATGACCTGTGTTTTGTGTTGCAAAATAACCTGAGTGATTTTCAAATCGCGAACTGTTGTGGTCCTTCCTTTCCTAACAAATCATTTTTATACTGAGTCATTCTGGCAGCTTTCGAAAAACTCCTCTGCCCCCCCTGCTTAAAGTGCTCAGCACTGTGAGACTTAATTAACAGCCAATTATAAAATGCACCCTGCACAGTGCTGCACTGTCCTCCTGCTTGAAACTCCAGCTGACTGTAATGTTTAAAAAAAATAATTCAGACAAATCCATGGTAGACGAGGCAGAGACATCAATTTCTGCACCACCGATTAACTCAACAGGCACTAACGCAATGCAGCCACAAAACATTATCTACACTGTTGGGAAATGACTCTCGCAATTATAAATGGTATGAGCTTTCATAACTGAATCCAAATGCACTTTTTATACTCGTTCTCTTCAGGCAATGGCAACAGCATCACACCCGTTAACAAAAATATCAATTATGCTCAGCTGTCTTTTTAGTGTGTTACTTTAATATTAGCCATTCATATTTCTGACCTCCCTTGTCCCAGGTCCTCTGCAGGCTTATCAACAGCCTGTATCCGAGGGGAAAGGAGCCTATCAAGAAGATCCCAGAGACGCAGATGGCCTTCAAACAAATGGAGAAGATCTCTCAGTTCCTGCAGGCAGCTGAAGCTTATGGAGTCACAACCACTGACATATTTCAAACTGTGGACCTGTGGGAAGGTGATTTTACCTCTGATTACTTACATTCATCTCCTGCTGTAGTCATTCACATTTATGAGCTGTTTTCACTACATGTCATGACATAATCTTTTGTTCTGGCAACAGGAAAGGACATGGCAGCAGTGCAAAGAACTCTTATGGCTCTGGGGAGTGTGGCTGTCACCAAGGACGATGGTCATTACAGAGGTGACCGAGACTGGTTCCACAGGTACAGATAAGCCTCACTGTAACAAAGAATTCGCAACTGCATGCCCATGATGCGTCATGTTCCTCTACCTCACCTTGTAACTGTTATTCATGTGCAGGAAAGCCCAGGGGTATCGGCGAGAGTTCAGCCAGGAGCAGCTCCGCCAAGGCCAGAGTTTGATCGGCCTGCAGATGGGCAGCAACCGCGGGGCTTCCCAATCTGGTATGACGGGCTACGGTATGCACCGTCAGATCATGTAGGGCACTTACTAGCTAACCTGCTTCCCTGCTTCCAGACCTTATTTTCTACTACTACTACCACGGAAAGTTGTAGCCCCAAAACCTTCATATCCTTTGTAGCACCTGCCATGTTAACCTCAATTTTCCTGGAATTGCTGCTTCCCCGAACAGAGTGTTCTGTCTTTAAAAGATGATGTCAAATGCTGTAGATCTCTTCCTCCAAGCTCTCCACCTGTCCCTCTCTTCCCCTTTGTCATGTGCTGTTCTTCCTGTAGCATTGTTTATTTTCCATGTCTAAAAGATTACTTAATGTGGAACTCAACGTCATGTCATTCAACGTCAGTTTTCATCATCAGTGTTATACACATTTTAAATCTGAAACACTGTAAGCCACTGTTACAGCATGCTGTATATATTTATTTGTATTTATGTAAACATTTATTTACATTTCTCATTGGTCATTGTTTTAGGATGATCTGTTAATTATTTTGCCTTAAACCTAATGGAACTCAGTGGCGATGTCTCTGCTATCTCGTCTGAAGACATGTTGCAGTATCCTCTGTAACCAAATCAACCTCACGTTGTGCCTGGTTATGGGACTACAGAGACCGGGTCCTGATATGTTGGCCCCAAATTCTTAATGAGTTTCATTCATTCTGAGCCATGCCCTTGTTATTTGTTTGTTAGATTATGTCTTTGCCCACAATGTGGCCATTTTGTGTCCATGCAAGTATATGTGCAGCAGCCAACATGTATGACAGTGACGTTTCCATTTCTGGTGCCACGTAAAGACTTTGCTTGAATGTGCACTTTTATGTATTGTCATGTTTATATTTTTAAATATATTTATATCTGGGGGCTTGTGAGAAGAAGTATTGAAAAAATAAAGTATGTGAACATATGTCTGCGTCAGTCTATGTGACACACAAGCTGGGTATGTAGATATCTGGGGAACCAGGGGTGTTTGGTGTATGTTCAGAGTGTTGTGGGTGTTTTTCTTATCTTGGTTTTATGTTACAGCTCCTCCCTTACGCCCATCCCTGCTGTGTGTCCTCACTGACTGCACACAATCTAATAAAGGGGCAGCAGCACGGCATAATGATTAGGTTGACGGTTCCTCTACCAGATAGTCCTGATTCAAGTCTGTGTGCCAGAAAACCTTTGCCTTGCTGAGCAACCTTGAGTAAGACATTAAACCCCTTGCTGGTCCAGTAATGCTGTTTAATAGCTGATCTTACCTTTGTGGAGGGTGAAGCAAAAACAAAGGAGCCACTGAAACTGCCAGGATTTTTTTCTAAAACCCTATATTGTACTGTTCTTTGGGGAAAAGATGTAGTTCTCAATTTCTTTTCTAAAGGTTTACCATCCTATGGAAATTTAGTTACCAAACGTTCACCCTAAACATGTTTTGCATCTAGATAAGATCTGAAAGGCACTATCATTAAGATAAGCAGAAACCTTTCTCTAAGGCATTGAGGTTGGGCTTTGGAGCACAAAAGGTCACATTTTATGTCAATGATCCAGTTTATGGGGTCAATTGTTCCTGACTGTTGGCATTTTAAAAGTCACATATGAGAAAAGCATGCATGGATTAACATTTAAGCTTGTTATTAGCATCCAGCGACTAAACAGAGGCCATTACAATGCTGTCCTTTAAATCTTGGACAATAAGAACAGCTAATATTATTCTAAGGCGTCCATTCCTCATGCAATCTTTTTACTGCTCAGTTAAAAATAATGAAGGAATACTTCAACCCTAAAATGACCACTTGTATATCAAATTGTTATCCCGTGTATTCCCATACATCCCATACATTAAATTCATGAAGAAAACTTTGATTTTCTCATATGCTTGCACAGTGAACAAAGAATCCAAAAACAGAACATTGAAGTAAACTCTTTTTAACAGAGTAAAGTGGCTGTGTTTAACAATATTAAAACTATATGAAAACATGTCGGTGAAGATTCTCAGTATATGAAGTATATGAAAACAGTTTACAAAATCTCACACAACTTGTGAATTATAATCCATGTGCTCAGTACATCCCAAACAGACAGCCCTTTGCGACAGGGAACTGAAGTAAAAGGGAAACTTATCCTTGCTCTCTTCTGAGCCAGATTCCATTGACAAAACCAGTAATTTTATGTCACTGATTATGAGAGTTGCTGCTCTGGCACTGCGTGGATCAGTTAGTTTGTTTGTGTTATTATGTGACTTTGATGAATCTGAGCTTAATCTTGAAAACACCAATGTTATACAATAACACAATCAAACTAACCAATCAAGGCAGCGATACACCAGCAGCTCTCATGTTCAGTGAGGTAAAATTACTGTTTTTGTCAATGGAGTCTGGCTCTGAAGAGAGCAAGCACAATTTCCCTTTTAGTTCAGTTCTGTGTTGGAAAAGTCTATCCAGGCACTGAGCATATAATTGGATAAATAAAACTTGGATTATACTGCACAAGGTGTGTGAGATTTTGTAAACAAATGGTTTGATATAGCTTTGCTGTTGTTAAATACGTCTATAATTTCAATCCATCAAAAATTTTCTCCATTTTTGGATTCTTCGTTCAAAGGGAGGCATGCGAAACAAACATCTTCATGAATTCAACAGAACATGGGGTGAAAAAGTGATATACAAATCGTCATTTAGGGGGTTAAGTATTCCTTTAAGTTTTATATCCTGTTTGCTTCACTGTATAGGAGGGCACCGCATGTAAAACTATGCGGCCTCTTGCATGTCTGGCCCTGACATACACTCTGTGCTTATTATTAGCCTCAACTAGACTGGAGAAGCATCTGCAGGGGCACAGGTGATGTGTAACTCACAGACTCAATAAGTAAGCCACAAACAGTTGGACCAATGAAATGGCTTTGAGAGCTGAGGTCACTCTTGTCCAAAGTTCTTGTCCAGTTTATGTTTTCTCTGGTTGGTGCCAGTAGCACAAGTGGTTATGAGGCAAACTATGCACTCAATTTAACGTATTATAGTCTAGAAGTTTTTGCATTGTTGATAGATAGGTGCATCAGGTACAATGTTGCCGATGAGGTTTAGTGTCATTCTCTTGCTCCTTCTATTGGCAGTCAGGTGTGTTACACAGGAAGTAACCCCAAACAAAGACTGCGTTTGTGGACATCCTGGTATACCAGGGGACCCCGGACACAATGGCACACCTGGCAGAGATGGCCGAGATGGACTCAGAGGTGAAAAAGGTGATCAAGGTAAGTTTAGAAAATACCCCTCCTTCAGAACGTAACATTATGCACATTTTCCTAAATGTCTAAAGCTTCAACTTTACAATTGTTGATCACAATATTTTATGAACCCCCATTAAAAAGGTCAAGTTGGCCCCGTTGGAGCAGCTGGCAATGATGGCCACAAAGGAGACAAAGGGGAACCTGGTATGTATCTCCAGAATTAACTGCACCTGCCTTACAGAAAAAAAAACAGGTCTGTTAAGTTACCTGTGTTGAAACAATGATCTATTTTACCAGCTTTATCTACATTAAGACAATGTATTCGTACATCTGTCACACCTTTTCTGGCTAAACACTGAACATTAAGGATATACGTGGTATACAAGTTATATTTGTCATTTATAGGCGCAGTTGGTCCAGCAGGGCTCAAAGGAAAAAGGGGAGAAAATGGTGAACGGGGCCCTCCTGGGAAAATGGGGCCCCAAGGAGTCCAAGGGCCCATTGGACTCAAAGGAAGTAAGGGAGAGCTTGGGCTGCCTGGACCCCAAGGACCTAAAGGGGATTTTGGGCCTCTTGGACCACAGGGTCCCAAGGGAGAAGTTGGCCTTAGAGGTGACAGAGGCATTCATGGACCACTGGGACCCCCTGGCAGGCCAGGACCCAAGGGGGAAATTGGTGTTCCAGGTCACAAAGGCAATATTGGTTATCGTGGGGAGAGAGGGTCTCGAGGAGAGAAAGGTGACAAAGGTGAGAAGGGAGAAGAACTTGTTATCTCTAAAAGCGCCTTCTCAGTGGGACTCACAGCACAAAGTAAACTCCCTACACCTAATGCTCCGATCCGGTTTGACAAGATCATTTACAATGTGCAGAATCACTACGATCCACAGACAGGAAGATTCACATGCTCCGCAGCGGGAGCATATTTCTTCACCTACCACATCACGGTCTTCTCCCGGAACGTGAAGGTTGCTCTGGTGAAGAATGGTGCAAAGATCATTCACACCACGGATAACTACCAGAGCAGCGAGGATCAGGCAGCAGGGGGCGCTGTGCTGAACCTGGATGTGGGAGACAAGGTGTGGCTGCAGGTGACTGGGGGAGAGCTGTACAATGGGCTCTTTGCTGATGAAGATGATGACACGACCTTCTCTGGGTTCTTAATCTTTGGGGCTTAGATGAGGCAAACTTTCTTTATAATTGATGTTGAATATTTCTAAAGAATAGAAATGAGTCATAAGAAATCAGCCTGTCTCTAAACTTTGGTTGACTATATAATGCAATGTACAGTGTACCTAAGTACATTTACTCACCTACTGTACTTAAGAACAAATTTGAGGTACTTGTACCTTAATTAAGTATTTAAATTTTATTCTACTTAAATACTTATACTCAAATCATACTTTTCACTCCACTGCATTTATTTGACTACTGAGGTGTCTCCTTCAAGCTCATCTCCTCTACCAGAGGCCTTGGAGTCTGAGGGTTCTGCACCTGATGAAGCTATGGGCAAAACACGTTTGTAACATCTCAAATGAAGACTTAAGGAAGAAGCAATTCAGCCATCTTGTGAGCAGTGTATTGGCTTATTTGCTGGAGGACTCACACACACACACACACACACACACACACACACACACACACACATATATATATATATATATACCTATAACACAATTGTAATATGATATAGGCAATGATACAACACTCACTGGGTAATTTGTATGCATTGTAAGTACTTTTCCTTTTTACACCAAGAACATTTTGCTGATAATACTTCCATACTTAAGTCAAACTTGCAGGACTTTTACATTGTTGTATTGCTACTTTAAAAAATAATCTGAAATTGTGTGCGCGTCATGTGGTTCATCTTGGACATGCAATTCTGCTGAAATGAGAGCCTGTTAATGAAAAACAAACATTAAACAGATGCCATAGAGGTGTGGCGTTGTTATTTGTCACATGTAAAAGTTACCTCAGGTATGTGGTTATCTTCTACCCTGGCTGCACAGAATCACTAAGTCATTGTTTCTATTGGGATGGGCACGCACAGCACATTAATTGTCTTGGCATGATACAATGACATGACACGAGCAAGACAACTGGATGGTCCAGTCTTTTTCTGTCTTCAAAGAGCCGCAGGAAGTGAGGAGCAGCATTCTCCTTCCTTCAATGAAGAACGCTCCTGTGTGGGCGTGGCTTCGCGGTCACGGAATCATCTACTTAATTATGATTGGCTGTCAGCCGACTGGTCACGCTGCGGTCAACCAGTAACCTCAATTGTAACCTCTCTAAGCCCCGCCCCTTGGAAACACTGCAACAAGTGCATTAATGATGCTCGCGAGCTCAATCCTCCAAGAAAGACCTCTTTGAACTGGAGTCATCAGCGAAATTATCAGCTTTTCTTCAGCCACTCCGGAGGATATCGCGTGACTCAGTGTTTACTTTGTGCACTCACCTGATTAACATCAGGTTTTGCCGGTCGGAGAAAGCGAAATTTAAAAAACCGCAACGCTTGCGCAATTTAGAAGAAGTTTATGAGTGAGCTCGTGAGCTAGCTGAAGTTGCTAGCTAAGTGTGTTTGAGAAGTCAGCCAGCCATTTGTCTCAATATGTTGCGGGGTAACTAGTTAGCAGGGCCAGCGCACTTGTCGTGGTTGTTGTACCCGACATGTTTTTGGGAGAGGACGACGAGTGCGAGGCAGCAAGTCGTCGGAGCTCGGAGAAACCCGGGCGACTTCACTATGGCTAAGAAACAAAAACAGCTGCTGTGTTGATGTGAGAGAAAGAAGAGCAGGCGGACAACATCAGCGACTATGAGCAGGGTGAGCAAAAGTTTTGGTTTATATTAACTGCGCAATTTAATCCAAAGCTAAAACAAGTGAAAGTATAATTCATTCAAATTACTTATTTGTGTGTAACTTTGCAGCTGCGGTGATTTCCCTCTTGTGCTCCTGTTTGAAATGGGACCAGAGGGGGTTATTGTGGTGCATTATAGCCATGGTTGTTATAGTGATGTGGGAGATGCCAGGCTGTGCAGGGAGTTGGTGAAGGAGGGGCAGGGGGCCACCTACTACAAAGAGCTTTATGGCCAAAGAAAGTTAATTAATGCAGAAATAAATAAGCAGTTTGGCCCCGAGTTCTTTATGAGCTTAGAAAACTACTCAGTGTAATCCCTTTCCATAGCTCCTTGTTTTCAGTTTCTGCTTCTTTCTTAGCATGAAGCTACACTTCTTGTGTGAGTCCTCAGTTCACTCACAATTAATTATCTTGTTTTCATGGATCCACAGATGAAATTTCTATATTAGAGTTACACTCTGGTGCCTGCACAGGTCACAGTCCAGTGCTTTATAGAGGATATATAAAAACATTCACACATTTTTACAACACTGCTAAACAACTACAATATAATTTTACACCAGGCTACTCTCTATTTTATACACAGTTGTAATTCTGTCTCATGGGGTACAAAAATAGAGCTTTGTGTCAATAATTTATGAACTCATTCTGCATTTGTTTTCTTCTTTTTGCACTTCAACAACAAAGCAACTTTGCCCAGCTCTCTGACTCAGTCCAAAAATGACGTTTGCGCCTGTAAAATACTGTGTAAACTATTTCCAAGCCCACAAACTGGTGTTTAAGATGACCTCAGATCCTTGTTTAATATTAGTGGATTTATGCTCTATTAAAAAGCTCTCTGTTCTCATGGTTATGAAATGTTGATGGAGCAGTCTTTTGATTATTGTTGCACCACTGTCAGGTTACACCGTTGACTGTTGACAACGAGGCTCAGTGGCGTTTTGTCCTCTGTAAGCCTTGTGCACTGTGTGGTGTTGGATTTCTGTGCGTCTGTCTCTATGACAGTCCACAGCAGATCAGGTGAGTAAGTGGCTGCCTCTGTGAGAGTGCTGACACTCCCTGGTTTGGCCTCTACCTGCACTTCCCACGCTTTATAGAAAGGGGCGTGGCTGTCTCCCAAGTTCCTTCTGTCCTCAAGATCAGAAAAATGAGGAATTAGGTCATGAACAAATATGAGACTGTAGCCAGGAAATAGAGTCGGTAGCACATGTGCTCAACTGATCCAGGTGGGACATGTTGTCTGTTTCACAGTGTGAGGTGACATATTTTTATGGATACTGTCTGTGAAAGTTTAGCCTCTATTTCTTCATTTTCACCCTTGAAGAAACTGTGTAAGATTTAGATTTATTTAATGCATTAATTTAATTGCATCCAGTTGAAACTTCTTCCGCTTAGATTTCCTTCAGTGTTCATTGTTAAGGAGGTTTTAACCAAAAGCTGAATTATCCGCAGAGGTCTCTTCCTCTCCTAAATGGACAGACCAAGTACATTACACCGGTGAAAATGCTGAAAAAAGTAGTTTCATAGTACAAATCAGTGTTTCTTTGACACCACTCGGCTCTTTGGAGAAGGGCTGCTAGCCCAGCATCTGCATGTGTTCATGTTTTTCTCTGATAACCTAAGATCCAGACATTCAGGAGCGTTTTACGAGGAGCTGAATAATCGGCAGAGGTCTCTTCCTCTCCTAATCAAACAGACCTGGTGATTAAAACCGGTAAAAACCCTAAATAAATGCATGCAGAGGGGCTGCTAACTATGATGGCCGACAGGAAAATGCAAATGGCCCTATCTAGACCCAGTGTTTAGTTTGTCTGTTCTGTGCTACTGTTGAGATTTTAGCGGACTCTGTGGATGGGAACCCGCTCCCTATTTTTAATTTTTAATTTCAGGTGATTTTACACTAAAGAAAATGTACTTTTTTTAACTTATTATTCCATTTCTGCCAATATATCTGCCTAAATCCTACACACTGAACCTTAAAATGTAGGGGGCACACAGGCCAAGCCGCCCCCCGCAGTCAAGCCCTGGTGGGCTGTTTACAAGCTTTGGGTGTCACTCTCAGTCAGTGCTGAATAGCCTTGTTGTCACCCTGATTAGGCTATCATGTGTAGATGAAACCAGTTCTGAACACAGACTGGTAAAGCTCCAATAATCAGATTATTACTAGGAGGGAAGAGGAATAGGCCATACGCACACAAACATACACACTCCCACACACTGCTCCCTCACACAGTAGATTTTTCTTGCTGACGCTTTTAATCTTAGCTGGGAAACAGGCTATAAGGTCAGATACCAAGCATTAAGGCCAAAAAGATTTTAATATGGATTCAGATATTTAATACTGAACATTGTCAAGTGTTTCTTAATCTTGACAGACACTTGTACATTCACAAACTCATTCACATGAAGGACAAAATACAGTGAACTTTTTCTTAAGTACTGAACATATGTGCAGCTTAAGTTTCACAGAACCCAAGTTGCACACACTGATTTAGCTAATCAGCCAATCTGTTCTTTAAAACATTATGGCGTGCTGTTTTAAGACATCCTAGAGGTATGTCTTCCTCACAGCTCTCATTGCTCGAGACAAATAGACAACCAGTAATGTGACAGCTTACGGAGGAATGGTGGTGTTGCTCCGGGGTGGTTGTGTCTGTCTCAGAGTTAAGCCAGAGAATGGAAAATGACAGAAAGCTTACTTTCCCCTGATACTCTGTCTGGTTGTTTTTCAATTTAATGCTCAGTTCATTTTGGCCTAATGATTTTTATCCTAGCTTCAGGCAGAGCATACCCCTGCAGAGGTGAACTATGGGTAGGAGGGCTCTTATCACTATGCATTTATGACTCCTTGCATAACCGCCTGGGTTTTCTAGCCAAACAGGAAGGGAGTCAGTAATTTAAATGCCTTCCTCCCTGCTCAGCTCTGTGCAGGCATGTGTGTGAATGCACATGCACATGGACATGGGTCGTGCACTATGAAAAAAGGATGCTCTAACTAATTGTGCATGTGTTTTTGGAGCACATGCTTTTAGCCCTTGTATACATGTTTATGTATCTGGGTGAGTGTTCATCCTTGTCTCTGGGAGTCTAATCTGAGGCTGGCTCCAGCTGGCTGCCATGTGTGGGGGGGGGGGACTCCTCCCTGAGCTCTTAATTAACTCTGGACCAGGGCCCCAGTGTGCCGCTCCCATCCACAGCCTAGCAGGAGGAAGCCGTGGAGCAGCAGTTATCCAGCTACACAGGCTGAGCTGACGATATAGGAAAGTTCAACATAGTAAAAGTGACCTGCATTCACAGACAGTAAGGCGTGATATTCACACGTAAGTAATATTTGTCTGGATGTTGCAGTATGCATAGCTGTAGACATGGACGTAGCAGATACTTTTTTCTATTTACATGCTTCATTTATACTTGTATTTTTGTCATTTTAGAAAATATGGAGGAAAGGGAAAGACACCAGTGCTTAGAATTGAAACCTTTGATCTTTTGACTTGTATTGACTTGACTATGTATTTTCATCAAGTGCATGGTAGTATAAACATACAGTGCCTTGAGTTAAAGCAATACAGTTTACCATTTATATTTTATATCTCAGGGTAAAAATAGCTTTTATAATTAAGGAAACTGCTTTTGTCCGGGTTTCTTTGTTTGGTACGATTGGAGGGCTGCCAACAGACTTGCCACTTCAACACTGAAACAAGTTTGTCCACCGTGCACATCAAACATTGTAATTGAAGTTAATGCATTCTGTCTAGACACAATAAGGCTCATAAAGCCATCGCCAGGTTTAAATGGCATAGTTAAAGTTACACAAACTAACATCCTGTAGAGTTGTTGCTGTATAGAGCATATTGCAAATAAGCTGAAATCTGTGTTGTCTTTTTGTGAAAGTCACCACCTGCGTCAGCTTGGTTCTGACTAACAGCACTGCCAAGTATTAGTAGACGCCAACTGGCCTGTGACAGTTGGCGCCAAGTTCGGGGAGAAGGCAGAAAGGTGTTGAAGGATAGCACTGTCGGTAGAGTGGCTGATAGCACGGCGTGAGCATTCAAAACAAAAACAAGCTACTCGAGCTGCAGAAATTCCTTTCCTATCTCCTATCTTTCTGCTGGGAAAATAGATGGAATAATTGATCCGGTCTATTTTTCCAGTTGCTATCCAACGTGATTCTTCCAGAGGCCGAGGAGGAGAAAGTACAAGAAGACAATTCAGTGTAGCTTTGAAAGCAGCACATTGTTCACGAGGGGTGTTTACTGTCTGTCAGCAGCGGTGCTTGGCAGTGGTGGCTCTGTGTTTACATAAGAGTTCGGTGTGATGGAGTGAGCTGGTTGAAGTGACAGCAGATTCCACTGAGAGTTTGACTGAGAAAGCCCATCTGCTGCTGAACACGCATGAGGTCGGGAAGTATGGGAACGTTCCAGGATCCCTGCAACTCCCCGCATGTGTACACAGCAGACAGGAAGCAACACTGATGTCAAACCTTAAAAATGCCTTCAGTTTGTGTTAGGACTGAGTGATGCTGACAAAATCACATTTTTGTTGAATACCTAAATGATAATGACAATTTATTAGGGGTGATTATTTGTCTTGTTAGGAGACAGTTTTCCTGCAAGGAACATAAAACAATTAGTAGTAATGTGACTTAACTTTTAGCGTTTATATGCAGTTTATAAACAATAAATTAGGAATTTTCAGCCAGAATCTGAGAAAATGTCTGATCTCTCACACCATGATATTAATAATCACATATCATCCAAATCTTTCTGATTGAGACAGAATATTCAGGTTGGATTCAGTGAACTATTCTGGAAAAAGCCTCTGAAAGCCTCTGAAAATATGTAAACATATATGGCATGATAATACCATCATTCAATTCTTGTAATTATAGCATCATATATTTGATTGTAGTAGATGCAAATTAGCTTAAAGGGATACTTAGATCATATCAATATGGTAATTTTTCCTCCATCTTACCAGCCCTTGGATCTCCCTGCTCATCTCAGTACAAATCTGCTGGATGACTCAAATTTGAGCTGGTGTTAGGGCTGTTGCTCGAACTATAGATTGTACCTTTGTGTTTTCATACATCTGTCACCACTGACAAAGAGTATAAAAGCAGACCAAGAGAGAAAGCCGCCCCCTGTCTCTCTGTCTAAAACTCAGATCAAAAGGTAAAACTAGACAGTGGTGATCAAATATAAACCAAGGTTATGTCACTGTATTACCTACTTCACACCAAAAAGTTCTTCAGAAACATATTTTAGTGCACTGTTTGGCTGTAAAAAGTGAATTTGTGAAAAGGAAGTGGGTGCCATACTGTTTCCTCTGTTGTAAGGTTGAAACAGTATGATATTTTCATGTTATGAAAGAAAATATTGCGGTTTCACGGTATCATGGTATTAAAGAATTTATTTTATTTTCCGTTAGAATGACCCTTAAAGAAATGAAAACAGAAGGGTTATTGTTGATTCAACAAATATTTAATTTTTTTTATTACTGCTAGTGAAACTTGAAACTATTTTGTTAATTCAGTTAATTGTGTTTTTATACTTTTTGCTCATTATTTTGCCCTTTGTATTGTACAGTTTACTTAAAACACCTCCTTGTGTTTTTCTTTTTATCAATACATACATATATATTGCTTCCTGTTTGCATCGTCCCTCTGCTGCTGTAATGCTGCAAATTTCCCCATTACGGGACAAGTAAAGGGTTATCTTATCCTATCTTAATAGAAGTATGTGTAAAAGCTTCCCCTTAGAAAATAACTAAAATAAAAGGGAGATTCAACGTCCAGTTTCATTTTTTTCCCTATATCATAGATAAGCAAATGTACACGGTATGACAATCGGCAACTTATATATCATGATATACCTTGAAACTGGTATATCGCTGCAACTGTACTGTATTGTGAAAACGGAGGCTGAAAATTCTGAGGACAAACTAAGCTGTGTTGATCAAATGTGAACCAAGATTCTGTTACTGCGTTTCTTATTGCTCGCCTCAAATATTTCGAAAACAGATTTGAGCTTTCTGTTTCACTGTAATTTGAGTTTGTTTGTTGCCAGCCGGCCGCCATAATGTTTCCTGTGTCAACACAGACATGCTCGCATTGCCAGCAGGTGTGTTTCTTGGTCCCTTAATTCAAGTTGTAAGCAAATGCCACAGCCCTTTTCCTCAGTTTTCTCTGGTCATGTAGCATCAATTTCAAAAGTATTTACATCTCTCTGCTGCATAGACAGCTCAGTTTTATGGAAAGACCATCTTTCTAGCAGTGAAATACTTATCTATGGCCATAATCTGGTACAGTGCATCAAAACCATTGAACTCAGTCATAAAGAGACTTTTTGAAGTAGAACAGAAAAGAAATAATAGGCTGTTAGACATTTTGACATGTCACTGTAGGAAAAGCAGGGTGTAAAGAATGAACAATGCCTGAATTCCATTTAGCTGCTTCAGTTTTGGGGTCCTCATAATGTGCATGCTGACTCACTGTCGCACTGTCATGGCTTACTGGAACACTTGAATAGAACAGAGCTATTGTTAATGTTTTAGTAACACCTGCGCCTTTCCTCCTATAACAAACCAAATGCACCCTGTGAAAAGGCCTATTAGAAAGAATCCTGTACAGACAAACACTGCAGGCTCTCTGTGTATTAGGATAAAGAGTTGAAATATCTTCTCTGATTTGAAGACCACACAGCCCCCCCTCAGCGTCACCTCATCACCTACGTAATCTGGAGAAAACTGGGCAATTTATTGCATTAATCACAATGGATTAGAAAGTTTCATTGCTTAGTCACGCTCACAAAGCCCCGCTTCAAAGGCTCAGCTGCATTTACCACTGCCCTGAAACACACACAAACACACACACACACACACACACACACACACACACACACACACATAAAGCTCAACTTAGCACAACACCACCCCGACCTGGGCCTCAGCTCTCCTTGGACATTGAAATACAGCACCAAGGACAAATGCATGTAGTGTTCTCAGTGAAAGATGTTTTACTCCTCTGGATCCTGTGCACACTGAGGGATATTCTGTTGTCTGGTTATCTTTGTCTCCCTTTATTCTCTCTTTTGCTCCTCTCTCACATACAAACACAGCGGACACTGTACTGTAAACACACAGTAGTTAATTCTTGTCCGTCCATCCCTTTAAGCAAACAGTATGTCCTTTTCATCCAAATGTTTTTCTCAGCTTTCCCTGAAAAATACATGTAAAGATGTTTTTATTTTATTCAGTTCATTTTTTAAATCAAATACATATGTCTGATCTGCTTTTATCTGATCAGCAACATTCATTTCTCCGTAGTAACCTTTGAATAGGACCATTAGTTCTTCTCTAATGCAGCATGCAAAGATTCCTAAACTGAATCTCTGTTTGGTTTTGCAGGCAGAACAGCACGACAGGGTCTTGTCCACAAGCCAAGACTCTCTCCCGTGCCTCCCCGACTCTAAAGCTGACCCGCTGATCCGAAGCCGACCCCTCAGTGATATATACCCATTCCACAGTCATACTGACAGAAGTACAGTCCCATGTCTGCTGTCTGGGTGTGGTGGCCAAGTAGGTCCTGATGAAAACAGATTGAATGGTATCAACTCCTCCGCCTGGTCCAACTCTGTTATAAGTCAACCCGAAGGAAAGCCTTACTCCTCAAGAATCATGAGGCTCTTTTCTAACTCGAGGAAGGGCCCTGTCCCTGCTCACACTCCAACCTCTGACGGTCCCAACTCAATCCCCAGCAACGACGGCAACACTGGCCCCCAGGCCTGGTCGGGACTTTCAGGACTGGGTGTTGTAGACTCCTTTAAAAAGCTCCGCTCCTCTGTGCTCCAGGGTATACAGAGTAGAGGGGCAGCCACCCACGATGGAGAACATGACCCATCAGATCAGGAAATGGCAAACGGCAACACTGGCCCTGGTTCAGATGATGCAGCAAATCATTTTAAGTTTTCAGAGGGATACAGTGTGTCTAATGGAAATATTACTGTCCAAAAGTTGGCTGCGATGAGCCAATGTGGATCAGATATTGAAGACTTTGATGATGAGGACACTGATGAAGGAGGTGGTCTCACACGCAACACACGATTGTCAAGGAGTATCAGGAGAGCGTACGGAGCAGGACGCATCTCATTACTTGACACAGGGAATAGAAAACTAACAGGAAGTAGTACAAATGAAGCTACGGACAGTCGGAAACTAGATCAGACATCCAAGGTCGATGTCCAAACAAAGAACACGAGTGAGAATACAGATGTGAAGGTGCTGAGCCGACTGAGCAGAAGTGCAGAAAATCTTCATATATTTAAAGCACCCTTCAGACGCAAAGCTCCAAATCCAGGAACTCCTTCCCCTCAGGAGGACTCTCAGAGGACTAGCACATCAAACGGGGCACCAAACATCCATAGGACAGCCAGTGCCTCCTCAGTGGACCTACGGGGCCACGCAGGCGGCCGTAGGAAGAGCCCTGTGATGACCAAGGGACCAATGCTAAAGCTAGTAGGCAGCATGACTGACTTGACTGTCCGACGAAGGCGAAGTCCCTCCCCCAGCCCCACCTCTCAGTCTCCCTTGTCACCCCTGACCCGTCTTCATGACGACTACTCTCGCCGTGTGCCTTGCCTAACGACCACTGAGCGACAGCGCCGGCCTTCGCCCGTCAGAGCCAGGGTCATGTCTGTTGAGCGCACCCCTCTGGTTCATCTACAGCCTGATTACGATGTCAGCGCCCAGCAGCACCAGGTTCTTATCAGCCAGGTTTCTGTGGAGCTTCCAGAGGGAACAGAACAGACTTCAACCGGTATCTCTGCTCATGATGAATCACTGACTGTGGCCACAGCAAGTGGTTATAAAGCAGAAGGTGATTCATCTCCACTCAGCCAGAAAGAGCAAGAACAACAAGACCAGACTGAAAGCAACCTGCTACCAAATGAAGTAAGGGAGTAACTTGAAAATCATTTGCCAAGGGTTAATGTTAATGATTATTTTTGCTTGCCTGGTTGGGCGAGTGGGTCAAAAATCTACTTGCCTAAATTAAATTTTTACAAGAATTGTTGTTTTTATGAGTTGTCAAATATCAACAAAGACTAAAGTTAATTGTCATGAATAATGGCCCCATTGTATTCGCCTGTCTCTTTAACTTTCGGCAAACTTGCACAATACATAGCTGGAGTTTTGCCCACATCCTCTAATGCTCTCACATCCTGAAATATTCACAGCCCAGTTCAGTCCAAAGATTCTTAACAAGTTGAAATTGTTTTAGAAAATTGTAGAGAAAAGTTGCAGCGGTGTGAACTGGCCTGTCTCAGCTCGACTCAAGCCGGCTGATTGTGTCACCTGCGACCCAGCTTATAAAATCCCCAGTGGCTGGTTTTAGAACATACCGCATGTCACCTGTTTGAGCAGCCAGTCAGCGAATTGCAAAGTCTGCTGGCCAAGTTAGCTACACTGTCCGCAGACGGCATATTTACTTGCTGTAGCATTCTCTGACAACAGCCCGAGCAGGTCTTGTTGACATCCCCACGGCCATCAACAAACGTTGGTCTCCGTCCTCACGATGTCGGACAGTTTGTCGCTGCTGCAGCTCACTGTATGTGCGCATGTCACAGCATACTCATTGACCAATTAATCGGCGCTGGTCATTTAAATAGTTGTGGTGTATTTATTATGAATACAGCCCATCTAAAGCTTACGTTGTTTTGTTTGTTTTCACTTTTTCATCACTACTACAAATGCAACTGTAGCAAGTGTCTCACTATCACTATTATTCATATTCTAAGAAGCTACAAATTCAGCTACAAACTAAACCTGAAAAGCTGGAAAGTACAGAGAGTCGTTGCTTTGGGGATGATACACTGTCTCATCTCGTCTCGCCTCGTCTGGTTTCGTCTTGTCACATTGGTGTAAACTGCAGACTGACGCCTTGCAAGTAGTTTCAAGTTTCTACTCATTTTGTTGCCAACCTTTGGTCTCAACCAGGCTTTAAGCTTCAGCTCAAAAACTTGGTCTTTACCCACCACCATTTTCTCGGGAGTGCCTGATCAGTGCTGCACATGTGCAACTCTCTACAGAGATGAGAATGATGCAACTCACTTTGGCTCACTTTTTATCTACTTCTATCATCAGCTCCGGAAAAAAATGATATGATTAATTCCTTTTCTAGCACTTGCCTGATGAGGCAAGTGAGTGGCTAGATTTACAAGCCTGACGTGGCATTTTACTTGCCCCAGGAAATCGGGCAATCCTTATTAATAAACCCCGTGAGCTCAAAGATGTCTGGAGTCTGATGTGATATGATTAAATTTTTCTTGGCACACACTGTAAAAAGTTGTTTCTGTTAGCAATCAGTATTGCTCCACCTCCCTGCTCATTAGCACAGGACATGCAGATATTCTGACACACTACAGGAAGTGTGTAAAACAGTTATGATGACATCAAGCTAGGGTGTTATCTTTATGCAGCTGGTCTCTTTGGCTACAAAGCGTTTCACTGCTTACAGATAGATAAAACGTACTGCAGCTGAAAGAGAACAAAGCTACAAAATGTTTGACGCTATCACACATTAGCAGCACCTTTATCATTGATTTTGAAACATGGGGTTGGAAATCATTAGATTACAGGCTCTCTGTAAGGGTACAAAGAGGAAGGAAGGAAGTACTGGATGATTGTGGAAAGATTTAATGTCTTCCTCATCATCTAAAACAGCAGGATCATTAATGGATGCCAATCTTCCAGATGAATGGCATTGACCCTTGTCTTAGGAACTGAAGATCACACCTCAAGAGAGATTTTTATGAAGTGATCTTTGAGTCTGGCATGATTCTGACGAAGTGAGATAAGTTCTTGTGCCAAGGTGGTGCTTGTCAGTATTGTGCTTGTATGTAAAAAAAAAAAACCAGAAAAAAGAGCTCTGCGTGTGTCCTAAGTCCCCTTCGGTGTCAAATAAATAACAGCGTAGGCATAAATCTTTCTTCACTGTCCTTTTTCCTGTCAGTCGTGTTTGATATACTGACTTCTGCTGCGGCAGGGTCACATGCTGAAGCCAGCTGTTGTGTGCTACCAGGCACTCTGAAGGAGCAGAGTTAATGATTAGGCTTTGTTTATGATTAGTGGCCCTTGCGCAAAGCCGCTCCATAGTCCTGTTGCTGTGGGAGGGTAGGCAGCTATGACTGAGTACGTCCCCCGCCTCACGTCTCCCCGTTCCCTCTAGCTGAAGCCGATTGGATCAAAGTCCAGCACCATGGGCACTGGGCCTCGGACAGCTAGCACTAGCAGCACCACCCGGCAGACAGGACCATAAACACGCCGTTGTAGTGAAATGTGTTTTTGTCTAAGAGGATTTTACCTTTAAAGATGAACCAGAAAAATCTGATTTGTTTACTTTAGAAATCAAGTGGCTTTTACCGGCCTAAAAAAAGAAATCAGGGACTTGGCCTTGGATACACAGGCCAGTCTGTGTTTGTGTTTGTTTCACAATGGTGCTAGTCCATTGCGTGCCTTTCCAGTGTATATGCCGGGGACCGGACCCAGATCGAGAAAACCAGGAGGTGAGGTTTGATATCGCTGGCTGACTAAGAGACTTAGAACAACAATTTCCAAATGAGTAACCATTAGCCAATATTTGACTGTTGAGTATACTGACATACATACAGAATGATAACATTTAATTGTGGAATATTTGTGGAATTTCTGTTGCAGTTCTGTTTGAAAATGATAAGCGTAGGGGTTTATTGAGTTCAATATATGGAGCCAATCACTGTGTGAACTTGAATGCTTTCACATGATAATAAAGTTTCTCACGAGAATCTTGATAAAGTTCATTGAAATAGTTTCATACTGATTCTTGTGGTTCTGCATTGAAATCCAAACAAGACAGTTGCTTCTATTTGCGACTTTTATGACTTGCAGTACGATTTTGCTCTGTTTCTGATTAACAGATGTTCTTGCCAGCAGATATTATGTTGTACATGTCTGTGCATGGCAGATAGTTGAGCGAGGGGAAAATCAATATCATTGTCCTCATTGAATTTTTAACTGTTTCTTTTTGATTCCTAGGAGATGTCAAACCAACAAGGGTCAGAGGCACCTCTCCAAACAGAGGAGGTCTTTCCAACAGCCAGCAGCACTCCTCCCATCTCTCCAACATCTCTCTCGGAGTCACCTACATCACCCACCAATGCATCCCCGGAAACATCCTCCGTCAAGCCCAGGCGAAGGAATGGGCGCCCAAGACCTCGGCCCATCTCTGACTACGGGCAGCTCGTTTCCAGGAAGCACTCAATTCCAGAGGAAGTGGCAGAACTGCACGCTGAAGAACAGACAGCAAATACATCAGTGTATAAAGACAGCAGTGGTAATGACGCATGTGGGAATGGAGAGATCTCGGAGAACTGCAGCATGAACGGAGACGTTCAAGGCATGAGACAGCGTCCAATCTCAGTGATCGGGGTCGTGGATCTATTCTCTGCTGATGCTGAGGAGAAAGACGACTGCCTTCCTTCAGTAAGCCTTCACAGTTTCAGTTTAAAGGAGCTCTGTACGACATTTGGAGGATTAATATAGCGGCAAACAACTATTTACTATGTAAAGATATTGTGGAGTAATGGTGTCCTGAGCAGAGAATGAAGCTACACTACCTCTTTGTGTGTTGTAATGTGAGCTTCTCTGTTTGTTGTCGTGGTAGGCAGTCTGGCGGTGTGTGCATGTTATGCCTCGTATCTACTTACGTATGTGACTGGTGTCCGTAGATCCATAAATATACAGATGACGCCTCTAGTGTCCAACGCAAGGAAGTGCATTTCTTTACGGATGGATAGAAACCTGATTTAAAAACTACCTGTAGCCATGGTGGTGAGGCTAATTTTGTTGGTTTTTTTTGCCATCCAATAGTTTTGAATATGCTCTTAGAACATTACTGGGACAAAAACAGGACCTGCCAGGTACGTGGCATGTTTTGAGAAATATTTAATTAAAAGACGTGTGGCTGAACGAGTTATAACGACAATCTGACTGTACATAATGTATAACCATATTTTAGCAGAATACCATTATTGATATTCACAATGTGTTCAAACTAGATAAATAAGTTATTTTTAATTATACAAACTCACTTGACGATCAACAGGCAATTGAATTGAAGAAAATAGCCTGTTAGCTAGTTAGCAGCCTGTTAGCTAAGCTAGCACACTGTCATACGGTCTCCGAAATCCACAGCAAATTTAATTTTTTTAACATAGTCGAGGCAAATTCACATCGGAATGAATGGACTTCCAGTTGCCCCTTCTCCGTATACATATCACGTGGAAACAAGGAGTTAGTGCATTTGTGTCCCTGAGTGTGTGTTTGTCCCACTGGCTAGCTAAAAGCCTCGGCTATAACTGTAGTTATGGATGATAGCGCTGTCCCGAACCATGGCGTCATTGCAGAAACGTAGCGCCTACCCTCTGGTCCTTCCCCAGGTTAACACTGTAAGCTCTGTCAACACTGGTGCTGTTGGTTGCACTGTTGGTGCTGTTAGCGTCTAGCTGGCGGCTCAGCCACCTCCATGTTGAGAACTGTGTGCAGACAACCTGAAGCAGACCCTGAATTATAGATATGCTCTGAATGTTGTATATGACTCCTTTAAATTCACTAGAAGCATATAGGTTTTGAAAAAAGTGAAAAGGCTTAGGTGAAATCCCAGCTGCTGTTTATCAACTGGAAATGTAGTTGTATTTGTTCATTTCAGTAAGTCGTGAGGAATCTAGGTTGACGTCAGGCTGATGTAGTTGCCAATGAAGGAATCCAAATAATTAAATCTGTGGTTATAAGTATGTTTGAACTAAAAAATACTGTGTATCCTCTACATTCTTAGGTAAGAAAGCAATATTTTTCCTACCAGTGATAGTCATGTGAGTGGTGGTTTATACACAAGGCTCACTGTTTTCTGTTTTATAGAATTACCCTGAAGAATACCTAAATATTTTCAAGGGAGCAAATCAGTTCAAATTCATTTTCACTGGGCTCAACTGGATTTGTTTCCTGCTGCTGTTGCAAAAACAAAACATGTTGATCAATTATCATTATAGAAAGTAAGGGGAAGTTACTTTGATTAGTAAGAGTCTCTCTAAGTGAGTAAAACACAAAATATTTTCCCACTTTTTGATGTTTGAACTAAATACGGAGGAATTTTGAATTTAAAAAGAAAAGAACACAAGTACTATTTAAAATGTCCAAAAAAGACAAGGAGCCGGGGCGTCCCCTGAGCTCAGGAGTTGAACCTTGAACACTTTTTCTTTTGTTCTCTATCTCTATTGTCTGCTGGAGTCCAAAACAAATGATCATGCCTTGGTTATGAATGCTACCTGTCAAGAAGTCGCAGGCTTTATTTCTGCGTAGCACAGAGTCAGCAGGTAGGTGATGAAAGCCTGAGAAAGCGAGCTCTTCCTAACTCCCAGGATGTTTCTCCTTGTCCTCTCTGCAGCCCCTGTCGCGGCCACCCATCCCCTCCCACCAGGTGCCCCCCTACAGAGCAGTGTCTGCCAGGTTTCGTCCCTCCGCCCTATCCCAGAGCACCCCCATCGGACTGGACCGTGTTGGACGGCGTAAGCTCCACAGAGTGCTCAGCGGTGAGAACTGGAATTATTGTTGATCACAATTTTTAATCTGTGGGAAAGCTGAGTCTGGGAATGTCAATAAGTAAGTTGGAGGAGAATGTTAGTGTGGAGCCAGATGTGGGTGTACCTGCATCTGTGGCTTGTTTTCTGGATTATTTACATCTTGTCAGAAAGCTTTCAGCTCTGCACAGTTTTTTAATCTCTGTATATGTGTTGCAGATGGTGTGTCTGAGTGCTCAGCAACGCTTGATGACAGCGTGAGTGAGGAGGAGGAGGGCAGCTTTGATGAGCTCACTGATGTCACACCATACCTCCAGTCAGGGGTGGAGCTCTCTGTGCTCAACGAGGTAAGGCTGAGGAGCTTGTCATGTTGCAACACTCGCAAACATCTTCTCCAAAAATGTGTATTGAATTTATGATGCAACATGTATCTTGTATGCCTGCCTTGTGAACAGCCATGTGAAAATATTTTGTGTGTGTGTGTGTGTGTGTGTGTGTGTGTGTGTGTGTGTGTGTGTGTGTGTGTGTGTGTGTGTGTGTGTGTGTGTGTTTTCAAGATGTTTGGCTGCAGTTCAGCACAACAGACAACCATTACGGTGTCCACAAGTCTAGACATAATCTTACATGTTAGGACATGGGCTTAGCCTGCATGTAATTGTATCTTTATCTTATCTGTATGTGCTACTCAGTGGATAAGCTCTGGCCACACGGTGTATGCTGAGGCTCTCTGGGATCATGTGACCATGGAGGAGCAGGAGCTGGCCTTCAAGGCTGGAGATGTTATCCGTGTCTTGGATGGCTCGCACAAGGACTGGTGGTGGGGCAGGGGGGCTGACAAGGAGGCCTGGTTCCCCTCCAGCTTTGTGAGGGTAAGTGGACTTCCTGACCTGTGTCTCTAACGCATGTTTGCTCTCCAGCAGCACAGAAAAGACTCGCAAACTGGCTTAGCTCCAAACAAACCCCACCGGCCCTCTTAACAGTGTGTGTGGAAGGGTTCAAACCTCAGAGGTTCAGCTGGTTTCTGTGGTGACCGCAGCTGATTGACAGTTAAGTCTTAATTAGGCAGGCTGTGGTAACCATGGTGAGGTTATTTGATTGGCAGATGGCTGTCTGCTGTGTAATTGCTTGTAGCTGAATCAATGTTGCCAAACAAGAGCTGGTTAAACTTGCACATGTTGTTTCCATAGTGATGTGGAGTTTTTTTGTAGTTTTAAGTAGCTGTTGTTCTCCCTTTTGTAATCGTATTTATTTCACTTACGAGCTGGAAATTTAATTTAATTTCAAGCGCCATGTCTGTTTGATTGCGTGGAGACTAAATAAATGTGTTTTGGAAATGTAATCCAGACTTTAAGTTAGCTTTAAGGAAATGCTGATGTATGATTTAAATGGTGCTCAGCAGGTCCCATTCAGTGTGGTGGATGTGTTTCAGGTGCGAGTGAACCAGGAGGACTCAAGTGCAGAAAGTGTGGAGAGTGTAGCCGACCAGGAGGATCCACCCCCCAGGGACACACACAGTACTCAGCACAAGGAGCAGATGAGAACCAATGTTGTTCAGGAAATCATGAACACTGAACGCATCTACATCAAGCACTTAAAAGACATCTGTGAGGTACTTGTCTGGCTGCTGCTTCTCTTACATTCTTAATTTAATCTAGACATGATTCACATCTCCTAAGCAGTCCTACATCATATTGAATGTCAGCATTTTGTATTGAAATATTGAGAGTAAGCTATGTTTGTATTTCAAAGAGGGACTTAACTGTGTAGCACCTCCTGTTGGTCAGTGTGTGAACTGTTTCCATACCCTCTGTCAGTGTAGTCAGCATACTGGTGTTGTTTCCCTTTCAGGGTTACATCCGTCAGTGCCGTAAGCACCCGGACATGTTCACTGAGCTGCAGCTGAAGACCATCTTCAGCAACATCGAGGACATCTACAAGTTTCAGAGGCAGTTTCTCAGAGACCTGGAGAAGAAGTACAACAAAGACCAACCACATCTCAGTGAAATAGGCTCTTGTTTTCTCTTGCAGGTAGCAGCCACACACAAAAAAAAACCTTCCTTGATTCACTTAATCATTCAAACATTTATTAAACTGATTCAGTAGCTCTAAATATTCATTAAAGCACTTTTCTTTTCCCAAAGGGAGAAGGCTTCTCTATCTACTCAGACTACTGTAACACTCATCCAGCAGCCTGTGCTGAGCTGCAGCGCCTCATGAAGTCGGGCAAATATAAACATTTCTTTGAGGCCTGCCGGCTCCTCCAGCAGATGATCGACATTTCAATTGCGGGTTTCTTGCTCACGCCCGTACAGAAGATCTGTAAATACCCCCTGCAGCTAGGGGAACTGCTCAAGTACACCCCCAAAGACCACAGGTACTCCTCAGACTACTCTTTCACTTCTTGTACACTTTAGGTCATAAGTCATCTACATCTACTTTGTCACTTCAGGACCTAGTGATGCTTGTTGCTATGGATGCATTCAAATCTATAACAACCACATCTTATGCCAGTTAATCACATAATGGATAATCAATGCTCCTCACTGTGTGTTATGCACATCTCTCCCACTGATAGGGAGGAAGAAGCAAACACTGCCAACCACATTGCCTTGCAGCTCTTTTCTCTGTCTTTGCCCATCCCTTTCTTGTGCATGCTCTTTTCCCCATTTCCCACTGTATTGCTCTGTTTTTCTGTCACTCTTCCAATCTCTTTAGTGCAGCCCCCCTGCCCGCTTCCTCTCTATTTCCTTCTTGATTCAGTCCAATGCAACTCCTGCCATTTAGCCAGTTTCATCAGAAAAAAGACAGATAAATTGGCAAGAACCTGACCTGATTTAAGCCTGGTGGAATACTAAGATATAACAACTCGGCCCCGCCTTAACCCAACGGGTAGGATTGGTCCCAGTTGGGCATGGGCAGAGAATCAAAGCTCTACTACACAATATTTTGATGAATTGCTCTTTAAATAAAGAACACAC
Organism: Epinephelus moara; assembly: GCF_006386435.1. Lineage (NCBI taxonomy): Eukaryota > Metazoa > Chordata > Actinopteri > Perciformes > Serranidae > Epinephelus > Epinephelus moara. The sequence goes on from NC_065516.1 coordinate 18,657,502, forward strand.
TCAGTGGTTTAATTACTTACTTTCCCATGACTGAGATTAAAGCAGTGTGCAACTCTAAATAAAAATGTATTGTCTGTCAGTTTTTGTGTAAGGTTGACCCTCTGCTCATTGTTCCTTTGCTGATTCATTGCAGTGACTACAGCGGAGTGAGCAAAGCGTATGAGGCTATGAAGAACGTGGCCAGTCTGATAAATGAGAGGAAGAGACGGCTGGAGAGTCTCGACACCATTGCTCACTGGCAGGTGGCCATTCTACACTGGGAGGTGATGATGACAAATCAATATTGTTCCACTTTTTAATCTGGTTATTAAAGGGATAGTGCACCCAAAAATGAAAATTCAGCCATTATCTACTCACCCATATGCCGACGGAGGCCCTGGTGAAGTTTTAGAGTCCTCACATCCCTTGCGGAGATCGGCGGGTAGAGCGGCTAGCATACCTAATGGTAGACGGCGCCCCAGACTAACGTCCAGGAACACAAAATTGAATCCACAAAGTATCTTCATACTGGTCATCCGTAGTGATCCAAGTGTGCTGCAGCCGCGACATAGAAAGTTGTTTCGAAAAACATCATATGAACTCTGTTTTTAGCCTCACTGTAGCCTGTAGCTCTGACTGCTTCTCTGTGCTCTGCGCTCACGAGTGTGCGCTCAGGGTGATCGGTGATCTCTGAAGAGCAACAGTCTCGTCAGTACTGATGTCAAGATTCTCAAGTGCAGGCATCGCCAATTCCCAGTCTGAGCAGCAAAGACTTTCCTCATCCGTTGGCATTGCTTTGCATTTGAAACAACTACACCACCAGGTTTCCAGTGCTCGACTCTGGTATTCTGCGGCTGGCTGAGGGTTAGGCTCATGAGCTGCAGCGGCTGCTTCGTCCAGTAGCCTGAGTTCCACTTCCGTATACTCGGGCTCAAACAAATAGGGCTCAACAAAGAAATGCTGTTCCTCCTCAATTTCAAAGTCTTCAGACATGTTGGGCTGTACTTTGCTAAAAGACCGTAGTGCAAATTATCTTTTAGCTACTGTGGTTACGTTGTCTCTCCCTGCGGTGCATGTGTCACGTGATGTAAACACGGTGAGCAAAGCTCATGCTTTCGCTGGTCTCACGCAGGCGTGCACACGTGAGCGCGGAGCACAGAGAAGCAGTCAGAGCTACACAGTACAGGCTACAGTGAGGCTAAAAACAGAGTTCCTATGACGTTTTTCGAAACAACTTTTTATGTTGCGGCTGCAGCACACTTGGATCACTACGGATGAGCAGTATGAAGATACTTTGTGGATTCAATTTTGTGTTCCTGGACGTTAGTCTGGGGCGCCGTCTATCATTAAGTGTGCTAGCCGCTCCACCCGCCGATCTCCGCAAGGGATGTGAGGACTCTAAAACTTCACCTGAGCGCTCCGTCGGCATATGGGTGAGTAGATAATGGCTGAATTTTCATTTTTGGGTGCACTATCCCTTTAATTAAAAGTGGCCTGTTTTCCAGCCCTGTGTTTAAAAAAAAAAAAAAAAAAATTACTAAAGCAATAATTTGGATTTTTTGAAGCAGGGTTGTATGAGGTATTTACCCATAGTAAGTGTTTAGCCCATAGTGCATGGCAAACGGTGCACCCCCAGTTTGTAGAGGCAAGCAGGAATGCCGATATAGAAGCTAAGTGATCTACTGCTGTGGATAGGGGCAGCAGATAAACTTGCTTTAGCCAACTAAAAGAAAAGGCTCACCTTAAACAATATCATTTAAAGTATAGGCTATATTGAGAATATTTTAACCACCTCACCTTGTTGTCAGACAGCCCTTCATTTGGCACTACATTTTCTCATCGATATAACTTATGTATTCCTATGCAAAAGCGCCCAACTGTGCTGTGCACTGTATTACGCCACAGATCAGCTGTGCGTATCAGACTTTTAGAGTGTGTGAAGAAGACAACAACTTTAAAAAAAAAAGTGATTGACAGTGACAATAAAATGCCGTTCACTGTGGAGACAAGACCATACCTCTATGAACCAGAATATGTAATAGAACTTTTCCAGAGGGAGACCTAATCGGGCCGAAAGAGAGAAATGCATACGAATACGGAAGTTCTACAGTTCAAAAAAGGTTGTGCCGAAGGAAAGGGCTGTCAGACGGCAAGATAGAGCAGTGAAAATATTCTTAATATAGGGTCTACTTAATGATAGTGATATTCATATTTTGGGTTGGCAGCTAAGATATATTTTGCTGCTAAACCGTTCACAGCACTACATTGCTTGGCTCTCATGGCGGTACTCCTGTCTGCTTCTTCAAACTGGGAGCATGCCAACTGACATCTACTGTGGTGGATGAGTACCTCATACAACCCAGCTTTAAAAAATGCAAACCATCCTTTTAAATGTTTTTTTATAAATCTGTCGACTCAATGTAAATGTGTTTGTGCAGGGACCTGATGTACTGGAACGCAGCTCAGAGCTGATCCACTCTGGTGAGCTGACTCGGGTCATCCGACAAGGCAAAATGCAACAGCGCAGCTTCTTCCTGTTTGACCACCAGCTGGTCTTCTGTAAAAAAGACGTCCTGCGCAGAGACCTGCTCCACTACCGGGGACGGCTGGATATGGACCAGACCGAAGTGGTGGACGTGCCTGACGGGCGGGACCCAGACCTGGGCCTGACCCTGAGGAATGCTCTGCGCCTGCGCCACGCCTCCACCCTAGAGTTTGTGTGTGTGCTGTGCTGCAGGAAGGCCCAGGACAAGCAGAGGTGGTTAGAGGCGTTTGCCAAGGAGAGATACAGAGTCAAGGAAGATCAAGAGATGGGTGAGTCCTGCTGAATTCCTTTCATTCATGACGCAAGACAGCTACTGTGGGTAGAGATTAAAAAAAAAAGGTGAACAGGGTGAAATGATTGTTGGAAAAAGGGGGTGGTCCGAAATATTTTGACCTGAAGGTGTATTTGTGTGTGTTTCCTGGCAGGGATGGAGATCAGTGAAGAGCAAAGAAAACAGGCTATTGTTAATGCCAGAAGAGCCAAACAGAAGAAGAGCAAAAGTAAGAAAACATTTTTATTTAGTTTATCTACTCTTTATTTCAAAGTTTTATCTTAACATTGATTTTTATTTGTAATTTTGTTTTTGTTTTTTTGTTCTGCCTGTTCACCATTCAGACATTGGTTACTCTGGCTCTGGCCCACCGCACCACCAAAACCTTCACCCACTTCACCAGCGTCACATCACCATTCCAACCAGCGTGCCTCAGCAGCAGGTCTTTTCACTGGCCGAGCCCCCAAAACGAAAGCCTTATCACCTGTTGTACAGCATCACCCGCAACGCCCTTTTCAGGAAATGAGGCTTTGCACCCTCATGTTTTCTTCCTCCCTGTGCCCATGTCCTGAAGACTCAAAGAACACTTTATTTTTCCTGTATTTTTTTTTTTTTGCCTGTGAATGTACCATCAAGTCCTGTTTTTGTGCCTCATGTGTCTTTCTGTGTGTCTTGTGTTTGTTTCATGATGACGTTCAGTGCCTACAGTTTGACGTGGGCACGACAAAAGTGTTAAAATACTGACTGTTCATTTTGTTGTTAAAGATGCTGCTCACTCAAGAGACTCACACCCGTTTGTCTTATTAATTCCAACTGAAAGATTTTTTTTTTTAATGTTAATTATGACAACAATATATATTCTGCATTTTAAGTGGACAAACATGGTTTTAGTTTATGTCACTGAAGCTGGACCCTTTTTTTTTTTTTTGCTTCGAGTCTGTCAACTCTGAGCACCAAACAGCCAGAGGATAAATTAACTGACACCTATCTTGTTAACATTGTAAATAAAACTCTTGTACAAACATACCAAACAAGAATGTTGTTGCTTTAAGATAATTCTGTTTGCTCATCAGGTTGTTTCCTTTTTACTCCAGAGCAAACACAGCAGACTGTTTGCGGCTGTTGAATATTAGTTCATGTGAATTTGATAGAAGGCAGCGATAGAAGTTAATGAATGAAACATTAGCCATAGGACTGGAGGAGGTACGTTGCCATCAGCGAGCTCCTTGTTTCTCCATCACCAGGATCTGGTTTCACACACCTGTTGACTGTGCATCCAAACAGTGTGCTTGCCGTGTGGCTCCACACAGTTTGTGGCTGCATTTATGAGGCAGTTTTTGTTCTGAAGGAAGAGAGAATGGATCTTAAAAACTGGAAACCAGGAATTAGATGATAGAGGCTTGAAGGGATGCCTGTGACATGGGCACAGAGCGTGAGGCGAACGAGAAGACAAGTGGAGATGATGATGCATCTCAACCGGATGCTGCCAGTGTAAGTGCGCTATGTCTTTGTTTTTCTGGAAGCACCCTCACTTAAAGCACATTTTAAATCCATGTGTCACATGGTAATGAGAATATTTGTCACCATTTCTCCTGATTAAACCCTGGAGATTTGATATGACATAACATCAAAACCTTTAACTTGGATCTGTCGTCATGTTGCTTGATTAAATATGTGTGAAATAGAATTTCTTTTTTTCCCGTGGGAATCTTCATCTTGCTAACTTGTGATGGATTAAGTGCTGCCTGCACAGTATGGGATGACACTCAATGAATAATATATGTGCACCGGGTAACTCAATGAGAGGCGAGCGCTGCATCTGGTGGAGTCACTGTTGCTGTCTTCACAAGTTAAAGTGACCAGTAATGGAGCGTCATTACCAGCAGACACCAGCTTACATCATTGTCGCCTGATTGACAGTTGAATGTGTCGGTTTAGTTTAATTTAAGGCACATTGATATTCTTTAAGTGTGTGCTTTGACCTTGTACTATTTGAACATTTGCTCACAGATCTCTCTGTGCTCTTTGGATTGATTAGCATAGTGTTCAGTCTACTGTAATCCAAACTAGCTGACCTGGATGAGGTACAGTGATAAGAGAAGAATGGTAGAGGCGAGGTTATGCCCTCTTGATGTTTCTCTGGTAATTTAACCTACTTATGCTCCTCCAGCAGAGCCAGCGTGGCTCTCTTGTGCTCTTATGTCCAAACACTGAATCCCGAGGGCTCTAATACAGTCAGTGAGGGATCTACAGTATCAAGAGAGCATCATTAACCACATCCTTATTAGAATCTACACAGATTTATGTGACAGCTCAAAAGGGCAACTATGATTTACTGCTACCATGATCAGCAGTTTGAAGTGTGAATGTGTCCCCCTCCCTGGCTGTAGATTGCAGATGTGTCCGTGGAGGTGGCCACAGTCGACCATACTCTGCAGCAGAAGCTCCGCAGGATGTACAGGAAGACCAGACGGAAGCCCAAGGGACTCAAGAGGCTGTGGGCTCGTCTTTTGAGCGTCCCGCACCTTGCTATCATCATTGCAGCGGTGGTGTTTGTGGTGGTGACTATCATGTGGTCACTGCTTTGGGTCTTCCTATGTAAGTGAATGAATCCTGATGCGTATGTTCCACCAACAACGTGTCAGTATCTTAACTGCACCATTTAATGTACATTTCCACTTCCCCAGTCCGCAGGGAAAGCAACACAGGAGTGTATTTTGCTGGGATGTTCCGTGTTGCCAATGTGGAGTTTATCCCCGAGTACCGCCAGGCAGAGTCCCATGAGTTTGTATCCATGGCAAACAAAATACAACATGTGGTATGTATAGGTGTCACCCTGTTATTTACATGATGGTTAGTGCCACACACGAGATCTGAGAGAGTCTAGCTGGTAATTGCTGGTGTCTCGCAGGTGAGCAATGTGTACAAGATGTCCTCAGTGGCCAGACTCTACAAGCAAGCTGTCATTTCAGACCTCAGGTACAGTGGGCCTCTTACTCATCATCATCATCATGGAGCTGATCCAGTTTCATGCAGTTTCAACATTTTTTGGAGCAACACACCCTGTTTTTAAAGTTTCAAAGTAAACTCTGTTTTCCTCACCCAGTAACAACAATAAGGGCGGCGTGCTGGTTCATTTCTGGATGGTGTTTGTGGTCCCTCGACTAAAGAGCCCAGCAGTGTGTGAGGAGTGTGTAGGAGCCATTTTCAGAGACTCAGTCCATACCACTCTGCAGAACAGGTCGTCTGTAGGCTACCTGCTGGGTCTCCCGGTGGATATAGACTCCATCCTCATCAATGGTGCGTCAGTGTGTGTGCATGTGCATCCTAAAAGTGTGTTTATGAATGCAGAGACTGATTACTGTGTCTTCCTGCAGCTGTTCAGCGATCAGATTATTCATCAAATGGAGCAGGTGGGTGATGATACTTAAGTTAGGTTTCATAAAAGTTAAACTCTGTCATGTAGTGTGTCCATAAGTTTTGTTTTCTTTTCCCCCCAGGCTCCCAGTGTGTAGATAAGCTGTATGCCAACCTCCCTGGAGTGAGCGTCCCTTTAAACGTCTTCTCATCATGGGGTGGTGTGAACTGCTATGTGAAACTCACCGCTGTCCCAGGCTCTCTGATCCGTCTGACCGTCACCTCGTTCCACATTGAGCCCAGCGACTGTGTGAACGATGCCCTGACTGTGTACGATGCCCTGCTGCCCATGAGAGGGCGCATTCTGCACAGGTGAGTCTGTAGCCTCCATTAGACAGCTGATATGTTGTTAGAGGGGCCTGGTGCCTGCATAACAATGATCTGGTTTTCCACATACTACATGTTCTGTTTGTATTTTATGTTGAGTTGTGTTTTGTGTTCTTAATGTATGAATTTATTGTGAAGTTTGTGTTTTGTGCTTGTGTCTTTTTTAATTGAGTTTAATGTATTTTAAAGGCCCATCAAGGGACAGACATTGCAAATTAGCTTAGGGTATAAATGCTATAGTATGTGTCGTCTTTTTTTGGTACATACTTGTCCCTATATAGATAAACATTAAGGCTTTTTTGGCACATGTCACTGTATTTTTCTCTGAGACATTGCATGTATTAAATTGTGTCTCTGCTGCAGGCTGTGTGAGCCAGTGTCCAGCTCCGTCTCCCTGGTGTCTACCTCCAATGTCATGTTGCTGTCCTTCAGAATGACAAATGGCAATAAGAGCTTCAGAGGACACTTTGAGGCCATCGCTGAAGAAAGTATGACACATTTACCTTGTTACTTTATATTTTTGGCTTATGTCAACAGAAGTAAAGCTTGTGTTCAGACTTAAAGGAGAAATTCACCCACACAAATTCATCATTTGTGTATCAGTTAGTCGTGCTGTGTTACCTTGAATTTGTGAGGAAAACTTAGTCGCATGCCTCCGTGGAAAACAACAAACATATTGATTTATTTATTGATCTGGGACCATGTTAGACAACAGCAAAATATCTGTACAAACTCTCACAGAACTTGTGCAGTATAATCCAAGTGTCATTTATCCAGTCGTATGCTCAGTACTTCCCAAACACATGTATTTTGACTCAAAAACCATGGTATTGGAGTCTGGTTTTGAAAGTGCATGGAGTGTTACTCTCAGTTTGGTTTTATAGACATACTAAGGTTTTTTTTTTAAGCAAAAATGCATGTGTTTGGGAAGTACTGAACAAACAACTAGATAAATGAGACTTGGGTTATACTGCATAATTTGTGTGAGAGTTTGTAAATGGATGTTTTGGTATTGTTTTGCTGTTGTTAACATGAATCAATTAATAAATCAATGTTTTCTTTATAAATTCAAGGTAACACAGCATGACTAATTGATATACAAATTGTCAAGTATTCCTTTGATATGTCTACTAGCCATGAGCAGTGGATCAAAGTAATTATAAATGTTTAATGTGAGCAATTTTAAAAGGCCTGAGGGGATTAAATTACTTACAATTTCACGAGAAAAAATGAAGTGAGTAGAGAAGTCAGAAGAAAGAAACACAATTTGTAATTTGGGGTATAAAAAGGATGTTTTTGTTGCCATCTTGTGACCCCCCAGTTTTATCTTGAGACCTCTTTAGTAACCACTGTTGTATGCAACATGAAAGAAAATGAAATCCTTTACTGTCTCTGTCTCTCTCAGTTTTGTTTGTCTCAAATTGAGACCCACCTAGGGCCTGACATCGGTGGTCAGATCTACAGCCCCTTCCACCCCAGCTTTCTGCCCCCACAGTGCTTCTGCATCTGGAAGTTTAAGGTAAAGCACGCACGCACGCACACACACACACACACACACACACACACACACACACACACACACACACATACATGACTTGCAAAACTGTGGCTGAGCTTTTCTTAATTGGTGACTTCAAATATCTTTTATTAATTATATTTTGTTTATATTTATTCTAGACCCCCAACAGTGCTTTGGGAGTTGCTCTGCAGTTTCAGAACTATGTATTGAAACCAAAGGGCATGAAGGGCTGTGAACACGGCTGGTGGAAGGTCAATGAAATCATGTATGTGGGCACAACTGCATACTTACCCCCAAATATGCACATCCATAGTGTCTGGATATATCATTTAGGGGTTATTTTTACATTGTATTCAGCTGTGCATTTACTTCATCCCACAACAACATCCTGTGATGGTTTGTTGATTGTTGCTTTCCCTCCACAGTTTCTGTGGCAGCTACGTGGGACACCAGACGGTGTTTCGGATCGCTGACCACAGCCCAGAGGTGGAGTTTCGTTGCAGCTCACGTAACTCAGCTCAGCCTTTCCAGGCTTCTTACAGCAGCTACAATATCAGCCAACGTAAGCACTGACAGGGCCAAAGTATGAGTCATTATAACAGCCTGGGAACACCGTGGGAAATGATAGATCAGAGGTGTTTCATTGTGCTTTAGTGTGGATGTGAGTTAATGACTTTGTTTCGAAGTGGAGTCTGAAATTAAAATATGCTTGACAGAGAGGAAACACTGGCAAAACAGACATGAAGACATTGCATGGACATTTTGGAAAATCATGAAAAGAATATAAGCATGGACCAGTTTTAGAGAATAAAATATTTGGTAGAACTACTTTTGTCAGTCAGAGTGGCAGGAATATAAACTTTTGCTTATGCACTTAAGTTGTCTATTAAAAACCTCTCTTCCCCACTTATGTGTGCACCAGCCTGTCCAGAGAGCCACTTCCTGTGTTCCACAGGACTGTGTGTGGAGAAGAGTCGACGCTGTGACGGTCTGGACGACTGCCAGGATGAGAGTGATGAGGTCTTCTGCTGTAAGTTCTCTGAAGATTTACACAGTACTGCTGCATATTTAAAGGAACAGATGACACTGTGAAATAGGAATAACACATTACACTGTGCTGAATTATATTTTCCTGATTAATTAGTGATGCATTGAAAAAGATGTTGCTTATCTTCACAGCAAGGCCAACAAAGAACTGTGGTGGCAACAGTCCCCTGCATCCTTTGTATGTGTGCAACGGAGAGACAGACTGCACCAATGGAATAGATGAGATCAACTGCACTCAGGGTAAGGATTTTTTCAAGTTTACACAAGTGCAATATATATGCCATTTCACCCATTAATGTCTAATAATTGCAATGTGTTTTTTACTCTTGTCAGAAACAACCTGCTCTGCAATCAGGTATCAATGCAACAGTGGCTCCTGCATCCTGAAGAAGAACGCAAAGTGTGACGGTGTTGATGACTGTCAGGACCACAGTGATGAGGCCGACTGTGGTGAGCGCTCTGCATTACCTGCTCCATGTGCACATCGTAAAATCCCAGCGAAAAAATAATAATAATGATGTCACTACAGATCTTTTTTATAATAACACACCCACCCTTTTTCTAGAAATAAATCTTGCAACTTGCGGTGTTAAAAGTGACTCCAATGTCAGCATGTGGTGTGATGCAATGTTACAAAATTGCTTGCTTTTTATAATACACCATATGTGCACTCTGGAAGATTCATTTTTAAAATAAAAACTAGTTCAATGATTTATCAACCTAACCCACATCAGCACAATTGGTTCTGTCCCCCCTTCTTAATGAAGCAATGGATACTTTATGATTATCCTGCCAGATCCTTCATGTGGCTTCATGAGAAAATTGTTGTTATGTCACAATCCACTGGGCAGCGTGCTCCAAACCTGCTGACCTGCAGCGCTGAGGTGACCCAGCTGTAACAGCCTTCTCTGTGAGCTGTTATTTTATCATGATGGGGTCTCAAGGTGATGGGAACACGCTTGTCTTTGATCACTCACTGCACATGCACGCGCACATGCACAGGTCAGAGCTCTACTTTTTAATAAGGCAGCAGCGGACCTGTCTGTCATGGTGATGATTCGCGTGCCAGCTTAGAGAACAAACTGTGCACGTAGAATTCCTCAATAGATCTATAAACATGATCATAATCATAGTAATAACATGAATTGCTTTGTCTTGAATTTTAACTACAGTATGACAATATGTAATATTCTGCCTGTGCTCTGTGTTCTGTGCTACGTTACAATAAAACCAGAGCCCAGTATAATAAAACCAGTAACCCATCACTGTGTGCTCCTCAGCCTGTGGTCGTCCCTCCCTGGTGGGGAAGGTGGGTTCATCTACAGGACCTGAGCGTATCGTGGGTGGAGAAAACTCTGTGGAGGGGGAGTGGCCGTGGCAGGTCAGCCTCCACAATTCTGGTAACCTGTACTGTGGGGCCTCTGTTCTCTCCTCTGATTGGCTCATCTCAGCAGCACACTGCTTCAGCAAGCAAAGGTCAGTCATTCTCACTGCTGATTAACAACATCCTGTTATTGTTATGTGATCACTGTAATGGCTACTGTATGTAAAAACCACTGATTTGATTCACAGAGAAGCAGGCCTACAGGTAATGATAACACAGTGGTACCCATCCTTTTTGACTTGTGTCCTCTTAAAACAATCAGTATCTTCTTGCAAACACCCGTCACATGTTATGCCTTTGTGTGGACTTGAGTTGTAGGCATTTCAACCACAGAGTTTTTTCCCCTCTTGTTTAATTGGAATGAGTCTCAGAGGCTTGAAGATGTAAAATTATGCAAGGTTTCACAAGGAAAAAAGCAAAAATGAGAAAAAAGAAAACAGTGTGTGGTGTGACAAATTTGTTTTCTAATTTTTTTAACATCTTGGAGTCCCCAGATTTATCTTGAGAGACTTATGGGGTAACCACTGTGTCATGTTATAACTTGGTTTATACTTGATCATCTCATGAAATGAGTGATACAATTAAAACACATGACATGACATTATAATAATTTCTTTTTTATAAAAGTAAAGATTCATATTTTTCCTTATTAAAGGTATACTATGCAGGATTGTAGCTTACTGTTTGCAAACATGCTCACCAGCCAAAGTGAAAGTAAAAGCCAACCCCAGTTTGACTTGCATCTGGCATTTTGCCTTGTTTTATTTGCATTTTTTTCAGAGGTGTGTCTCCTGGAGGCCTGTTGCTTACGATCTGGCATCTGTTCACTTTCCTTGTTATAAATGCCAGACCTCACCTGAGCACTGTAGGAGTACACACCCATAAACTTCCTGAACATGGAAAATAAGAAGAAAATAAGACAGAGGGCAGAGTCTCTGCAGAAAAACACACCGCCACACACTTATAGTGGGTCAGAAGTGATGACTGAGGGGAATTACCTGAATTGAGTCTATACATTGTTGTTAGAAAAATCCTTGCACACTCTATCTTTAAATAAAAATAATAGTAAACCTTTAAATAACAGTCACTAGATGATAATAATTACTGAGAGCCTTTACATAATCTTGTAATTTATTAACAGTTTTTAAAACATTTCAACCACTTTATAGGACATTTGCAGCTTCATGACATGTTTTTAGGTCTTAGAATATAAGAGAATATTTGTATTGTTACTGTATAAGTACAGAAAGATTCAGCCTGCAACCTTCGTCACAATGCTACAATAAATTAGGTTAAAAAAAATAGAGTTAAAATAGCGATTAATAAAGTTATAACATAATAAAAAGTATTGGACTGTATCAAAAAAACATAAATAGTTATCTTGCAATTATTGCTAAAAGTCTTCTGGTACATCATATTGATTTCATAAACAGACTGTATCATATTGTTCATATCAACTCATTTGTTTCCAAGTTTTATTAGATACAGTATATACTACAAAATGTCCTCCATCAGTGACCCCCTTACCTCTGTCTCCACCAGGCTGTCTGACCCACGTTACTGGAGCGCCCACCTCGGCATGCTGACACAGGGCAGTGCCAAATACGTGGCGGAGATCCAACGAATTGTGGTGCACGAGTATTATAACGCGTACACCTTTGACTATGACATCGCTCTGCTGCAGCTGAAGAAGCCCTGGCCTCCCTCTCTAAGCCCGCTGGTCCAGCCTGTGTGCCTGCCACCACCCTCCCACACTGTCACCGACAGCCACCCCTGCGTGGTGACCGGGTGGGGATACCGCTCTGAGGAGGGTGAGCAACACCTTGGATAGAGCTCAGTGACTTTAATACTTTAATAAAACTATGACGACTGACTGTATCACAGTTATAATACAGTCAGTAATGCTCTTGTGCTATATCCCAGCTTCATCTGGGACCTAAGAGAGCATCTTTACCAACTCCTGCACTCTTATGAGCTACTGCTTATGTCAACTTAAAGGTCCAGTGTGTAAGATTTAGGGGGATTTAGTGCCATCTAGTGGTGAGGATTGCAGATTGCAACCGGCTGAAACTTCTCCTGGTTAGGATTCTTTAAGTTTTCATTGTTCAGGAGGTTTTTGCCAGTAGCTGAATTATATGCAGAGGGCTCTTCTAGTCCAAAACAATCAGATCAGGTGATTTAAACTGGTATAACACTGAATAAAGCAGTTACATCCCACAAACTGAACCTTTAAAGCACCCAAAATGTGTAAATATGTTATCAGTTGCATGATCTATGCCCTCATCTTGCCCACTACAGACAAAGTGCTTCCCTCAGTGCTGCAGAAAGCAGAAGTGTCCCTGCTGAGCCAGACTGAGTGTAAGAAGAGATATGGACCTGTCTCCCCACGCATGCTGTGTGCCGGGGTCCTCTCTGGAGAGAGGGACGCCTGCAGGGTGAGCTCCCATCTCACTGAATTACTCACAGTCACCTAGTAGTGGATGTGAAGCATTAAAAGTTGGTGTTCTTTATGCATTAAATGCACCCTTTGTATCTCAGGGCGATTCAGGGGGTCCTCTGTCCTGTCAGGCACCAGGTGGGGGTCGCTGGTTCCTGATTGGTATCGTCAGCTGGGGGGCGGGATGTGGCAGACCAAACCTACCTGGGGTCTACACCAGGGTCAGCAAGTTCACCTCCTGGATCTACAGCCATATCAGCTGACACGATGAAACTCCGATTCATCCAGTGCCAGCAGATGTTTAAATATTCTGACGCTCACACCAAATAATAAAAGCATCATCAGATACTATGTTCTGTCTGTTTATTAAATGTTGTCTTTACTGTTATTATAAGGTGCTATTGATGTGTGACTCAGATAAAATACAAAACAAATATAAAGTGCTTTGAAAGATTTTAATTCTCATCAGATATCTGCTGCATTCCTCCCTCCAAGTCTGGAGCTGTAAGCCCATGTTATGTCCTGTTACAGCCTCACACACACTGGACAAGTTTGGTGCCAAAATTTGTAATTGCAGGTTCTGTCCTGCTTTGCGCCCCTGTGGAGCATCCAAGGGCACAGCAGCCAAGCTCCAATTGTAATACCTCGCACACGTTTCCCTCAAGCACCCCTTTGTCCCTCCAAGCTTCACTCTCGCATACACAGCGAGGAAGTTTGCCCACAATATCTGTCGCACGGATGGTTGTACGGATTGTATCCTTTCATAGTGCTCTCATTGTCCCCCGCACTGCATTCTGGGGCTCCGTGTGACACCTGCCGCCCAGTTCAGGTGAACGGGAGGCGGTGAATGCCCGCCGCGTCCGAGCCGCTCAGGTCGGATTTCTGCGCTTTTTTTCAAAGGAAGCGACAGCGGGGGTTTCCTCTCTCTCCATCGTTTCTATGCCTGAGGTATTGTTGCATATCGCCTCTCCGGAGCTAAACGGGACAGTGCTATGAGGACTCTCCCCAAAAGCAAAACTTGCGAAGTGTACTGCGTCTCCGGGCATGGACACTCAGGCTGCGCTGCTGCACAGGTAAGAACACTGTGCGCTTTTCACTGCGCGTAAAGATGATGGAGCCAAACTGGACTTTGCTTTCTGACTTTTTTCTTAATATACTCTACATGTAGCCTATAACGCGTATAAAGTCTGTTTGTTTAACTTTTGGGGGCTTTTTTGTAATGGCAAAATGCAAAATGATCAGAAGCTATCAAACCGAGACAGACATGCCTTATCTTAATTGCAAAATCAGTCCCTGGGGTGCCTTTCTCATGAATGTCCATGTCAGGGTGAGCCACTTGATTGAGTGCTGACACTGCAGAGCCAGGCCGTGGGAAAGCAGACTCCTCCAGCCACGCTTTGTCTGCTCCCCCGGGGAATCTTGCCAACCCCTTAAATGTTTTAGGAGATCCTTTCAGCTCAAAGATGCTCACCGTTACTCTCACTAAATCAGTGTCTGCTCAGCCATTAAATCAATGTCTCATTGATCGTGGCAGACAGGCTGTTTTTTCTGTATCCCTGTGCTCACATAATAAAATGCAAACAATTAGAAGCAACTTGAGACATTAAAAGCTGGTATGATATTTGAGTTCTTGTGTCTGAAAGGGACAGGGGGAGCTGAAGGAGCCCACCCAGTCACTGAGCCCCCCCACGAAGCCTGAGGATCAGGCAGAGCAGGAGGAAGAGGGGGGGCGAGCTCCAGTGTGTGGCTCTTGGAGGAGATGGATGTTAGGTCTTCTGCCTTTCTTTCCCTTCACTGCTGCCATTGCACTGACTCTCCACTTCTTGACACGTGAGTACACACCTGCTTTGGTGCCTAAGACTTTTTTTCCTGTCCTTAAAATGTGTTTATTTTGAAATACACCCACGGTCACACAAGTGCACCTGTCTCAAATCTCTGCCTCTTCCTCCCCAGCTCCGCCCTCCTCAGTGTTCTTCCTCGGTGGCAGCGTGGAGTTCCCAAACCTGAGCTTCACCTCAGAGCTGGCTGACTCCACCTCCCCTCAGTTCCGCCTGCAGGCTCGGGCTTTGAACAGTTATGTAAGTGGAACGATGGACTTGTCCGTCACTGCGTCCCCTCTGAATGACACTTTAGAGTGCTGCTTGACCTTCCCACTCTACGCTGAAGCTGATCTCGCTGCTCTAACTTTGATATGGTTCACTACGGCAGGCTACTAGTGTCTTTAAAGTGGCGCTTTCAAAACACTGCTGCCCTCTTTCTCCTTCCCATTCTCCTCTCTTGTTGTCTGTCTTTGCATTCTCATTCATTTGCTTTTCTCTTTATCAGCTTTGTCCTCCTCTCCCTCGCTCTCTCTCTGTTTCTCTCCTCTGTCCCTCTCTCTGTCTCACTCTGGTGGTGTTAAATGTAAAGCTGAAACAGGAGCTGAGCACGGTGTGTGCGCAAGTTCCCGAGACCCCCAGGGACAGGGCCCTTTCAGGGCTGAGGACAAGCCCGGCATTTGTGAGCCCAGCTAGGCCCAAGCAGCAAGAGTGAGAGGAAGAGCAGGCCTTCAATAAAAACATTGTCTGTGTAGCTTTCACACAATCAGCCACTCTGTGTGCCGAACACTACAGAGAGGAGGTGAACCTCAGTTTGACGCTGGGGTCGAGAGGGAGAGACAGGGCAGTAGGGCAGGCTGGGATGAGAGAAGGATTGGGGAGATACGAGAGGGGGAATTTGGAGTAAAGGTCAGATGCACAGCCAGACATTCTTGCTGAGCGGTGGAGAAATGGTGAATTGATAGGTGTAAATCCCCCCAAATCTACACTGACATAGTGTAATGCTCCTTTAATCAGCTGTGAGGGTGAGTTAGCAGGCTTGTTAAGTGGTCATAGTATCTGCACAGCCATCTGTTCATTAAAGAACAGGTGAACTCAAGGCCAAGAGCCCATACCACCCAGGGTCCTACCTCTACACGGCCAGCAGGTAGAGACACAATGGAGCTCTGTGCTGCTCAAAGTCAACATACACACATGCAGACTTTGATACACACACACAAGAACAATGCTTTTGTTGAGCTCAGGCTGCGTGTTCGACCAGGTGTGCTCATGTGTTGCTTACACGGGAGAAGTGACCTCACTTACACTGCTGTGATGTCACACCTACAGTAGTGTAGAGTACAGTATGTTGTCAACCCTCCCTTTTTGTCTTTGTTTTAAAACAGTTCTCAGAGCTCTACGAGTCCTCGCCGTGGAGCTCTTACTACCTGCACTCAGGAATTACTGCCTTCAGGTATGATGCACTGACAGAAAGCCTGCTGATGAAATGACACCACAGTAGCAACATTGTTAACCCTTTGTGTGACAGTGAAGGAGCGGAAGGGCTCAATGTCTTCTACTGGAGTAAATTCTCCGCCCCGGATGATGTTGCAGTGGCGATCCGGATGTCCAGCCCAGAGAGGCTACAGCGCAGGCTTCCTGGCAGCAACAAGGTGCTGTGGGACAGCCGCAATGAGCAGCGCTATTACATGGAGCACGATGACGACATGCTCCACCTGCTGGGTAGAGGCTCTCACTGTTGTCTGCATACATACAGTCCATGCACGTTAACCACACACACATATGTACTCATACGTTTACTTTCTGTTTCAGCATTATGCAGATATAAGCTTACATTAAACATATTTTTCCTCTTACCTGTAGTGCTATTTATCAGTCTAGATTGTTTTGCTGTGAGTTGCCAAATGTTGGAGATATCAGGCATTAAAATGTCTGCCGCTGGTCTCCCACAATCCACCTCACCAAAGGAGAGAGGATTTCAAGAGTTTCACTGAGCTAGCTGACATTACAGCTCAGCCAAGGAGGACACCATTAATGTTTCCATCTCATGCTGTCACAAGCCTTTAGTTCATAAGTAGATACATGCCTCCTTTTACGCAGTGATACATTTGGTGGGTGTGGTTCATTAGAAAGAAAATAGCTCCTACATGAAACTGCTCACAACAAGGTCTGTGGATTATCTTGAGTAAGTGAGTCATGATTTCTTGAAGGAGACATTGCTGCTGAGTTTTTCAAATGTATTATTTTGGCACTTTGAGCCCCACAAGCTGAGTGCCATCTAGTTCCATTATACTGGAGAGAAGGCAGACATCTCTACAGCTGATATCTCCAACATTCGGCAACTCACACCAAAACAATCTAGACTGATAAACAGCACTAAAAATAAGAAATAAAATATGTTTTTTTGATTTTGTAGTGAACTGCCCCTTTAACTTCCAATAAATATGTTAAAAGCAGTAACATTCAAGTAGAAACACTTGATTTAAAAACAATTAATTAACGCTTCACCCTTTGTAAAACTTCATTAATAAATAATGTGGTTTTATATACGTGTACATCTAGTGTTGTAGAATTTCTAGTGAATGTTGGCATCTGTTGTGTGTGTAGGTTTGGACCCTGATGACTTTGAGTCAGAAGAAAAATTGGACAAGAGTAAGAATCCAAACAGCATCCAGAGTGGGAAGTGGCAGCTTGGCTTCCAAGGTGAGGAGAGCGTGCATCTGACTTTATGCTGCAAAATCTAAAGATCTGGTTTCTGATGGTGAGTTAAACGTTTAAAAAAAAAGAGTGATTGAGGCAGACTGTCTGTTCCATCAAAATAAGCTTAAACATTGTGTTTGTTTTGTGCTTTTGACTGCAGTGGATTTTTGCTTATGTGAAGTACAGCAATATTTGCCGCCAACTTCTTGGTTTCCTTTAATTTTCATCTTTTAACCCTGGTCTGCATGGCAGCCTGCTGACAGGGCAAGAAAAGTGACATGGCTCATGATGTTTGTGCAGTCATATGTATATTTCCATCACTTCATTTGTTTAGCAATGTCCTTTGACCTCTATGCCAAATATGGCAACAACCGCACCCTGAGCCTTGTGAGTCCCAAGAAGCCGTACTACCAGTGGCGTCTTCGTGTGCCGTCGGGTCATGTGGTTCGACTGGTCATCCTCACCCTGCATGGTGCCACGCCAGGAAGCTGCACCGCCCACAAGCTCTCGGCCTACGACTTCTTACTTCCATTACAGAACAAGATAATTGCCAGGTAAACACATTGTATGGCTGTTTAGACTCTGGAGTTACTGTGACAACATCTGCACTGTTGTATACACCCACCAGCTACTTAATTTGGTACACCTTGCTAGTACCAGGTTGGACCCCTTTTGCCTTCAGAACTTCCTTAATTCTTGGTGGCATAGATTCAACAAGGTGCTGTAAACATTCCTCAGAGATCTTGGTCCATATTGACATGATAGCGTCACACAGTTGCTGCAGATTTGTCAGTTGCACATCCATGATGTGAATCTCCCGTTCCACCACATCCCAAAGGTGCTCTATTGGATTGAGATCTGGTGACCGTGGAGGCCATTGGAGTACAGTGAACTCATTGTCATGTTCAAGAAACCAGTTTGAGATGATTTGAGCTTTGTGACATGGTGCGTTATCCTGCTGGAAGTAGCCATCAGAAGATGGGTACACTGTGGTCATAAAGGGATGGACACGGTCAGCAACAATACTCAGGTAGGCTGTGGTGTTTAAACCATGCTCAGTTGGTACTAAGGGGCCCAAAGTGTGCCAAGAAAATATCCCCCACACCATTACACCACCACCACCAGCAGCCTGAACGGTTGATACAAGGCAGGATGGATCCATGCTTTCATGTTGTTTACACCAAATTCTGACCCTACCATCTGAATGTGGCAGCAGAAATCCAGACTCATCAGACCAGGCAACGTTTTTCCAGTCTTCTATTGTCCAGTTTTGGTGAGCCTGTGTGAACTGTAGCCTCAGTTTCCTGTTGTTTGCTGACCGGAGTGGCACCTGGTGTAGTCTTCTGATGCTGCTGCTTCCCCATTCTGATGCTCGGTTTAAACTTCAGCAGGTCGTCTTGACCATGTCTACATGCATAAATGCATCGAGTTGCTGCCACGAGAGCTAAAAGATTGACTGATTAGCTATTTGCATTAATGAGCAGTTGAACAGGTGTACCTAATAAAGTGGCTGGTGAGTGTATGTCTACTTTATACACAAATCCTGGATGCATTTACCTGTCTCAGGTGGTGTGGGTTCCCTATTTTGGGTTCGTCCCCTGTCATGAAGCTGACATCCTCTGGGAATGTGATGCTGGTCACCTTCTCCTTCAGCAGACAGAGGGATGGAGCAATATTTAAAGCTTACTTCCAAGCCATCCCAAAAGCAGGTGACTGCTCTCACTGAAACACACACAGCCCAGTTCTACAAATCTTGTGTGACGTGTTCATGTTCATGCTGGAATTATTTATTTCCACTGATTAGCATATGCAGAGTAAAGTTGCCTCAGTGTACTCATTGCACTTCAGTGTTTCACTGTCTCCCCCTGCAGGTTGTGGAGGGTCGATTTCCTCCTGGAACGGCTCTATTTCCTCCCCCTACTACCCTTCTTATTACCCTCCTAACATAGACTGCACCTGGACGCTACGGGTGAGCCACATGTGTGCATACATGCTTGTGAGTGTGCGTGTTAGAGACAGTGGAATAAGAATGAGAAAGTGCGAGAGTGAAAGAGTGAATCATCCCTTTGTCATATGGCCCGTCCACATTCCAGCATGTGAGTCATCTTTGGTTACTTTATCAGGCGCCGTTGCCAGGATACCTGATCTCCATGACGATCGTGACGATAGACATTCAGGATTCCTCGTCATCAGACGGCTGTGAGAAAGACTGGCTGGACATCGGAGGGGTCAAGTGAGTTTTGAAACTTCATCCACATCAGTAAAATTTTAAAAGATGTTTCTACAATATTCACTTCACTTACTGAAAGTGTGTTTTATGTCATATTGTTTAAGACGTTCTATGTGTATTAAAGTGGCTGAATGTGTGAGTTCAAAGTTAGATTCCTTACTTTTGTACTCCTCTGAATCTAGGCTGTGTAATCCAGTGTCAGACAGCAGCAAAAAGCGAGTCTACTCCTCTCCTCTCTCCCTCCACTTCCATTCGGACGAATCTCTCACTCACAAGGGCTTCTACTTGGTCTACAGAGCCTTCTCTCCAGAGGGCAGTAAGTAAAATCTGATGCTTTCAAACAACTAGCTCAGACAGAGAGGCGTAGTGATGCAGTGTCAATGCAGTAGATGTGTTGTTGGCAAGACCACCTGAACTGAGACAAAGTTATGATCAAGACCAGCGTGTAGTACATTCAAATCTCATCCATGTCTGTCTCCAGCCTGTCCTCGCCAGTTTCGCTGCGGAGATGGACGCTGTATCCCTCTGAGGAAGGTGTGTGATGGAATAAAAGACTGCTCAGATGGACGGGACGAGGCTAAATGCTGTAAGTCTGTTGCCCGATTTGCCCATGATTTCTTTCTTACATGACCGTTGTGCTACACTCAGATTTGTATGCGTTTGTGTGTTTTTACTGTATGTGCGCAATTGCACATATGTGTGAAACATGTAGCATCCTGCAGGCCAGGTGAAGTGTTGTGTGGGAACGGCCAGTGTAAGCCTCAGAGCAGCCAGTGTGTGAGCCAGAGCACGTGTGCAGACAGCAGTGAGGAAGGCGCCTGTGGTGAGTAGGCTGTCATAACTGTAACACACGTGTGCTTGTTTGTATTTTGCTGATTAAAGCTTATGTGTGTGTTTACAGGAGGGAAATGTTACCACGTGTGTCCCAACAAGGTGTGTTTGCCAAAGTCTTCAGTGTGCGATGGTGTTGTTGACTGCAAAGACCGCAGCGATGAACTCAACTGTACCAGAGCGTGTGAGTATTCATGATGTTGGATACAGTGACTGATCAGTTTGAGTGTATTTTATCACAATATGTAAAATTTATTAGTACTTTTGTGTATTTTTTTAATGCCCTTTGTTCCATGCTTTCTAATAATGTCTTTCATTCTCTTTAGACCTTAAAGGCTGCTCCTCATCCTCTTACAAATGTGCTAATGGAAAGTGTGTGAGTAAGGTTAACCCTGAGTGTGATGGAGTCAAAGACTGCTTTGACGGCTCTGATGAACTGCGCTGTGGTAAGCTGTAATTGTCGTTATGACTACAAACTGAATAAAAGTCCTCTGAATTCTGCTGTCATGATTTTTGTCTCTTCCTCTGTCTCCCTGTGTGTCCCAGGTTGTGGCACCAGGCCCAGGAAGCGTACTAAAATAGTGGGTGGCTCTGACGCTGGGGCGGGGTCATGGCCGTGGCAGGTCAGCCTCCAGATGGATCGCTACGGCCACGTCTGTGGAGCCACACTTGTCGCCAGCCGCTGGCTCATCTCTGCAGCTCATTGCTTCCAGGACTCAGACGCCATTAAGTAAGAGACACCTGGAAGCGTCGTTATGATAATCATAATTCTTGTGTGTGCTGTATTCATTTATGTTGTGTCTGCAGATATTCAGATGCCCGTGCATGGCGGGCCTATATGGGAATGCGTGTGATGACTACAGGGAACAACGGCGCAGCCACCAGACCGATCCGTCGGATCCTCCTCCACCCACAGTACGACCAGTTCACCTCTGACTACGACATCGCCCTCCTCGAGCTCAGTGCTCCAGTCTTCTTCAATGACCTGGTGCAGCCTGTGTGCGTCCCCGCGCCCTCACACACCTTCACAACAGGGACCAGCTGCTACGTCACAGGCTGGGGGGTCCTCATGGAGGACGGTAAGAGCTAAAGTACAAAAAGTATGTTTTTAAATCTTGCTGATGTTTTGAAACTAACTTCAGTCTGGGCTAACACAGACAAGCATCCAGTGTGGTAAAATTTACAATATACCACAAGATGTTTGATGTTTGTTTTAATTTTAGGTGAACTGGCCACTCGCTTACAAGAGGCCTCAGTGAAGATAATCAACAGGAATACTTGTAACAAGCTGTATGACGAGGCTGTTACTCCCAGGATGCTGTGCGCAGGGAACCTGCAGGGAGGGGTGGACGCCTGCCAGGTGAGTGTGTGCTTTACTGTTGCTGTGTCTTCTCACAAGTACCGTAAACAATTCAATTAGTAGCCCGGACTGTTATTTACTTAAATCACTGAACTCAACAGGCTTATATTTGGGACAGGCCTTTAATTCCTTTTAATCAAAACTGTTGTGCAGCAAAGATGGCGAATGTGATCAAATTGTTTATTTGAACCAGTGTGAATATTACTTGTATAAAAATGTGATGTAAAGACACCCATTTGGCAGCACTTGAGGACTGACAAACATGCAACAATTTTGGACTACAAAATGCAGACTTGATGTGCAGTGGCCGTATGACCGAATTCACTGTTTATCAGTGTTCATCAGTGTTCTGTGGCGCCCACCAGAGGAGAGAAGTGTGAACAGTTTGTGTCAAGGCTGTGAAGGGTTTGCAGTGATGTTTATAAAAAAAATGGCTTTCCTCATTGAATTCAGTTTCAGATTTATGTTCTCCATCTTCCAGAATTTCCCTTTAAACCACAACAGAGTAAACTGAGACTCACACATTCATATTTTCTGTCCTCTTTAGTGTCGCACATCCTCCATGTATCTGGACCTGTCTGTTATGAAAAGTCACTGCAGATTTTCTGGAAATGTTGTTATGTTCACGTGAATCATCGTACACGTGTGTCTCTCAGGGTGACTCAGGAGGTCCGTTGGTGTGTCTGGAGCGAGGCAAGCGGTGGTTCCTGGCAGGGATCGTGAGCTGGGGCGAGGGCTGTGCGAGGCAGAATCGCCCCGGTGTCTACACGCAGGTGGTCAAGTTCACTGACTGGATCCATCAGCAGACCAAAGGACAGGTGTGACTGAACAACACACTGACATGAAATAAAGACTTAACACACAGGACGAAGGTCTCAGACCTGGAGTCCATCTTCAGATCGTTGTCATGACTGCATGACAACACATTCAGTCAGTTTTTGGGAGTGTGTCCATGGCAACGGGCCTGCGGGGACATCATCAGCGCTCCAAACCGACCAGCTTCCTTATAATCTCCGACCACTGACAGTGGCTATGTTGACATGCACAAAAAAATGTAACCTGGTTGTTAAATTAACTTGATTTTGGGTCGTTACACATAAATGTTGGAATTTGGTTTGAATACCTTACACAGATTACAAATACAATACCAAATTATGTTAGTGAATCCTGTGCTAATTTCACAGGGTGCTTTAACATAAAACCACACTATCAGCTTTTAGTTTTCACTGCACACACATAGACCGAACTGTGGTTCAATATTTACGACTCTAATTTTGACAGAGCAATAGTTTGCTCAAAGTCAAGTCAAACTTTATTTGTAGAGCACCTTTAAAACAACAGTGAAGTGCTGATCAGTCACAAATTACCAAAGCAACACAGAGAGACAAACAGCAAAAGGAACAGATGAAAATAATAGAAATAATAGAGGACACATTGCAGCACAACAGAGGATGAAGTCAATTGAAATGTCAAGCTCAAATCAACGAGATGAGGAGGGTCTTCAGCAGCAACTTAAAGGTTTCTGTGGTCTGAGCAGTTTTCATTTGAATAGGTAAGGTGCAGAAGTTCGGTCACCACTGTTTTTGTGTTTTGTTCTGGGAATATCCAGGAGCATCTGATTGGTCAACTTCAGTGCTCCAACTAGAATATGAAGATGCAAAAGTTCTGCTTGATAAGGTGGCACCAGCTGGTTTAAAGCAGGATTTATACTTCTCCTTGGATATGTAACAACACGTCCTAGCGACACAGATGTCCTGTCTATTTTTGTAAGCTGAAACCATTTCCCTCAGTGGAAACAGCTTTTATTTACTTTAATTTCACAGATAAGAAACAATAAATTATGAAGACAATGAAACCTCCACAAAAATATCATTTTAAGTCTTGTGTGATTTATCCTGGCTTCATATATTTGTATATTTGTTTGGAAAACGTGTTTAGTATAAGACAGTTGTTTTGTCAGTGAGTTGTAATGGAGCCAAATTATGTACTGTTACCTTTGTTAAATGTTGCTGTTGTCCCTGGCTTCATATGAGTAGAGGAAAAGTCCACTAGCTGCTAGGCTAATTTATACAATGTAAAATGCTGTAGGCTTGTGCTAATAACGTTAGCATGTTGTATTTGTGGGGAAAATGTGTCCAGATAAAGACAAGTGTTTGTCTGTGAATGCTGCGAGTTATAGTGAAGCTGATTTGTGTACTTGTGTTTGAAATGGTTGCTATTAAGCCATGTTTAATGTGTGTTTAATGTGTGTTTTGAATCAACTAAACCCTGCCGCCAACTAGCTCACAATGGCATATGCCACATGTGTAGGCTACGGCGTATTCTCTGCATAGAGCTGACACACAAGTATAAATCCTGCTTAAAACCTTAAAAATAAGCAATAAAATCCTGAAATGGACAGGAAATTAGTTGAGGGAAGTCAGTACTGGTGTTATGTGATCACGTTTTCTGATTTCAAGCTAGAGATACAAGCGGCAGCATTATGTACTAACTGCAGATGTCAAACAGGCGATTGTTGTACACCCACATTACACCACAAACCAAGTGCCATCTAGTTCCATTATATTAGACAGAAGGCAGACATCTCTATGGCCAATATCTCCAACATTCTGCAACTCACGCCAAAACAATCCAGACTGAAAGATAGCACTACAGTTATTAGGACGAATATGTATATTTGGTTTTTGGGTGAACTGTCCCTTTAAGTCTCCTCAGTCAGATGGACTGATCAAGCCCAAAGTTCAAGAAACTAGCCAGGTTATCCCGTGCATGTAAATGTAGCCAGTTACTTCCTGTTTTTCCTGTCACAGCTGACCATGTCAGGTGGTGCCAACAAAAATCACAACGGACCTTTTACCGAATGTGGAAAGAGTTCTCTCCCCGCACGCATGTAACCATCTATTTTTTCCTCATCTACATTCGTCCATGTACTGTATATGTGTGTTCATGACCGACTGTATGTGTATTGTACTGTATGTGTATGTATGTGCATTTGTATATCATGAGTTTCTCTGAGTCATAGCCTTATGCTCAATATATTCTGTAATGGTAGAGAAGTGAAAAATCCTTCAGTAGGAGGTGATAATATATTTTGCATTTCAGTTTTACTGTGATTTAATTTATCATCACGGTGCCTCTGTTGTACATCATGCTCCATGAGAAGCATGATCACAGCTCCCTTTAAAAATCATGATGCTGGTTAATAAGATTATCAGGAGGAAACTTTACCAATCTTTTCTGTGCAGACACAATGGCATGTTCACCTGTCTCCCGCTGCTCATTCAGCTCACATCACCACCCAGTGGCCACTTTGTACCACCGTTTATTTTATGACCCGAGGGAATGATGCACCTCACACCCAAAGGATTAAAAAACATTGTGCATCATTGTTTAATTATACCAGATTATATGCTTTTACATTAAAGACACAGTTTGCAGTGCAGCAGGTCTTACAAAAACTGTTGTAATTATTATTACTATGACATTTATAGTGTTTTGTTTTTTCTTACTACAGTGTCCAAAAGTGAAATTTGGCTGAGGCTGGGCTGAGACATCTCTGCTGCTTTAGTGGTAATTGGTGCTTTGACTGAAAAGAGTGCAACATGAGGCACCTGTGCAGTACAATACTTTGGAGACAATATAATTTCATCACCATGATGTTACAGTTTGAGTAGGAAGTCACCTTAAAGCTAAGGTTACCTGTTTATACGTGACGAGTTCCCTGTTTTTCTAGTTGTGTGATTTGCTCGTCCAAGAAAATCTCTTCTTTGTTTACTTTCCGATGAAAGATTGAAATGTGAGAAACGTGATTGTCAGCTTGTTGATGAGAACACCACCCGTTTTCTCCGGTGCCTACGTGCTGATCACCGCGTATACCAATTCAGAGTACACGCAAGATTTAAGCACAGAGCTGCACATATGCGCATCCTCTCCGGCACTGGTGCGTAATTCTAGTCTGTTCTGGAAATAAAATAACTTGCAGATTTTTAGATGGGAAATGGCTTTTTCATGTATAAATGAATGTTTTAAAGTATGTCAAAAAGCAAAGGCTAGTTTGGACCGTTAACCTTTATTAACACCTCACAGGTCGATTGCTTGACCACTGGGGAGAACTAAAAGGGACTGCTGTTACGCGCCTTGGGTGTGTCAATGGACGTCACGGAAGTCCGCTATCCGGTGGCTGCACTGTGGGAACTGTATAAATCCGCGCCACTATCCAAAACGATGGGAAAAAGTTGCACTGGAGTTCAAGCGTGGTGTCCTGTTGCGTGATCTCCCGCAGCTATCCTCAGGAAACCAACCACCTCTATTCACTGACCGTCAGCGCTGAGCGCCACAGCCAAGTGCGCTGCGTTGTGTCCAGTCTGCTCTGGAGGGGGAAAACATCAGGAATAAAACTCGTCTTATATTTGATATTTGAAACCTCGGAGTCACCAGAGATGATGAATTTTATCCTCATCTGCCTGCTATGTGGATTGTATGGTGTTCTTGCAAAAGGTGAGTAACAAGTTCAGTTTTGTTGATGCAATAACAAAGGCTGCGCAGAGCACCTGCTGTAACGGTTTGAGCCGGTGTTGATAACTTACACAGCTACTTAAAGTTATTATTTAGGTTTTATTCGTAAGGCTTTAACGGTTTAATGGTAAACTAGTGATAACCTGTGGAAAATTGTATTTTACGCACGACTTTTATTATGAACATTGTTTCCCATGAGCCAGGGGGTCCTAACGGGTCATGAGGTATATTTACGCTCATCAAAAACAAAGTCATTTCCATCACTAAGGCAGAACATTCAGTCTTTACTTTGGAAGAAAACAAAAGATGCACAGATGTGGCTCTTCATTGTGGCGCGCTGTGGTGCTGCTGCTCGTTTATTGGGCAATTAAGTCGCCGGTGCGCTCGTGTGTCCGAGGCCGCTGAGCCTGTAAACCTCTATTGGCACCGAGTGCAGGGAGGGAGATAAGCGCTATCCTGCTGGACACTTGTTTGGATAATGCGGACCTCTGTGGCCCGGCTCCTTGTGCGCTTGGCCCCGACTGAATGGACACATGCAGGGCGTTGTTTCCTGAGACTGATGAGTTTGTCTAATGAAAGTTCTGATTTAAAAGAACGAGGGGTCGTGACCGACTGAAGAAAAATATCCACTGGGCAGGAACCGGGGTTAATATGCGCTTATTGCTCAAACAGTCGGCAGGTTGCTTTTATGCGCCTCGCAGACCTCTGTGGTTTTATTGGTCATTTAGAAGTCTTTTGTGGCTGAAAGACAAAAAGCTTCCATTGTTTTTTTGTCCCTGCAAAATAATGCAATGCGCAATGAAAATCAAGTTAAGAACTTAATATGCATGGCCTGATATTTTTTATATATATATATATAAACACATATGATCTATGTCAGTTAACATAATTAACTATTAATTAAGTAGCATTTGCTTTTTAAAATACTTGTTTTAAGTGACTTCTCTGTTGTCTATTTTAAAGAAAACTAAACTAATAAATAGCAGTTATCTGGTATTAATTGGTCAAATCAGCAAATAGGGGAGAGCTGTGAGGCCCAGTAGTTCAATTAGGCAAGGTTTTAAGGAACTTTATATATCTTTTTTTTTCTCTGGCCAATGCAATAATCTGTCAATCAACAAATAGTCTAAAACACAATCTAAAATCAGTACAATAAATATATTATCATGATAATAATCGGCATGTTGAGGACGTCAGGAGTCCTAATGTGCAACATGCATACAGCATCTTACAAACATTTTACATACTTATACATTCACTTTTATTAGTACCCATCCCATTGCCATTGTTAAAATATTATAATTAACTTTATTAGGTTAATGATGCAAATAACATCTGATAGAAGATCTTGATTTTTCTTTTTACAAAAAAACAACATACTTTTTATAACCAAATTTCATGAAACAATCTGCCCATATGATGATTCGGTTAAACAAATTTAGGTTCTTCTCTTTTAGCAGTAATATCCCCCCTTTATCCTCCCCCCAAAAATGCCCTCCCTGCTCATAAAAGCAAAATAATCAAAAATAAATAACAATAATAACATATATAAAGTAACTGATCAACAAAGAAAAAATCAAAATACATACTCAGCACAAAATCCACCCCTAAACAGGACATAATGAGTAAACATTGTCAATTAATTGACATTTTTATTATTTCAACAAGTTTTTAGCCTGTTTTGTTGCCCTATTACCTTAGACAACTGAGAGTGTTAGATGAATTCTCTAGAAATGATTTCATCATCTTAAAGCTCTTGAGATTAGATGCTGTGATGTCAATGCAGAGAGGTCTCGAGGTGGGCACTTGAATAGTGTTAAATGTCAGTTTTTTATAATAATGGTCATTTTTTCTCCTTGGACACGAACATCTGCATCATCAAGTGTTTCTTCTGAAATTCCTGATAGGTTAGTAAAGTTTTTTTTTCCCTGGGAGTGTTTAATGTGCAGAAACCTCCTACAAAAAACATAATGCCACATGATGGGTGTGTTGCATTTCTGTGGTTGGAAATGTGATGTTTTTCTTTCAATTTTACTCAGGTGCAGTAGCAGGAGAACTGCACTGAGATATTTAGAAATGGTGCCATTAGACGCTCCACAGCTATGTGAGAAGGCCTCAACAAGGCCTGGTGGAGATCACTAACTTCCCCTCCGTCTTCCCTCACACTGTCATGTGTGTGTGTTTCTTGCCTACTCACTCACACACTGTGAAACCCAAGGAAATAGTATAGGAAGTGCTAACAGTGTGAGTAATGCTAGATCTGCTGAATGGGGCATCCACTGGGAACAATGATGCTGACAATAAACGGTAATAATGGACTTTCGTGATAAACTAACTCACTGCTGTAGGAGTGATTTAACTACTCGCAGAGCAGTGACACAGTTGAGTTGTGAGGAGTGTTTTGAGCTGTACACCCTGTAAGGAGCAGTCAGTGAAGGACGGACTTCCCTGAATGATGTTTCCGCTGTTGTTGGGAGGAAGGAAGGGCGGACAGACAGACGTCTTTATCTCTCATTAATAAACCTCAGCGATGGAGTGGAGAAATGCCTTTATTTGATAAACAAGAGGCACACTGCTTACGCATTTCCACACAAGCCGTCAAGTGGCCTGAGTGAGGAGATGAGCAGAGGGTCACAGATACAGTGGCCTGGATGTACTACGTGCTGTGGAGCCGGGACTCACACAGACAGACGGTTCTGCAATCAGTCAAGAGTCCGGTTTAGTCCGGTTTGTAATGGACAGAGCTTACAGGAACTGTCCACAATATTTATTGGTTGTAAAGTGTTTTGTCTTTCAGGATTTCCTCGGAAAGTGGTCTCATGCAGATCTGGGTCAACACAAAGGGACTTGGACCTTCTCGTTCATGACTCCCAGTCATACGATTAGAATTGAAAATTTTGATATATAAGTTTATTAATTAGTAGAACTCATTCCCTTGTTTCAGAAAGTAAACACCCTGCTCAGATGTCCCTAAAGAATATTGCATGATGAACTCTTACAAGCTGACCTTGACCTCTGACCTCTCTGAAGGATTCATGTCTGTAAATAAATCCTTTATAATTACTATTTGACTTCCCATACTAGTTTGGCAGTGCAGTTATTAAGTCATGGGATGTTGCTCCCACTACAGACATCTGATTCTCATCCTTCTCCTGCCTCTGCAGACAAAGATCAGAAGGGGAAGTACAGCGTTCCTATTCTGGATGTGAAAACCCGGCAGCTGGTTCATGACATCAACCAGACACTACTGCTCAGCTGCAGGTGAGTTTCAGGTAGACAGATCCAATCCAGAAACCCTAATGTGGGCAACAGTGTTGCATGACAGAGCTTACAATATTACAATAGCTGTGAACAAAGCAAACACCCCCCAAACATCTTTAAGACTTAATTATCTTAGAGTCATATATAAAATGATCGTCAAAATCACCACCAGCACACTCACTGTTATTAGACAATTTATTGAGATACCAAGTTGTTGTAGAGGCAATTTACTGACTTTTTTCCAACTTAAAGGTCCAGTGTGTAGGATTTAGGGACATCTACTGGTAGAAATGGTATATAGAATTCATAACTACCTTTTCATTAGTTTATAATCACCCAAAAATACGAATTTTTGTGTTTATGTTACATTAGATTGAGCCCTTTATAATGGAGTTGAGCAGGTCCTCTACCACAGAGGCCACCATGTTGTTCTATGGCAGCCCACAATGGACAAACCAAACACTGGCTCTAGATAGGGCCATTCACATTTTCGCTCTTTTGCATTTTCATGTCAGCCACCATAGTTTTCCTACACGCTTCGCACATGAGAGAAGGTTCAGTCTTGCAACCCCACCACCACCACCACCACCACCACATGCCACTTAAGTCCACACTCTGGACCTTTAAATTTATATCGGCAATAGATTTGCAACATATAAACACTTTATTCACATGTTACGCCATTCATCATTCATTGCTAATAGATCTAGTTGTAAATATGTTTAGATATTTTGGTTTTGACTCTTGCGTAGTGTCATGTTTTCTCTTTACCCACCCAGTTGTGATTCTTGTGCTCTCAATAGGCGATATAAGTGTCTCCATTAAAATATTTCTTCAACAGTGGTCCTACAGGGAATTTATTTCTCCCGAGCTCTTCCTAATATCTTTATATTCTTGTTATTGATAGTTTCTAAGCCAAAGATCTGTTGCTTCCTATTACACACTCCACATGTGTCAACAAAACCAGACAAGATGTTTTCCATGCAAAGTTTGTAGTCATAGGCTAGAATTCGGAGGGACACGTGGGACACCCTCAATATTTAGAACCTGTACATTTGTGTCACCCAAAAAATATGTGAAAGTAGCAGAAGACTTTTGATTTGATGATATTTAAGGTATTTCCACCATATACTAATGCAGAAAATGCACAAACTGGTGCAAAAAAATTAGCATAATGTAGGAAGTAAAGTGCTGATGCTCAAAATTTCTTAGCACAGGACCCCCAAACCCCCATTTCATACAATTTTATTCTCATTTTCCACATTCAACACCAAAACATCATACAATCCGAAGCAGACACTAATACATGAGGGATCTGAGTCTTAAAAAGCCCTTTAGTGCATCTTCATAAGGCTTCTCAGTGTGATTTAAAGCTCTTGAAAATAAAGTCTTCCTACCCCTTATGGTGAAACAGTCTTTGGCTAAAGATATATACATCCCATGATGAAAGCCGCCATTTTCTAAGCAAACTCTCGACACTCTGTACCTGTTGACCAGGGGTCGCTGGGAGCTGACTTGGGCGTTCCCATCAGGTTTGGCCAGAGATCAGGTGCAAGTAAAGGAGTCTCGCTGTGGCAAGACGAGCCAGCAGTACTGCAGCCAAGTGACGGTGAGCAGCGCTCAGGCCCAGCACACCGGCCTGTTCCACTGCAGGTACCGACACCGACCCCGGAGACAGACCTCCATCTATGTATATGTCACAGGTAAGACACTGCTGCCCGAGGTCCAAGAGTTTAGCTGACACTTCTTTTCTCTTTTGTCTCTCTCATAGAGCAGCCCTTCATGCCTTCACCCCTTCATGCTCATTGTTTATATCCCCAGGTTAAACAGGATGTGGTGGGTGCTAAATACAGACCAATGCCAGAGAGCCAATTATATCTAAACACTGTTTGTCCCAACAACACATCCTTCTAGATGACTCTGGCACAGTTTCATCCCCCTCCTCCCCTGCCTCTCTTTTCTCAGCCCCGGCCTACCTCCCCGTTGTCTATATATAAATCCTTTTTTACTTTCATTTACGTGCTACCTCGGGGCCAGGAATAGCCCAGCTGCTGAAAGGCTCAGGCCTGGGCAGAGTTTCCCAGGGCATCAGCCTTATCTGCTCTGCTCAGCCTTGCTTGAAGCATCCTGTGCTTGGGGGAGGAGGGGAAGGGCTTGAAGGGGGTGTGCTGGGAGGGGATGTCGCTGTGTCTCTACAAGGAGGCGATGGGGAGGTGTATGGAAGTGCATGTGTGTGTGTGTGTGTGTGCATGTGTGTGAGAGAGGAGCTGAGAAGGATAAGATGAAGGCCAGCGGCTCAGTGGTATCAAGGGGCAGAGGAGGCACGATGTCTACCCGGGCGGCTCCTCCCTGTCCTGGAGGGTGACGCTGGTCGGGCTGGGCCGGGCAACGAGCTGGGCTGGAGGCCAGGGTCACAGGGCACGCTACTGTTTGGCCAACAGGACCCTCGAGGGCCATCAATCGCTCAGGTCACCATGTCCATTAAGCGTCAGACTTGGCCTGCAGCTCTTCTCAGACGTTGCCTCCCTCCCTGAGTCCTCTATTAGGAATCAAAGCAAGAGAAGGAAGCCCTCGGTCCGCTAGTCCTTTGGGTACTTTTGTTCGAATGTTCAGAGATTTGCTTTCCTTGAATAACACCCTACGGTAACAAACAATACAGTGAGCAACACCCACACTTTTCAATGGCACAGGACTATTACAGTGGTCGAGCTGGGAGAAGAAAAAGCTCAGAGAGGCTGTTTGATTGCCTCTAAACAATCTGTGTGTTTATTGTTGACTTCACGCAGTTATTTACTGAATGGGTATTCAATGAATGGGCGTGGAGTATGTTTAGGAGTGTGTGTCTGTTTGTTTTTGTTTATTGCTGAGATTGATACTTGGAAGTGTTTGTTTGTGTGTTTGTGTACAGAGGCAGGTGATTGTTATCTTTCCTCTTTGTGTGTACATGAAATTAAAGGGTCAGGTCATAGAAAATCATAGAAAAATATGTTTTCTCACTCGGCCCAGGAGTTATTTTCCACTGGGGACGGAAAAATCCCCACAAATAAAAAGACAAATAAAACTTAAATAAAAGAAAGTATTTTTTTTTTTAACTTTTATTATGTGCCCACACCCCAAATCTGACACCAAACGTATTACAATGCACCATGCAGATTTTATTGACTTTAATAATAATGATAATAATAATAATAATAGATTAATAAAGTGCCTTTTATACAGGGGGTGTAGCTCAGATTGCTTTGAGGAGAAGAAACAACAGAATGAATACAGGCACATTAATAAGGGAAAGTACTGCTTAATAAAACAAACCAATTACATGAATAACAAACAAAAGAAGCAGCACACAGCAAGAACAGACAGGCTAAATTTAATAGAATATGTGAGAGATAAAAACAAGGAAGGCATATGAAGAATATAACAGAATAAAACAAAGGAAAGTTTTCATCTCTTGTGGCCTTGGTTAGAGAAGCCTTTTAAACAAGTAAAAGAATCTTAAAATCAATCCTAAGAGACACCTAGAGTGGGTGATTTACTCTCTATGTCTTGTTCTAGTTAAAAGCCTGGCAGCAGACCTCTGAATTAATTGTAGTTTATCAATGGATTGTTTTGAAAGAACAGTGAAGAGAGCATTACAATAGTCCAGAGGTCGGCAACCTGCAGCTCCGGAGCCACATGTGGCTCTTTATCCCCTCTACAATGGCTCCCTGTGGGTTTGCCAAAATACAGAAAATAAATTGATAATAAAATAAAACAGAATATAAAAAATAAAATAAAATAATATTTAAATAAAATAATATAAAATATATATTTTTTAACATTTCAATTTTCATACATCATTATTTTGGACCTAAAGTGAGTTTACATACACAGATTGTAAAAATGTCTAGCCTATACACTGATAAAAAAATTCTTTACATTTTGTCAACTAAAATGTTTGTCATACGTCTACAACCTGATATCTTTTCCTCTAAATGTTGCCGCTCAATGTGGATGACTCGCTGGCTAGGCTAACTATTGATTCCAAATCCAAAAATGGAAAGCAGAGAACTTAACAGTGAGTGGACAGATTGGTTTGCTGTCACCATTAAAATAGCAAATAATCAGGAGTAGCCCCCTGTGTCATTATAAGACAGATTTTTTTTTTTCTTTTTTTTGGCCAAAAAGGTTGCTGACTCCTACAGTCTAACCTACTCGAAATAAATGCATTAACAAGTTTTTCGACATTTGTTGATTAGTCTGTGTTTTCATTTGTCTCTGAGATAACTGTCTCCATTCCAGTACAGCTGCAGTGAATGAAAGTCTGTTTCTCTCAGCATTAACAAAAAACAATAGCAGCATCTCTTTCCTGAAACTGTATCCCTGTGAAACTTTCACTGGAACTTCTCTCTACCGTAGAAAAAATTCCCATGAAAACTGTCGATAGTGACGTCTGTGGGTTATCCAGGACACACTTTCTGGAAAGACAGGTTCTGGTTGAATTTCTGAAAAGTCCGTTTTCAGTGCTGTGAGCACCACAAACATAGGTTCATTTACCCGGTATTGAGGCAGAAATATAAAAAATAAATAGTCTTTTTCCTGCAAAAATATCAAACAATCTCTCGTTCTGACTTCTTAGCTGATTTTCTCTCTTTTATATCACTGCAGTTGAGTATCTTTGAGTTTATTTTTATTGAGTTTAAATTAGGGATGCACTATATTGGATTTCTTGCCAATGACTGATATACTAATATGTAACAACTCAATTGACCGTTAGCCGATACCAATATCGATAAATCCACTCTTTTCCGCACCTAACTTTAGTGATCATCAAGTCTCTTCTGTAGTGGAATTATTATTATATAATATGCATGTATACTCCTATTGTGATGGCCCACCAGCAGATGGAGACATGAAATACAATATTTTCATATTTAAAATATTCATTCATCATGCAAAATTAGACAAAGCATTTTGGCTGATTCAGTTCATTTTAAAGCCGATAATGGCCGATACCGATGGTGTCTGGCAAAGTAAAAAACAAATAAGTCTGCACACCAAGTAGCTCCCGTTTAAAAGGACTTTGATGCAGAGTGACGTTTTGAGCCACATGGCTCTTCCTCAGACTTCGGGCTGTGTCGCCCAAAACGTTACTCTGCATAAAAATCCTTCTAAACGCGAGCTACTTGGTGTGCGGACTTATTTGTTTTTTACTTTGCCAGGTGTTTCTTTGGTCCAGCACCCACTCCATTGGACGTTGGAATGTCTATGTCTTTTGTACTGTCTTTATGCAGATGACGTACCAGTATTATCAGCATGTCGGCTGATTCCAATATTCCATTTTAAAGCTAATATCGTCCGATACCGATGACAGGCCGATGTCATTGTGCATCCCTAGTTTAAATAATTGGTTATCTAAAATAGGACATTTGAGGATATCAGCTTGGACTCAGAGACGCTGCCACAGACTTTCTTCACTATGTTTTGACACCACAAAGCAAAAAGTAATAATCGAGAAAGATTTCTTGATAATGAATATAATTGTTAGTTGCAGCCTGAAAGTATAATATACGACAAATATAAAGTAAAACCACCACCAGTGCAAGGTTAAGTCCCACGAGAGGTAAGTGAGAAAATATGTTTTTCTGTATTTTTTATGAATCTGTACATGTGGTTGTAAGCTCTTATTGATGTGATATTGGTGTGTGAGACAGAAAAGAGTCTTGTTCATGCATTTATTTGACATGCTTATTATCTGTACTATACGTGTCCCTGACCGCAGTGTTTGGGTTTCAGACAGCCAGCAGCCATTTGTGGAACATCCGGGTATGAGCCCAGATGTGTTGTACATGAAGGAGAAGCAGCCGCTGGTCATCCCCTGCCAGGTCACCCACCCTAACATCACCACCACACTCGTCAAGGTCAGTGCAAGAAAAATATGAATGAAATCACAAGCAGACAAGTTGGATGTCTTTTTAATTCACACTTGGTGCAGAGATTCTCTCTGTATCCGGATCTGTACATGTAGTGAGTGTATTGTTCTCTGTACAGTTACACCACTCACATTCTCTGCACATCATCACTTCCCAGTTTGTTCCATCGGAGCTCACATATGAACACAGTGCACCGTCCCGTTGTTTCCCCCTCTCTAGATCATTCGCCACATTGTTCTTATCTTGGCAGCCATTACGCAGTGGTGTGTGTGTCCGTTTGTTTGTGTCCGTCTGCGGATATGTGTGAAAGTGTGTGCGGATATGGTTGTGAGTGTTGGTGCTTGAGTGCTGAGTGAGGGGGCGAGTGAGACAGTGTTACTAAGTGCAAAGAAGAGCATTGAGAGGGCCTGCTGTCTGCATGCGTGTCAGGTTTTTTCTGAGTACATGTTGTTTTATGGATGTTATTTGCCTGTGAATGAAACAAAACGACATCCATCTGCCTGAACCTGCAAGAAAACCTTCCAGTCAGAGATGCCCCTTTCTTTACTGACTCTTTCCGATGGAGCGGCGCCCACAACGTCCTGTTGGCACTGTTTCTACCTCTGGAGACAGGACGTGGGGTCTGGAGTGCCCCTTTGGCCCCTGGCCAGCACAACTTCCCACGTCTCACCCTCCACTTCTTGTAGTAGGAATCCTGGCTGCCAACTTCCCCTGACTGATGCTTTAAACAGCTGGTTTGCGGAGGAAGCAGAGGCAACTACTGTTGGCCCTGACGGATCAAAGTACAGTAGATTCTCTTTAATCACAAGTCCTGACCGTTAATATGACGCCTTGTGCGTCACTGTAGGAAGCTTATTGTGGTGTCACTACAATAGAGTTAACTCTCTTCATCAGATATCTACAACAGATATGCTGATATTTGCCAACTCTGACCACGCACTCTTAGAGAATTTGTTGTTCTCTCTTCTGGGCGGAGATACAGGTGCCCCAGGGTAAAAAGCAACAAGTTTAAATTTCCTTTGTTGCAAGTGACTGCACTGCTCAGCAGCAATTTATCATGGCTACTAATGCAATGGTTCGATACCTTTATTAATCAGATACATCAGATTAAGTGGTTGATCAAAAAAAATTACACAGCAAAACATAAAAATAGCAAAACATTGCAATGCCACGACAAGCAACCATGCAAAGGCACTGCTGTAAGAATGAATAATAAGCGAATGTAATCATTATCACCAGTTCTAGTATTCTAGTTTTATAGAGTATGGTTTCTCCAAATGGTGTTTGCATACCCCATGTTGACTCCATGGCTACGGCTTCGAAAAAAAAGAACCAAAATGTATTAAAGGGACACTCCAACAATTTAATATTGCACTTCTATGAACTATGGTTCAGAAAGTTCAGAAATCCTACACTTCCCATCATACAACTCAAACACATCTCTGCCTGGTGGATGTCCATGTCTCTCGGTCTATTCACCCCCAGTTTGTACCACATGCTTTTATTTTCCTGAGGTGGACATGAACTCAGTCTCATGGCAAGCCATATAACTGTTGTTGAGATATTTCACGCTTGATCACAGTGGTGGACGGACTGAAAGACTGACACTGCTATGCATAGAGCCACGCTGCTAACATGGCTAAAAAGCAAGATTAATAATGCAACAGAAGAACGTGTTGGGAACTTGAGGATTGGGATCCAAGAAGTGTAAACATCCCCCGCATGACATGTTGTACTACTTCTCCAGCGTATGAGTATGATGCTAAAACAGTCATGGCTGGACATCAACACACACATGTTTTTGTGCTGCTTCTATCCCCTCACAAATGCCTGGAAGCACTAAGGTAATTACACTAAAAATAGCTCTCCTCTTCCTTCATCTCCCTCCTCCGACCCTGCGCTGGCCGGTCTGAACCAGGAATCCACTCACTGTCACAGCCCCTGGAGTGTTTTTTTCCTGGAGGAATTTTGCACTTTACCCGGATCTCTAATATGACCCTTCTCAGCGGGAACAATACTCAGGAGGCTCTGCTCTCTCACTCTCGCTGTGAAAGTGACCAGGAGGTCCTGGAGGTCCGGGATGACGGGGTCGACCTGGGGTTCCAGTCAAAATGTCTATATCCTGTAGTAACAGGATGCGAGCAGATGGACTGGAGTCACGTTTCTCATATCCTGACTCCTCTGGCTCCGTCACACCTCCTCCTGTTTCTACACCTTCACCTTTGCATAGCCAACTCTCCATATAGGTTTAGAGGATGGGGGTAAGAGGGGCAGAAAGGGCACTAAGGGCACTCAGACGGGGTGTCAGTGAGTTCAGGAGTGGGAAGGATCTACTTTACAGGACCAAGAAAAGAGGAGGAGGAGGAGCTTGGTGGCGTCTGAGAGGGTCACCTCACTCTGGGAGGGGGGATATCAGCCAGTTCACACTGGGGGTGCAGGAGTGGGGGGAAGTGAGTGTGATGGTGGTGGGGCAGGTGGGGATGGGGGTGGGGGGTGGGGGGGTGTCCACCTGTTCCCTTGAGAGTGGGTGGGAGGCTTCCACTGTGTCACAGAAACTCTAGTAAACATTTCCTCGGGGCTGCCTCCAAAAAAACAACAAGGTTACACAGTTACACAAGAGTCCTTGTTGAGGAGGCCAAGAATTATAAAACCAACAGTGTGCGAATACAGGCAGCATCATCTGGGGCTTCTTTTGACAGGTGTTACTCTGTGATTAGCATCTTCTAGATGAGTTTTTTAGGGGAAATGTAACTATCTTACCACTAAGAGTGAAAACAAAAAACGTAAAACCTGCATTTGAGATCAAGCTTGCACAAAATGCAATCCAATAGCTTCTTTGCATGTGACGTCACACATCAGTGCAGTGATGGAGGGCAGGCAACTGGAGGCAAAGACTACCGACACTGCAAAATAACGGCTATGATTTGTGCTGTTTATGGTAACTCCATGAATCAAACTGGGGAAAAACCATGGCCATTTTAAGCCACAAAAATAGTGAGGAAGATAAAAAAAAAAGTCATCAAGAAACAACAGCAGATATGGATCAAAAACCTCTGTCTTCAGTCTGGAGTAAACTAATTTAAAACTTTAAAGCATTGTGTTAAACATGCCTCAGATTGGATGCAGAAGCTATTCTGTGTTTTTAGCCACGACCCAGATTTTTAACAGCGTTTCACCAAACCTCTGGGAATGCTTGACCTAGCAGGTAGAAAATGGTAGCTTAAGTTATCTATGATTAACCTGACAACGGTGCATTCATGTAGAGTTGAAATATTAAGACAGTCATTTACTCACTCAGCAAAAAACAAGACATCAGTCATTTCAGTCATGGAGCCAACCACACACAAATTAGTTATAGTCCACTAGGCTCTAAAATGCTTTCATCGGCTTGTTGTGTAAGGTTAGCAACGTTAAGAGGTCTGGAGGACGAGTTAATTTGCAATGACAGTCGTGTTCACACGGGGCAAATCAGTCATGTTGTGGGAAATATAACGTTTGCCACATTTTGTATGGATCACATCCAACATGAGTTTCAATTTTCTGATAGTCCCTGCTGCCTGCAGGTTCATCCAACCATTTTATGTAGTCATTTTCCTCAATTTCCAACATGGATTTATCACTTCCTGCCCTCCATCAGAATTTTTTGTGTCATAATATTTAGATGATCGCAAACAAATCCTGCAGCTAAGTGAGCACAATTTTGTTTGGGTCCTAGAGACGCGAATTTTAAAATGAATAAGGTGTAAATAATAAGATTAATGATGGCTTTATTTCATTTAGCTGCTTTAGCTTCTGGTATCAGGGCTGTAGATTTTAGACTGAGCTTGAGTTAGACTTGCTAACGTCCAAACAGCAAGGTTTTGAGACTTGACTTGTACTTGACCTTCTCTCTGACAGCAAATCAAATGCAAATGACACAGACCATTTCCCTCCTGTGTATAATCACAGCTTTAACAGGGTGTTGCACAACATATATGACCACATTCCTTCCTAGTTTTGCAAATTTTTGTGGGTTAAACATCAAGTTAGTCATTGTCATGGATTTCTGTTGCAGTGACTCCGTTGTTCCCTAATTTCTCCCCTTGTATGTGAGATTTCAGCTGCACTCGAGTGGTGACAGTGTGTCATGATTTTGGTACAGTGAAACTAAAATGGGTGTTGTCTTCTCCTCCCACAGTTCCCCAGTCACAGCCTGAGTCCAGACCAGAGGAACATCATCTGGAACAGCAAGCAAGGTTTCACCATCCGAACCCCCACCTTCTACTACATCGGCCTCTTCTACTGCCAGACAATCACTAATGGCATCACACACAAGTCACGTGTATACTTTATACACAGACCAGGTCAGAAGTGCATGAAGTCCTTTTAGATACACAGTAAATCACCCATAAACACGCATGTGTGTGTATCATTTCCTACATTTCTTTCTGTCTTGCCACAGTGAGTAACATCATGGAGGTGTATCTGAACAGCAGTGGACCTGTGCAGGCCCTGAAGGGGGAGAGACTGGTCATGAACTGCACCGCCACCGGGGAGTTGAACACCAGAGTGAACATCACCTGGGACTACCCTGGAAAGGTCAGAGCTGCATTAACGTCTGTGGAGACCTTGTGTAAACCAAAGGAGCACAGGTTTAGATGGCAAATGACCTTTGACAGACTCTGAGCAAGAGTGTATAATTCTGTCAGCCTGCAGAGACGAGCTACTTTATTGATCGTCAAAAGAACATGGAAAAAGTACTTCTTTAAAAGTTTATTCGAGCAAAAGCAAAAGGTTGCCATCTTGAAATGTACTATTTCTAGTTTGACTATTTATCATTATTTAAAGGGACAGTTCACTCCCAGATCAAAAATACATTATTTTCCTCTTACCTGTAAAGTTTTTTATCAGTCTAGATTGTTTTCATGTGAGTTGCCAAGTGTTGGCAATATCGGCTGTAAAGATGTCTGCCTTCTCTCGGATATAATGGAACTAGATGGCACTCGGCTTGTGGTGCTCAAAGTGCCAAAAAATTACATTTGAAAAACTCAACAGCAATGTCTCTTTCCATAAATCATGACCTGGTTACTCAAGATAATCCACAGAGCTTATTGTGAGCAGATTCATGTAGGGACTATTTTCTCTCTGTTGAACTAAACCTGCCAACCGAGCAGAAGAAAGTGCATCCTCTAATATCATCCTCCTTGGCTGAGCTGTAACGTTAGCAACTACAGTGGTGCTAGGTGAGCCAGCAGTAGATGCTCACTTCCTTCTGCTCAGTTGGCAGGTGTAGTTTGGTAGACAGGAAATAGTTCCTACAGAAACAACAAGGTCTGTGGATTATCTTGAGTAACCAGGTGGTGATTTCTGCAAAGAGACATTGCTGTTGAGCTTTTAAAATATATATTTTTTTGCACTTTGAGCACCACAAGCTGAGTGCCATCTAGTTTTATCATACTGGAGAGAAGGCAGACATCTCTACGGCTGATATCTCCAACACTCACCAACTCACACCAAAACAATCTAGATAAATGAATATCACTACAGGTAAAAGGGAAAAAGATTTTGATTTTGGGGTGAAATGTGCCTTTAATAAATCATTTATTAAAGCTTTATACATTTGTGAGTAGCCATTTGTAAAGACAAGGTTTTGGTTTTCAGGTTGTAAAAGAATATTACTGGACAGTTTGATGACATGCTACAGAGCAGCTATTGTTAAGATTTTAACATTTACAATTCTGGATTACCCACTCTAACAGAACAATAGTCATTCATTAATACTCACTGTCTAATAATAACACCAAATGTGGAGTTGTAAATTGTTGGATTTAAACTGGTGTTGGTTTAGATGCTCTGTGGACTTTTATTCTTTGCATTTTTAATCTTTTTTGTGGTAGCTGACAGTGGAGACAGACAGGAAATGTGTGGTCAGAGTGAGTGGATGGTATGCAACAAAGGTCACCAAGTGAAATCAAACCAAATATATTGAGATTAAATGGTCAGCACTACTGAGAATCCTTGAATTAAAAAGTTAAACAAAAGCTGGTTTTAGTCATGTCAGATGAGAATTTACACCAGCCAAGGGGATTTTGTCCTCATGAATGCCCTATTACTGATCTATACAATTAATGAATCACTTACTGACCATTAATAAAGCATTTAATTACACCGTCTGTAAAGTTTGCTTCATCAGGAAATGGTTCCTACACCCCTTAAGTAAATACAAAAGTAAAAGCAAAAGCAAAAGCAAAAGCAAAAGCAAAAGCAAAACAAAACAAAAACAGGATAAACAAAAAAATAACAACTTTAATGTCTCAGTAATTCAGTCAAGAGATAGCCTGCTGCACTGTGGGTCCTAGCACTTGGATTTAAAAGTTTTCGAAATAAGATCTCAAGGACACACAGGTGAGCCTTCAGTGTTAATGCTGAGGCTCTGTCTTCCTCTCCACCTTCAGATTAACAACACCGGCTCCACCTACAAGAGGCTCCTGAAACACAGAACGCACATGCTGTTCTACAACATTCTGACCATCCCGAAGCTCCAGCGTTCAGACCGAGGTCTCTACACGTGCCGTGTGACCAGCGGGGAAAACACCAAACAGCAGCAAGTCACTGTTACTGTGTATGGTGGGTGTCTTCCTCTGACACTCCCTGACATTGACATGATGACCAGAGACATATCATCAGATTACTCATTGATATTTTTAAAATTACAGTGAATTTCATTCCAGTGATGGTCAACTTATCTTTTTTTGACAGACTGAGTCACTGTAGTCTTACACAAATATGTGCATGTGTCTCCTTATTTTAGACCGTCCGTTTATTCGCCTGAAGCCCAGGCATGAATCTGTGATGGAGGTACAGGCAGGACAGAAATCTTACAGAATCTCTCCCAAACTGCGAGCGTACCCTGCACCTGAAGTCATCTGGTAAGAGGTCACCTTGATCCCTAAAATCACACCATTTTTTGCCTTCCTTTTTTTAATGTATCTCAATCTCTGGCACACTT
Source organism: Epinephelus moara (assembly GCF_006386435.1). Classification (NCBI taxonomy): domain Eukaryota; kingdom Metazoa; phylum Chordata; class Actinopteri; order Perciformes; family Serranidae; genus Epinephelus; species Epinephelus moara. The sequence goes on from NC_065516.1 coordinate 18,700,039, forward strand.
CCTCAACACCATTTCCTTCGAAAGTTCATGGGAAGTATTGCTCATCATATTTAGTCATCAAAAAGTAATTCTGTAATTTCAATTTTAGACTTCCAAATAACTTTCCTCCTTAAAACTTTGGCACGTAGTCCCTCAAACTTTGCTGAGCTCTTTATTTTTCTGTCAGGTTGAAGGATGGCAAGGCGGCAGCAGAGCAGTGCTCCAGATATCACATGGATGGGAGTTCCCTGGTGATTCGGGATGTGGCAGAGGAGGATGCTGGGAAGTACACCGTCCTGGTACGAAACCAGGAACATGGACTTTTCCAGAATCTAACACTCACACTTGTGGTCAAAGGTGAGAAATTGAATTATTCACCCACCAACCACCTTTAGCACTGCCTTAGACTTCGCTCAGTGTTTCAACTTGTGTTTGTCTCTTGTCTGACAGTGAGTCCTCAGATAGGGGAGAAAGCGGTGTCGTTGCAGGACCCGGGCTCAGTGCCACGGGGGAGCAGACAAGCCCTTCACTGCACGTCCCATGGAGTCCCTCCCCCGCATATCCAGTGGCTTTGGCATCCCTGCCCGTCCAAAGGCCTGTAAGTAGCCAATAGAACAGTGGTTCCCAACTGGACTAACCACAGTGTCCAGATTTCTCCTTAGTCATTAGTTTAAGGTCCACACAGTTTAATATATTCAGCATCATACTTAGATTTGGTGACCTTGTAGAGCTAGTTTGCTGTCCCTGTCAAGTAGCTGTCGTTTCATCACTCACTCTACAGCAGGAAACAGCACTTCAAAATAAAAGCTCTTTGCCAGGAATTCACCATACTTTAAAAAAGTGTTGTTTTTTTTTACAAATTTGGCATGTTTTCGAGTCACTTCAGTCCATTCAGAATGGACCTGCAACGCACTTTTGGACCGTGACCCTCCAGTTGGTAACCACTGCTTTAGAAGACTTAATCTAGCCCAGTGTGCGCATTAAAATCTCACCAGTAAACCACTGGAAAATGGCTCTTAATTTTAACCAACTTGAGGGAGCAGTGTATAAGATTTAGGGGATTTAGTGGCATCGAGCAGTGACGATCGCAGATTGCATCCAGCTGAAACTTCTCCCGGTTAGAATTCATCGTTCAGGAGGTTTTTATTGGGAGCTGAATTATCTGCAGAGGTCTCTTCCTCTCTGAAACAATCAGACCAAGCGATTTAAACCAGTAAAAACACTGAATAAAGCAGTTTCACGCTACAAATCAATGTTTCTCCTACGCTGTTTGGCACGTCACAGACAGGCCGCCAGCCTAGCACCTGATAATGTGTGCTCACCTTTTTTTTCTAATAACATAAGATCCAGACATTCTGTAGGTTTTTACAGGGAGCCAAATTCTCTGCAGAGGTCTCTTCCTTTCCAAAATATACAGACCTGGTGATTTAAAACACTGAATAAAGCAGTTTGATGTCAGTGTTTTTCCAACATTGCTTGTCGCAGAGGAGCTAACTATGGTGGCCGACGCAAAAATGCGAACGACACTATCTAGAGCCAGTGTTTGGTTTGTCTGTTCTGGGCTACTGTAGAAAGATGGCAGACTCTGTGGACGAGAGATATAAAAGTCTCATTTTAAGATAATTAAAACACAGTGGTTTTTATTTTCAGGTGATTATACACTAAAGAAAATTTCCCGAGTATATTATATTCCATTCTGTCGTTATGTCCCCCTGAATCCTACACACTGGACCGTTAATATGTTAGAAAAAATTAAAGAGTAAAAAAAGAATATAAATTATATACAAATAGTCAAATCCATCTAATGACACATTTTGGCTGTTTATAGTTAGTATGCGTTTTAAATTACTATATTTTGTGTAGGTTTTGGCTGCATAGGCTAAGAATAATATTAATGCCACAATGTTACAAACATGGAGCAAAAAAAAATTATGTATTGTTTGTTTTATGTTGTTATTTGGTGTGTGTGTGTGTGTGTGTGTGTGATATTGAAAAACGAGACATGTTTTGTCTATTTCAGCATGTGTTCAGACAGCGTTTCCTTCTTGTAACCAGAACAGATGCCTTTGGGGGCCTTTCATGTGCGGGAATGTGTGAAAATGTGTGTGTGTTTATTCATGTGTGTGTGTGTGCACACTCACATACATGTGTGTATGTGTCTCATCATGTATGTGTTTGTATGTTTGCTTGCTTGTGCAACTCTTTCTCCATATGTTTGTTCTTTTACTGTCCGCTTTTCCTTTTTCATGTTTGTTTAAATGTATACAAATGCATAGCCTGTGTCTGTGTGTGTGTGTGTGTGTGTCAGAATGTGTGTGTGTGTGTGTGTGTGTGTGTGTGTGCGCCTGGTACATTCACAGACACCGTACACAGTGTATCTCAGACTTGAAAGGACAGAGAAAAAAAAACACACTTCAATAGAAGCCAGTTCCGTGCTCTCAGTCACGATTTGTTGGTTTCCAAATCAAACGCTATGATTTAATGAATTTCCTGTCCAGGACGCAGGGTAAGAGGCCTGTTTATTATTGTGATTGCACACCGCATCCTGTGATGCCTTTTCTTATATCTGACACACACACTATATATAAAGTTCTCATGAGAAATGGCCCAACCCAGTGATGCCGAGGGACAGTCATTTAGTCAACACACACGAGTGCTCAAGCAGGCGCTTGGCAGAAACATTGATTGAGTTGTTCTTGGAGGTCAGACACTTATTGTGTTGCTTATGACCAAGTCAGAGAGGTTAAGTATTACCTGAGAGCACCACAGCAGCCGCCCATACTCTATTCCCCCTCTGAGACACACTGACATCATCAGCGTACTTGAACCTTAACACCGGCACTCTCACATGGCGCCATGCCGAGGTGCCTCCAGGGTGGTTTCAACCGTCTGTGTCTGCCAAATGTAATCTACATAATGTACATGAACATCTCTGAGACCAGCTGGTGATGCTCAAGTATCTGATATTCATTGAGTGAAGCTAGGTAGTGATGTGAACTCTTTTTGTCCTGCAAAAAAATGTAAACTTTACCCAGAGAATCTGTTGAATTTAGATTTTTTTTAACTGAAAACTATTACTGAAATTTTGCCCCTGTTGTAGCTCATGGTTGTATCATAGTGTAGATGCACAGTGTGTATGAGAGCAGATTTTATCTTGTTTCATCATGATGAGAGTCACATGCAATCTGCACATTAAATTTTGCCAATTATTGTATGCCTGAAAATTAGATTTTAATCAATTCTGAGTCAAATTTCAAATTTAAGTCAATTTAAAATTTGTTTTAGTTTGTAAGTAATGACACAGTTTGGCCTGAAAGAAACAAACATGCACTAAAAGCAGTCACAACAAAACAGTAGAGAAGCTTCATAAAGGAGCTTAACTGTAATTGCACATTAATGTTTCTGCAGATTACATTTGGCCTCTCCACTGACTGATTTATGGTCCTTTGTAAAGCTCTGTTCTGGTTCTGGTTCTGCTTTAGTGTCTGAGTGTGTTTCTTTAGTTAGTTTTTGGCTGGATCCTCACCAGGCCCTTGTTCTTTGCAGCCCGGCTGCACCACAAGCCTGACGCCGCGCTGGAGGAGGCCCATGGACAGTGGACCAGGCTGGGCCAGGCTGATGGGGGGCCTCGCGCCTGGGTCCTGGGTCCACTCCTGGGTCTGGCCCTGGGAACCGCAGCGCTCTTATCTGGCCCGGGCAGGAGGCGCACTGGGCTTCCTGTGCGAAAATCAGAGCGCTTTTCCTCTCGTTGTTTGGCTTCCTCTCCGACGCGAGACGCTTCCCAGCAGCGTGATTGTCCCTTCGTCTTCAAACGTGGCACAGTCCGCTTCCTCAAGAGCTTGATCTATTCTTGAGAGCCCCCCCCTCCCCACCCCTGAGCACCTCTTCCCCCAGCTCTGCTGCCCCCCACACATACCTTTCCAACCCCTTCCCTCACCAAGCTCTGCCCTCCACCCTAAACGAGCTTCAAGAACAGCTCCCCATCGCCTCCCACCCTGGAGCCCATCCCCTCCACCACCACCTCCACACACTCATCAGTGCTTGTCCACAGCAGCCAGAACCCTCAGTGACATTACCAATGATCCCATGTGATGATCCTGCACTTAACAAAAGTGGAAAAGGAGGAAAGTGACTTGGAACACTGCTGAGCAGTGAAGACCAGGAGACACAGGAGAAACAAGGAGGAAAACAATCCACATCACTAAGGATATAAGGACACCCGCTTTACTGATTATTTATTTATTTCCTTCATTTTCCCAATTTAAGTCCCCCCCTCACACCCAGCCATTCTGTAGTTTTATGCTTTTTACATTTCACAGACATTTTGAGCCAGAAGAAGTGCAATTCCATTCATCCATCAGCCACATTTCTGGAGCTGCTTTGCTTATATTTTGTGTCCTAGAGTGGTACTATATTGGGTGCATGAACCGTGCCTGTCCCAAGCCCTAATCTGATTCTGACATCCACAAAAGCTGTGAGTTTCTGTTCCGATTTTTTTAGCCACTGGTAGAAGGTCCACTGTGCTCACCTTGGACGGGCAAAACAGGAGAGAGGACAAGCTTTGTGTTGTTCACTATGGGATGCCTACAGTTCTCTATTAAAAAAGACTGACGGTCAGCAGACGCCTACCATGTAGGAAGTCTCCACAGACCAGAGACTATAACTGCCCTCTGTCACATTGTGTCGTCCAGTGTCATCCCATGTCAAAATGTCTTGTGTGTCGAATGATGTCAGCATAACAGCCCTGTTGTCTTTGTATTGAAAGTTAATTAAAATCTAAGCGTATGAGTGCCATAAGTATTTCAGTAAAGTCCGTTTTTGTGTGTGTGTAAAGCAAATGTGAGTGAATGTACCTGTGCAGGAATGTCAGTGTGTGTGTGTGTGTGTGTGTGTGTGTGTGTGTGTGTGTGTGTGTGTGTGTGTGTGTGTGTGTGTGTCCTATTCTACGGGTGTCTCCCAATGTGATTCATTCCTTGTATACAGATGTTCTATGAGTAATATATGAATCTAATATTTAATAATTTTATACAACTAACTTACGTATGACGAATGACAATATTTGCCAACTTTGTATGAATCTGTATTGAAGTGTTATATCAATTGTTCGTGTTTTTGCATTAAACTTTGCTTATATTTGTGTATTGGTTTATACTGCTCTGTGGTTATTTCAAGGTTGAGACAGGAACGGACAGAGACAGTTGTAAAAGTGTATTTTAGGCAGTGAAACAAGACAGGAAGAAAAAGGCAGGAGATGGCCCCCACTGATACACAACTCATTCATATTTCCAGGCGGCTGCTGCTCACCCTGTTCGCAGGCACACACTGTGTGAATGTGTCTGACTGTGTGTGTGTGTCCGTTTGCTGTTTCTAACCACATTTACGTCTCCACATCCATCTGACTAATCATATTTGTATGTGTGAGTGCAAGTCTGATTGAGAAAGCTTTTCCTGGGAAGCGTGGGAGTGTTAGCTGGTGTAATCTGTGCCCGTGTGATGGATGTGTGTGTGTGAGAGTATGTTTGAGCGCGTGTGTCAGTCCCGTGGTGTCATGCACAGGGTGGGTCGTTTGTGCAGTTGCACACTAGATGCCAAGAGGAAGAGCAATCAGGGAGCAGAGAGGAACCAACCTCAGGGAGGAGCTCAGGACAGACAGAAAAGGATACAGACAGAGACAGGGAGTAGAGGGGCAGTGACACATCCATAAACAGGCAGAGGATCAGCGAACAGAGTGGAAGTGACAGTTTACAGGGAGGATGATGGGTAATGGCTAAATAAAGGCACTGCATTCTTTTGATTATGAAATCTGTCTTAGATAGATAGATAGATAGATAGATAGATAGATAGATAGATAGATAGATAGATAACACCTATCTTCATTTATGCCACTCTAATGAGAATGACTTTTTTTTACTTTAGCCAAGACATCCAGTCTATCTGAGTCATTTATAAAATAGCAGACATTTTGGGTAATAGGAATGGAATGGAATAATAATCATGATAATAGGTATATGTACAAGTATATACTTCAGTTTTTTCCTAATAACCTTGGTGAATTTTGAAAACGTTTTTCTTTCCGTGCAGAAGTTGTAGGGGGATATATTTATGACACGCAAGTTCACTTTCATTCAACAACAGGGGAACTTCAATAACACTTTCCCTGGACTGTTCGGACCCTTTACACCAAGAAACAGTAAGTTGTTGGCATAGCTAAATTTTGTAATTGTCATTTTTGCAATTACAAATGCAACAACTTCAATATTTACACATAAAAAAAACAATACTTCAGGGTATGTTTGCACTGCTAAGCTACCTATAACAATAAAACACAAGGTTTGTACGCCTTACCAGGCTAGCATGTGCACAAGAGTGTCTACAGATCAAGGCTCAGGCTCACACACCTGTGCCTATGAGCTTCTTCACAGCTCAGGTGCTCTCACCTTGACTGGCCAAATTTCGCCTGGGTCCTAGTGTCACCCTGCAACATTTTCTTCTAGACCGTCTCTATAATGCACAGATGATGCCCTTCAGATGCACCTTCATTTTGTATAAACTTCAGATCATCCCTAATAACCTCGTTGAATATGGAGAGGTTTCTTTTTGCAGCAAAAGTTATAAGGGGATACACATTCCTTTAGACTGTGTTTTCAGTCTTCGCCCTTCTACTTGTATTCAATGGGCCTTTTTAATTTTGTAAAGACTTCATGTTACGCCTAATAACCTTGGTGAATATATCTTTTTTTCCTGGCAAAGGTTATAGGAAAATACACATTTTTCAGACTTTATTTTCAGTCTGCCAAAAAATGTATGTCCTCTTGATAATGCAATGACCTACTATGAAGTATTTTATTTTGTACAGACTTCAGATCAAGCCTAATAACCGTGGTGAGTGTGGGGAAGTTTCTTCTTTCCTAACAAAAGTTAGAGGGGAATACACATCTTTCGTTCTGCCAAAAATCCCCTCCCTATAATGCACATATAATGCTGCACCATCAAGTGTTTTACTTTGTAAATACTTCAGATTATGCCTGATAACTTTGGCGCATATGGAGAAGTTACTATTTTCCTTGCAAAGGTTACATTAGTATCCTTTCAGACTGTATTTTCTGTCTGCCACAGAATCTATTCATAGCATAGATGCCCTCAAGTATTTTATTTTTATATATACCAAAGATCATGTCTAACAATCTCGGTGAATGTGGAGAAGTTTTTTTCTTTCCTAGAAAAAGTTAAAGGTGGATACAGGTTCCATATTTTATGTTATGATACTTCAGATCATGCCTAATAACCTTGTTGAATATGGAGAAGTTTCTTCTTTCCTTGCCAAAGTTATAGGGGAATACAAATTATTTTTGATTGTGTTTTCAAAAATGTATCTCCTCTCTATGATGCACAAATGACATACAATCAAGTGCTTTGTTTTGTATACATTTCAGATCATTCCTAATAACCATGCTGCATAGCAAAAGATATAGAGTAATACACATTCTTTTAGACTGCATTTTTGGTCTGCCAAAAACATATCATTGCTCTATAATGCATAGTCTTTATCTTATGATTAATTACTTTGCATCTGCTTCAGATCATGTCTTAAAACCTTGGTGAATATGGAGAAGTTACTACTTTCCAAGCAAAAGTTATAGTGGCATCCACATTCTTTTTGACTGCATTTTTGTTCCGCCACAAAGTGTGTCCATGCTCTCCAATGCACAGATGATGCCCTGCAATCAACTGTTTTATTTTTGTATATACTTCAGATAGTGCCTAATAATGTTAGTGAATATGGAGAAATTTCATCTCTCCTTGCAAAAGTTATGGGGTACACATTTTTGTCACACTGCATTTCAGTCTGCCACAAACCATATCTTCTCTCTATATTGCACAAATGATGCCCCACTATCAAGTATTTCATTTTATAGCTCATGCTGAATAACCTTGGTGAATATGGAGAAGTTGCTTCTTTCCTAGCAACAGTTATAGGGGAATACAAATTCTTTTGGACTGTGTTTTCAGTCTGCCAAAATGTACCTCCTCTCTACAATGCACAAATGACATACAATCAAGTGCTTTATTTTGTATACACTTCAGATCATTCCTAATAATGATGGTGAATGTGGAGAAGTTCCTTCTTTCCTAGCAAAAGATATAGGGCGATACACATTCTTTCAGACTGCATTTTCAGTCTACCATAAAACATATCCCCCCCTCCACAATGCACTGTCTGTACCATCAAATGTTTTACTTTGTATATACTTCAGGTTATGACTAATAACCTTGGTAAATATGGAGAAGTTTCTTCATTCCTAGCAAAAGTTATAGGGGTATACCCTTTATTAATAAGCCCATTTACTTTATTGTAGATGAAACTTACAACATGTTCATTACTTTACATTTATCATCATATTTGATATGAACAAACATTTCAACATTACTTATATAATACTGTTGCAAGACAGAGATTTAGATGAAATATACACCTTTTCCTTCAACTCTGAAACTAACTGATCAAGCATTGTGTGTTTAAGGCCCCTCCTCAGCTCCTATATGATTTCAGAGTTTCTCATCACAAGGAGATGTGCATATATAAACCAGAAAGCCAGCTGTATAAGCTCCTGTTCCCATACCTCCACCAGTGCGTAATCTATGGATTTAGACTTGTGAGACTCATTGAGAGGGACAGGAACTCCTGTCCTGGAAATGTGGGATGATTTGTAAAGAATGGAAGGAAGTTGATCCATGGGATTACAATACCACCTCTGCATCCTCCATGGATGAACAATCCAGTATTACATAGCACTCCAAAGATCCACCATTGTCAGCATGTAGGACAGGGTGAGAGGACGTGATGCTATTGACAAAAAATTGTTTGGTGATGATGATTATGTGAAGGAGGGTGAGGATAACATTAAGCAGCGATGATCAAGGAGTTTCCCTGATGTTCTGGTCTTCCTCCTGCCGAGCACAGCTGAGAAAAACACCCACACACCTGGAGGCAGCATAAAATGACTTGTGTCAACACAGCTGAGTCTCTGTCCCTATCCTCCTCCTCTTCCTCCTCCTCCTACTCTTCCGTCTTCAAGGTGTGTGTGTCCAGCATCTTCCTCGCTATGGAGCCCTGTGACCGAGAGAGTCCCCGCCACTTCCACAAGCAACCACATCCTGAGTATTACGCACAGACAGGAAGTGCTTCAAGGGAAGCAAAAGGTAGGTGACAGAGGAGGCCTGTTGGGTTAGAAACAGGATTTTTACTTAGTGTCGAAAATTGGGTTTAAAACACAAAAATACACCCTTACTGCAATTAATAACGGATGCTTTGATGGAAATTAACCAAAAAAATCTGAGTAGAAACTGAATCATATGCTGCAACATCCAAAATAAAACACATCCGAAAACTTTCCTTTGGTCAAAAGTGAGTAATACTGACAACATTTTGCAGTTCTGCTTTTACTGCCCTTCTTCGCTCCCTTCTCTCCTCCACACACACACATTCACAGACACACACCTTTATTAACACTAATCGACGGCTTGCGTGTTGAGTTGCCCACTGAGTTGGAAGTGGGCAGGAGGTCTGGCTCAGAGACCCCTATTGTCTGCTAAGTGGGCCCATGGAAAATATGATTCCTGCCATCAGTGGCAGAGGTAACGAGCTCGAACCTTAAATGTGCCGGTTTGCTCATGCGGATGTTTGTGCTCTCCACAGACAGTGGGGGTCCTGACTGTGGCAGAGGCCTTTGTGTCCGGAGTGTATTGCTGCGTCGCCTCAAACTCTGCAGGCACAGACCAGCTCAACATCCACTTCTACGTCACAGGTGAGGAATCACTGAATCATCTCCTCATATATACAACTCGTGGGCGTTTGCGTGTTTTCCCAACATCCGGGAATGTTTTTTTTTCATAGCTTAAAAATTATATAACAGTAAGTATCTGTTCTCTCGCCTCCTCCCTTTCACTTCCTAGAATTTTATTTTTAAATAATTAGTTTCTGTCTTCTTCCTGTCATCTGCTTGCTTCTCTCACGTTACTCCCTCTTCAGTTTCAACATGAAACTTGGCCATATCAGCTCATCCACTTGATGCTTTCTCACTGTTGGATTAGTAAATCATTTTTGTATTGATATTGTGTCCAAAATAATAAGTGAAGATGGGAAATAATAATAAAATGATCTTAATTCTTCTGTTTGGTCAGGATTAGGGGAGATTAGGGTAAAATGAATCAGTTTCTCTGTGTCAGTTTTGGACGTTCAGGGGCAGCGTGTCAATTTACGCTTGTTACATGCATTGTCTCTTTTCAAATTACACTTCAATTTTTTCCACAGAAAATGTACAGTTTCTCTTGTTAAGTGTATACACTCTTTTTCAACATGAACTTAGAACATATAAAAACAGGTTTAGGCAACAAAAGCATGTGGTTAGGTTAAAAACCCCCAAAATGGTTTGGCTTAAAGTAACTACATATGTTACTAATGGCATGTCACATCAGGTGATATATGTCACGTACGCAAGTCACTAGCATAGTATGCTACACATACTAGCACACTATGTCACTATTAAAATAACTCGACTGACTTTTGGTTTCACACGGGACATGAACAACTAGCTCTTAGATGAAAGTCCAGAGTGTGTTTGACCAATCTACCTCCCTTCCTCCTACCCTATGCAGACTTTTGCACTCTTTTTACTATGGTAGTTGCCCAAAGTGTCAACAAATGCCACTGCCCTGGGTGGATCAACACAGGGTGCCTGTGTTTGACAGTGTCTGGCACCATCGGGCCACTGACCAATAGTAGGTATTTGATGAGTTTGGAGAAACACCAAGTCTGTTTTTATTTGAGGTGTCTTTAAAGTGAGGGCATGACGGTAACGCCTCCAACTAAAATATGTACATATATTTTAGGACGTGGTGCATCTCTGGGAATGATGACTTTGACAGTTTTTTGTATGATGTTCCCAAAAAGTGGTGTCCTGGCTCGACTTGCCCCCATGAGGGTTGAATGAAGCTCGGGGGAGCCACATGGGGGTAAATCTTATACCCTGTTCCTTTTACCTCTCTGTTCTTTCATTTCCTGTGTTCTCTTTAAGTCATCCTGTTGATCTTCACATCCCTTACCACCTGATTTATGAACTTCCCATTCTGTACATCCCCATGCATACGATGCGATGCGATGCGATGCGATATTAATCCCACATCGGGGAAAAATCACACCCTACAGCAACTCAAGAGTCAGAAGCAACAGAAAAAAAAGAAAAAAGTAACTGAGTGCGGAACATGGATAGAAATATGACAAAAATACAAATATAGGAGCGTGGAATGATGGTGTTTGGTCTAAAATTCAAAATGTCAAATCATTTCAGTCACAAAATATGGCTCAACGTCCCCCAGGCCTTTTACCTGAAATTACCCCACCCACACCATTTTTACAAACTTGTGTCATCTAGCAGTTTAGAGCTAACGTCATGGCTTCATATTGTATCTTCCTAAAGCACAGACTCAGGCTGTCTCTATAATGTGTAAGTAAAAACTGCGAGGTGAAGAGAAAAGTAAACTGCTGAGAGAAAATGAGGCAATGAGCAGGAGGGGAGAACAGAAGATGGGCAGGGATAGAATATTGACTATGCAGGTTGTGGAAGTTTACTGTGTATGGAGTTACTGATGGTAAGGTCATTCCACCATTAATGAGACAGGTGACGCAATGTCAGAGACATGCAAAAGAGACACTGCAGTAAGGTCGCTGCTCTGCTGTGGGGAGAGCGTGATGCTCCAGAGCAACAAACTCAAACTGATCTGGAATGATACAGCAGCTTCCTTATCCATCAATAGGTCACAATTCAAAGCTGCTCAGTTTGTTTTATATTGAAGAAATGTCACTCTTCACAATTAAATCTGCTTAAGAGTATTTAGAAATTAAATTATTCCAAATTTCTGTCTACAAATTTGAGCATTTTTCATGGAAACCTGAAATAGGGTACCAGGTACAAGACCTCGAATAGGTATGTTACACACTGGGAACTAAACAGTTCTTAAGCACTACACACATTAACATAGGTTGAAGCCCTTGGCAGGACAAAGTAGTGTACGTGCACTTGGTACATACAGTTTTGTTTTTTGTGCGTGTGATGTGAGGTCAGACAGGCATACAGGTAAAGGTTTTTTAGTGACTGTTTGCGTGCATGAGTGTGTGTCAGTGCATAAGGTTGTGCCGAGCTATTAGTGTATTAGCAAGAGCGAAACAGGAACCTGGGGCTCTTATCGTTCCACTTCCCTGTGCAGTGCACTTCCTTGGACTGGCAGGTCCGCTTTATTTCGGGAGGCCTTGGGGTGTTCGGGAAAGATAAACACTATCTGCCATCAGGAAACTCTCAAGCCGTTTCCACAGGAAGTTTCAAATGGCTTAAGTAAATAAAAAGCCTTTTCACTGTATTCCACTAGCTGCTTTTACCCACAATAGCCATTCAACATTGTCAAAGGTTAAAAAAAAATGGAGGATCAGTCGAATGAGCTCTCCTGGTTTCAGGCACCAGACAGGATCCACATTCGCATATGGAGAAACTGAGAGGGCTCATTCATTCATCAGGAGATCAGTGGAGGTTTGTATTTCGTTCATGTTCCCTCTTCCTCACCTCTTCTTCTCCATCAATCCATCTCTGCGTCCCTCAGACGTCCCGGGGGGCTTCAGTGTGAACCAGAGGGATGAACCTAGAGAGGGTGGAGACCTGCATCTCACCTGCGAGGCCAATAAGTACCTGTTCACAGCGCTGTCATGGCAACGGGTGAATGACACAGAGGACGGCCAATCCCGCAGCCTTGCCCTGAGCAGTCAGCAGCTCACATCGGGGGAGTTTTCCAATGCTCTGATCCTGTTGCTAAGCAACCTGACAGCCAGAGACTCTGGAGCCTACAGATGCTCCGCCCGCCACCTGATCACCGGACAGGAGACACACCAGGATGCACAGGTGGTGGTCACAAGTGAGTAGATCTCCCCTTCATCTTCCTCCTCAACATCCATGAGCCTAAAGGTAACACTGTGGGTTTTGGGGGACACTTTCAAAGAAATTAATAATTTTACTTTGCCACTTTTTATAAACAGTAGTCCTTAAATTTGTTTGAAGCATTTTTGGATTGTGTTTTTTGCTTCTTTTTTTTTTTAGATCGTGCTACAAAAAATAAATTATTAAGTACATAAAGATTTCTTCATGTAGCACTTTTAAAAACTAAAGTTAAAAGGTGCTTCACAATAAAAGCATTTAGCAACAAATAGAAAAATAACAACAACAGCGAAACAATAAATGGAAAGCAACACTGTATGGAAGCACATAAGGGCCATTATTATTAGGATTATCTTTATTGTTAATATTCTATTTTTTATTACCATTAAACTTCAATTAAATCACTGAAATCAACAGGCTTTTTTGGGACAGGCCTTTAATTCCTTTCACACATGTTACTTTACTACAGTTATGAATCATTCATGTGATCTCGCTCTGACAGACAGCACATCAGAGGAAGAGTGACGTATGGCACTCAGGGATTACAGCAGCTGGCATGCCGACATAATACCACTTTATCCTGTTAAAACAATATTCACAACTTGGATTAATTTTTATTAAAAGCCCCTTTGATTTTTTTGATCTGAGGATCCTTATGGGCTAAAGGAATATGAATAATTTACAGGGTAATCGAGGAATGGACACATAATTTGGTAGCCAACAACCTGGTTTTATACATCTGAAGAACTTCAACAAAAAAAAAAAGAAGAAGAAAAAAAAAACTGCCTGGCAACCAGACCAGGCCTCTAATTAAGACAGGCCTTTATTTGTCAAAATGTGAAGCCACACCGGGCTACTAACATTGACTGGGCATTTAATTGGGACTAGGCTTTTAAGTGACGTTTTATGGTACTATTAAGCAAGTGAATATATAACTAATATTTAACCACTGCTGTATACTTCAAATTAAATTCAAATATCACTGAATTATAAATTAAATGTTTAAACCATTCCTCTTATTTTATTCATGGTTTAAATCCTTTACAATTTGAATTTTCAGTCTTAAAATCCTGTTTTTTCCCCTTAAGTTCACAGATTGCGTTAGAAAAATTTAAGTGTCTATTGGTTCCCAGTTGCCCATCTGAAATTTTTTTTTCTCAGATCACATGACTGACAGATTGTAGCCTGAGAGGTCCATCTGATCACTCCTTGGTAGGCCAGATTTTCATGTTAGATTCATCATCTTGAATTTTGGCTTGTGAACGTTACAAATCCAATTTTAGTAATTTTTAAAATTGACTCTCATTTTTAAATCCAACCAACTTAATTTGAGTAACTGAAATAAATATATCTTTTGGCTATTTTTTATTTTGTATCTGACTTTAAATCGGAATATTTCAATGCTATAAATTCAGTGCTATTTAAATTTTAACATAGGTATGAGATGCTTGTAAATTTCAAATCATTTCAGCCTTTCTTTGCTTCCATACAAATCATGGTATGCAAGTACTGAAAACTCCTCTTGGACCAGAGATTAATTTCTATTGTCTTGGGGCCCAAGTAAGATGTTAAGGCCTTTGATTTGTATCTGAAACTTGATTTTCTTGATTCCTAATTTTGATTCTTTATAGCTAAGTTTCAAACACAGATCAAAGTCACTCTCTCTATGCATTTAAAACTCACTGCCTCCTCGTGTGTTCTGTGCACATATGTTGCACATACATACATACAAACAAACACCCTCTCTCACAGAGTTTGGCTGCTTGGGAATTGGGTCCCCTCAGCTTCCTGGGGCCCCACCCTGCCTTTGCTCTTGCGCTCCAGCTCAGCACCTCTTTCACGTGGGAATGAGCTCTTGTCTGGAGGAAGAGCACACAATGGCACTTCCCACAATGCCACATTTACAGGCCCCCACACAGGGCCGCAGGAACAATCAGCCAATCAGACACTGTCAGGCCCCAGCCCCCGCGGACAATCATCAATTGTTGTCCAGGAGGAAGATAGGGGAAACAACAATCAGTCGCCTTGGTTAAGTGACTTTTCTTCATGTCTTTTACTGCTGTTCTCTATACAATCAGGGCCCAACATGTCAACTTCCTCCCTCGGGACGCACACAAGGGAATTACTAGAGAGACAGGGCGACCAGAGTGAGAGAAGCTGGGGAGCCAAAAAGAGGGAGAATGGAGAAAAAACTAAAAAACTTGGGGTTAGAGAGACTCAGGGAGCAATGTGGTCTAATTATAGTGTGTGCATATCGTAGTGCATGAGAACGAATCTTAAAAAAACTGCTTTCAGCTCATTGTGTTTACTCTTGGGCCCAAAACTGTCCACATGATGAAATACTACATTGTTGTTGCTTTTTAGAAACGTTTGTACTGCAGGGTATTTCAGGGTGAGTAAGGGGCCCAAGAGAAGCCAAACGTCAGCTGACTCACAGGTTGAAGCCAAGGCAGCTCTTCTGGAAAAATGTGTCACAGCCACTGCACGATTATTGTCCAAATGTGGCACTGGTCCAGAAAACAGTGGGAAAAAATAGCACTGCTTTCACTTCATCACAAATCTGCTTCAGTCTATAAATAACTGCGACTGTAATCGGTTACTGCAAGTTTAAAGTATCAAAAATCCTCATTATAGAGAATTATATTACTAATATATATGTATTCGTGTGTAAACTGCATTTTAGTTTGTCAAAGTGGATCTAGTTTTAACTACTTTATATACATTGTGGAGTCAGATAAAATGCATTGTCTTTAGAGAAGTATTCACTGGTGGACTAGTGATGGTCTTTTCATGAGACTGTGCAGTAGACGGGCGCAGATACTTTTGAAATCGGTGCTACGTGACCAAAGAAAACAGAGGGGGAAAAGACTGTAGCATTTGCTTTTGCTCAAGAGATAGGAAGCCTACAGCTACCAGAAAGCACTGCACCACAACAGACCAATAAACACTCCTGCCACTGTACTACATATGCTGCATTCAAATGGCACTCGTGAGCTCTTGTTTACGACACGGGAAGCCATGTACACGAAACCGCGAACTCGAAACTTATGAGGTTGTTAACAAGAGGTAGGCATTCATATGGTTTCTTCTCATGAACAAGGTAAAAACGCATCAGTAATGCAAGCTTGGCCGTTTTGACACAGGGAACTGTGAGGTGGCTAGCTGGTCACTAATAATCTAAAGTTACAGTTAAAGAGTAAGCTGTTTCTGAGCAGTGATATGTGAATACAAACAGTTCAGGTGAGAAACAGGCAACACAGTACCTGAATCTTGGTTTATATTTGATAAGCACTGCTTGTTTTATCTTCATCCTCAGTTTTTACAATACAGGAAACAGTAATGCACCCACTTCCTGTTTACACATTTTTGTATTACAGCCAAACAGTCCACTAAAATATGTTTCTGAAGATGTTTTAGGTGAGAAATAGGCAGTGCAGTAACAAAATCTTGGTTTATTTGATCAGCACTGCCTCGTTCTACCGTTTGATCGAAGTCTGATCTAAGATTGATCTAAATTCTTTGGGTGCGTTCATAAATCTAATCTGATGCTCGACGCTAAAATGAAAGCACTGTTGTTCTACAAAACACAGTGTTCTAGTTCTACATGAATTAGCGAACTGTTAAGTTTAGTTTAGTTAAGTTTATTAGGGTCCCCATTAGCTATTCTTCCTGAGGTCCACAACAACTTTACATTTGTGACAGTGCACAAAAACAACTCACCTATAATAGTGAACAAAATAACAGGACTAGACTAAAATGTTGACACAGACAAGCAAAACAGCTCCTAGCAATACTATAAACTAGTCCATACCCATTGAGTGCACAGTTGCCCACGTACAGTTTCACATGGTGTGTGTTTGGGATACAGGTCATAGGAAATTGCAGATTAAA